>NC_041393.1:80892833-80914514 GCF_002162155.2 Triticum dicoccoides
TCGGAGACGAGGGGCGGGGGCGGCGACGTCGACGGGGACGGCGTCGATCGGGGCAGGGCGGCGCGACGAAGGGAGGAAACAGAGAGGGAAACTGAATTTTTTTCAAGTGTTGTATATATATGATGGACCTTTAGTACCGGTTGGTGGCCCCAACCGGTACTAAAGGTCTGTTTTGGCCAGGCCAAGCGGCGGGAAGCGCCCCCCTTTAGTACCGGGTAGTGGCTCCAACCGGTACTAAAGGGGGGGGGGGTCTTTAGTACCGGTTGGAGCCACGACCCGGTACTAAAGGGGGTGCGTTGGCTGCAGGCGGTGCGCAAGTTTAGTCCCACCTCGCTAGCCGAGGGGCTACCACACTGGTTTATAAGCCCCAGTGTGGTAGCTCTCTCGAGCTCCTCTCCTAAGCAGGCCTACTGGGCCTACCTATCCTCTTGTGCCCAGTGGGCCTACAGGTCCTTTGCGGGCCTGCATCCTGGCCCAACTAAAGGTTGTGTTCCTAGTCATATGCAGGCCGCTTTGGCCCAGTAGGCGGGCTTTTTTAATTTCTTAATTTTTTTTTGCTTTATTTATTTTTGTTTTATTTATTTTTGAGTTGTTTTTTCCTGTATTTAGAGTTTCTTTGTGAATATTTTTGCCTTAGGTACAAAAAATTACAAACTTTCTGTTAGTGCCGGTAGTTTTCAAATTTGAATAGTTTAAATTTTGAATTATTTAAAATTTGTATGAATCACTAGTTTGTGAATAACTTAACTTTGAAAAAAGTTTTTTCAGTGATTCTTCTTTATTATGTTTAATATTAGTGTGTTTTATCATTATATTCAATTTGGTAATGCTTAGGTTATTTAAAAAATGAAATGCCTTTGTAACAGTTCAGTTTTCGTCGGAAACCCTGATACTTCGAAAGAGATTGTCCATTTTGTACACGAACTGTATCCAGTTTTTGCCGTAACCCTCTCTACTTTTTCGCACATGCTATTTGTATGAAATTATGATACCATGCCAACTTTCAACCTTTTCTGAGTTCATTTGAAATGCTTTTCATTTTCAGGGTCATTTAGCTGGAAAACATCAGTAAATGCATGAAAAGAATTTGTTTGCACATAAAATTTCTTCGCGTTTCAAATGACAAAACACATAACTACCCTAACTATTATAGACATTCCCTCCTGGGTGTGAAACACAGAAGAAAGTGATGATAGTGAAGCCGATCACATCCCAGATCTTTGGGTGTGAAACTTTTTCTTCGCGTCTGTCCCTTTGCGCCGTAGCCATGGAAAATCTTCATCATTTAACTGGATGCTCGGGTCAATATTCACTGTGAATGGAGCAATTTCATCAAACTTTTCATAATCTTCTGACATGTCTGTCTTGTCATCCACTCCCACGATGTTTCTTTTTCCTGAAAGAACTATGTGGCGCTTTGGCTCGTCGTATGATCCATTCGCTTCCTTATCTTTTCTTTCTCTCGGCCTGGTAGACATGTCTTTCACATAAAAAACCTATGCCACATCATTGGCTAGGACGAATGGTTCGTCTGCATACACAAGATTGTTGAGATCCACTGTTGTCATTCCGTACTGCGGGTCTTCCGTTACCCCGCCTCGTGTCATATTGACCCATTTGCACCGAAACAAAGGGACCTTCAAATCACCTGATCCATAGTTAAGTTCCCATATGTCCTCTATGTAACCATAATATGTTTCCTTTCCCGTGTTGGTTGTTGCATCAAAGCGGACACCACTGTTTTGGTTGGTGCTCTTCTTATCTTGGGCGATCGTGTAAAATGTATTCCCATTTCTCTGGTACCCTTTGAAAGTCATTATATTCGTAGATGGTAACTGGGACAGCGAGTACAGGTTATTTTGAATATGCCATCATTCAGGGCACGTTTCTGCAACCAACCTACGAAAGTCCTCGTTTGTTCGTGTGTAATCCAGTCGTCAGACTTCTCCGGGTGTTTGGACTGTAGAAAATTCTTGTGTTCCTCCATATATGGAGCCACCAAGACGGAATTCTGTAGAACTGTGTAGTGTGCTTCAGTGAGAGAATGCCCGTTCATACATATTATTTGATGCCCTCCTAGCGTGCCTTTTCCTTCCAGTCTGCCCTTATGCCGCGATTCAGAAACACCAATCGGCTTAAGGTCAGGAATGAAGTCAATACAAAACTCAATGACCTCCTCATTTTCATGGCCCTTCAAGATGCTTCCTTCTGGCCTAACATGATTATGAACATATTTCTTCAAGACTCCCATGTACCTTTTAAAGGGGAACATATTGTGTAGAAATACAGGACCCAAAACGTTAATCTCTTCACAAAGGTGAACTAGGACGTGCGTCATGATGTTGAAGAAAGATGGTGGGAACACCAACTCGAAACTGACAAGACATTGCACCAAATCATTCTGTAACCTTGGTATGATTTCTGGATCGATTACCTTCTGAGAGATTGCATTGAGGAATGCACATAGCTTCACAATGGCTAATCGAACGTTTTCCGGTAGAAGCCCCCTCAATGCAACCGGAAGGAGTTGCGTCATAATCACATGGCAATCATGAGACTTTAGGTTCTGGAACTTTTTCTCTGCCATATTTATTATTCCCTTTATATTCGACGAGAAGCCAGACGGTACCTTCATGCTGAGCAGGCATTCGAAGAAGATTTCCTTCTCTTTTTTGGTAAGAGCGTAGCTGGCCTAACCCTGATGTATGCCGTCTTTTTCGTGCATACGTTGCTGGTCCTCCCGTGCCTCTGGTGTATCTTTTGTCTTCCCATACACGCTCAAAAAGCCAAGCAGGGTCACGCAAAGATTCTTTGTCACGTGCATCACGTCGATTGCGGAGCGGACCTCTAGGTCTTTCCAATATGACAGGTCCCAAAATATAGATTTCTTCTTCCACATGGGTGCACGTCCGTCAGCATCCTTCGGAACAGGTTTTCCGCCAGGACCCTTTTCAAAGATTACCTCCAAATCCTTGACCATATCATGTACATCAGCACCAGTACGGTGGCGAGGCTTCGTCCGGTGATCCGCCTCACCTTTGAAATGCTTGCCTTTCTTTCTTACGGGATGCCTTGTCGGAAGAAATCGACGATGTCCCAGGTACACATTCTTCCTACAACTATCCAAATATATATTGTCGGTATCATCCAAACAGTGCGTGCATCCGCGGTATCCCTTGTTTGTCTGTCCTAAAAGGTTACTGAGAGCAGGCCAATCATTGATGGTCACGAACAGCAACGCCTTTAGGTCAAATTCTTCCTGTCCGTGCTCATCCCACGCACGTACACCTGTTCCATTCCACAGCTATAATAGTTCTTCAACTAATGGCCTTAGGTACACATCAATGTCGTTGCCGGGTTGCTTAGGGCCTTGGATGAGCACTGGCATCATAATGAACTTCCGCTTCATGCACAACCAAGGAGGAAGGTTATACAAACATAGAGTCACAGGCCACGTGCTATGGTTGCTGCTTTGCTCCCCAAAAGGATTAATGCCATCTGCGCTTAGAGCCTTAGACCAAACCATACGTTCCTTGGGTCACCTGCAAACTCCTCCCAGTACTTTCTCTCGATTTTCTCCACTGCGAACCGTCAGCGGGTACTCTCAACTTTCCGTCTTTCTTATGGTCTTCTGCGTGCCACCGCATCGCCTTCCATGCTCTTTGTTTTGGAACAAACGTTTCAACCGTGGTATTATAGGAGCATACCACATCACCTTGGCAGGAATCTTCTTCCTGGGGCGCTCGCCCTCGACATCACCAGGGTCATCGCGGCTGATCTTATAACGCAATGCACCACATACCGGGCAAGCATTCAAATCCTCGTACTCACCGCGGTAGAGGATGCAGTCATTAGGGCATGCATGTATCTTTTTCACCTCTAACCCTAGAGGGCAGACACCCTTCTTTGCTTCATACGTACTCTCGGGCAATTCGTTGTCCTTTGGAAGCATATTCTTTATCACTACCAGCAACTTTCCAAATCCCTTATCAGATACACCATTCTTTGCCTTCCATTGCAGCAATTCAAGTGTGGTGCCCAACTTTTTTTGTCAGCTTCGCAATTCGGGTACAACAATTTCTTGTGATCCTCTAACATGCGCTGCAACTTCGTCCTCTCCAGATCACTTGCGCAGTTTCTCTTTGCATCGGCAATGGCCCGACCTAGATTATCAGCGGGCTCATCTGATGCCTCTTCTTCAGCTTCTTCCCACATTGCCGGCTCAGCTTCTTCCCCCATTGTTATATCATCGTATTCAGGGAACCCATGGCCAGGATAGCCATCGTCGTCCTCTTCTTCTTCATTGTCTTCCATCATAACCCCTATTTCTCCGTGCTTGGTCCAAACATTATAGTGGGGCATGAAACCGACTCAAATAGGTGGATGTTGATGGTTCTTGACATAGAGTAACTGTGACCATTCTTATAGCCAGCACATGGACAAGACATAAAACCATCCGCCCGCTTGTTTGCCTCAGCGGCCCGCAGAAAAGTATGCACGCCATTAATGAACTCGGGAGAGCATCGGTCATCATACATCCATTGTCGGCTCATCTTCATTACACAACACCGAATAGACCAAATTAATACAAGTTCATACATAAAGTTCATATACAGCACTTAATTAAATGCAACATACAAATAACTCTCTAACTAAAGAATTTAAATGCAACAACAAATGCGATGAAGATCACAACTAAGGTAACAATTGATCCAACAGCATAATGATACCAAGCCACACTATCAATGGCATATTTTCTAATCTTTCTAATCTTCAACCTCATTTTCTCCATCTTGATCTTGTGATCATCGACGACATCGGCAACATGCAACTCCAATTCCATCTTCTCCCCCTCAATTCTTTTTAATTTTTCTTTCAAATACTCGTTTTCTTTTTCAACTAAATTTAACCTCTCGACAATAGGGTCGGTTGGAATTTCCGGTTCACATACCTCCTAGATAAAAATATCTATGTCAACTTGATGGGCATAATTTGTCATAAACACGAAATGCAACAACTAGTTTTAAAAGAGAATATACCACATCCGAATCATAACAAGGACGAGGGCCGACGGGGACGGATATCAAAACCATGGCACTATGTATAACAAACAACGTACGGGTAAGATAATTATACGATTAACTATATATCCAAATCACACAAATATCAATTTGGTAATGTAAAACATTCATGAACAAGAGCCTCACCACAAGGTGGTGCCGGCGACGGGACGGTGCGGGCGATCGACGGTGGTTACGACGGAGATTTAGAAGGCACTAAGTAAACCACACCTACATATGCAAACTAAATGTTATTTTTGACCTCAAATTGCATATAAATCAAATACTAGCAAATATAATTCCTCCCAAATTAATCACTATACAAAGCATTGCAAGAGCTAATCTAGCAATGAGAGTTGAAAGGACAAAGTTTCTAACCTTTATGATCATTTGAATGGATGGGGGCCTTCAAATCTTGACAAATTTTGGGCAAAATGTGTGATGAGCTCGAGGAGAGAGGGGGAAGAACAGAGGAGGAGAGGGGAAAGGGGAAGAACAGAGCGAGCTCGGGTGGACGAAGGGTTTATGTAGGTCGACCTTTAGTACCGGTACTAAAGGTGCTGGAGGGGCCCCAGACTGACAACACCCTGCCACCACCCTCTTTAATACCGGTTCGTGGTACGAACCGGTACTATAGGTTCGCCACAAACCGATACTAATGAGAACGGTCGGCTAGCCGTTGGAACCGGCACTAATGGACACATTAGTGCCGGCTCAAAACCAAACTGGCACTAATGTGTCTCATATTAGGTTTTTTTTTCTACTAGTGGACACACTTCTGCGAGTGCGGGCCCATGTTGGTATCAACAGGCAGAGAGAGTCTAGTCATTTAGCAACACTACCGACATCGGCCGGCGTTGTCGGTGAATTGGGGGCAAGGAAAGGCGACACATGGTTCACAACCAATGAATGGACGATGGCACGCTCATGCTAGCATGAATAGAGTGCACCAAATACGCACACACAAGCACACGGAAAGGTCTACACACAGCGACCCAAGCTAGTTGGGCCACTCCGTGGCCCGCCCTCGGCAACACATGCGTGACACTGTAGCTATATTTGTAGAAAAATTCACCTGCAGCGTCACACCCACTTCACATGTCCCCTGGTGGGTGAAGCTAGTAGGGCCAAACTCAAGGAGAGCCAAATAAGCCTACTATATTTTTTATAGTAGTTATTCGCATATAGTCTGTACGAAACTTACACAAATATGAAAAAAGTAAACATTGTTCTAGTGTTCCTATTGCTATGCCATTTTTTAAATCGGTTTGCATAGTAATGTCTGGTTCGATGACCAACAATGGCTAAGTCGTGCAGGCAAAGAACATTCCATCGTTGGAATTTCATATTTCCATCTCTGGAGACTTATTTCTGACAATCCAAATGGCCCAAGCTATAGGATATTAATCTCAATGCAAGAAGGGACATTTAGTTTTTCCATATCCTTGAACACTTCAAACATCGAGCGGTTCTACTCCTCTAAGGGCGGGCATAATCCCAACAATTAGCAACATTTCTTCTTGTTGAGAATTTAATGTTGCACAATTGTAGCTCTATAGGTGAAAGTTTTTCTTTCGGAGCAAGTTCCGAGTTCAATTTTTCATGCAAAGAAGATAGAAGAAATCCCATGCTTAGGCTTAGATATAGAATGAGTGATAAAGTCTCTACACTATATTCCAAATGGAATAGATGACGGAACAAACACTACCAAAACATAGACTATGTATTTTTATTATTGATTAATCATGGTGAATGTAATCAACACAATGTGGCGTAGAAGTTGCAACAGTGTGCGAGGAACCTGGTCCTTGTTTTAAACCATGGACTGCATTTTGAAAGATGTGAATTGCTCTATCGTATCCAATGACATAGACTCCACTACTTATGTTCCCAATGTTATGAAGGCGGTGACCATAATATGCAAGAATTTTCCATAGTTTGTTGTAGTTTATTCAAGCCAAATTAATATTAAATAATTAATATAACTACAATATTATATATCAGTTCTATTGATAACTATAAGTAAGAGCATAGAAGATCATAGCTTAATTTCTTGGTGGATACTACTTATGATGTATGTGACACTACAGTTACAACCAACGGAAAATGCAATAAACTTCCTAAGCATTTGAAAAAACATGATGAAGGTAGTCATCGATGGCGTAGATGCCCAACCCGCGCAACCATTTACTTACCCCTCACCTTCGAGTTCTCCATGCTAGGAAGCTTCTTCACCAAGGACCCTACGCAACGCCATCTTCTCCTATGGCGGTGGTCAGTGGCATCAATCATTTTTGTCCTCTTCTCCGAGTTGTTCCCCTGCCTCCTCACCGCTCCTCTGATGGTTGTAAATAACATCAACCCTACATGTAGCCTAGATTTATGAACATGTGGTAAATTAGTGTATATTTCAAGGTGGTATGGTAGGTTATGCAGGTATTTCTTCATGATGTTGTGCAAGAATGTGGTAGATTGGATGTCCTTTTAGTAGTATGGTAGATTTTGCTTGTCGGCGGTGATGATGTTAATGTTATTGTGGTAGATCGATGCTCGTGGGCTAGTATTACATGTTTTCCATGTCGGTTTCATGAATTTTTGTGTGGCTATGGTTTATTAGATGCTATATTGGTCATGTGTAGTATGCTACATGTGGTAGTGTGTTGAGCTTCATCTTGGCCATGTGTAGTATACTAGATGCATTTTTCTTGTTTAACTAGTTCTGATGCTAACCATTTTAGGCATTGAACGACGATGACTTTAGTCAGATCCCAAATTATGTGTATATCTAAAGACTTGTCTTGAATGCATGCATATAGAGCCATAATTATTTTTATCTGAATTTCATTTTTTAGTGTGCTAATTATACATAGTTTTTGTAGTGCTCTACCGGCAAGCTGATTCTCAACAATTCTTCTGAGGGGAGCTGCTCGAAGGATGCAAGAGAAGGCAACGCCTCCAAGAGGTGACGGAGAGGCTGACGAAGGTTGGCCACCTCCATGAGGAAGTTTCTCCAACCCACTTCTGCAAAGTTTGATTAGCACCAACGTCAGATTTTCCTTCCATCCCTGATACCTACTTCCGTCCTTACCTGGGCACCATCCCAAGGGCCATCATTTTGAAGACGAACACTGGATGCAACTGGATGGTGAGGCTCAAGCTAGGATGTGATGACCAGGCTTTCCCATTAACCACCAGATGCATATCGTCTACTTATTGACATTAAAGGTCATGAACCAGTATGTTTACATGGTAATAATCTTCGACTATTCCTGCACAGAGGTGCTCATCAAGTGTGGTGAGCATGAGCCAATCCTTGCAATGATCAATGAGTGAGGATTTATTAATCTATGTTCCTTAATATGTGTGTGGTGAACTATTATTACTGTGGTTTAATGTTGTTGCTACTACTTTGGTAACTAGAAGAAGTTCTTTGAGTCCGTGGTAATATGATGTGTCTCAAGTCTGAACAAAGTTAGGAGTTTGGTCATTTGCAAACTTACCATGGTGTAGAACAAGTAATGGTCAAGAAAATATAAGTATTAAGAAATAACAGCATGCGCTTGCTTGGTTACGATGAAAATATCTACCTAAAGCATGTGTTCCGAGATGAACATCGGGTACTTACAAAACCATCAAACTGACCAGAGAATTTGAATTTTTTTTAAGCATACTAGTTAATTCGCGTCGAAAATCGAACATTTCAATACTCTATGAAGAAAAGCAAGCGCTACATAAAAAGATAAATTGGAAGCACCAAACTTGGTTTATTATCATACAAAAACTTTTAATTTTTCTCATGAAAGTCTATAGACATACAATTCTTGAAAGGAAGTGTGTAATTTCTTCTTGTTTTTGAGCATTTGGAAGTATTTGTTTCACACTAGAATACATGCTCTCGAGTGGACCTTTGAATCACCCAGCATGCTCATATATTCTACTTAGAAACCTTCGGTCATTGATCCTTCAGTTGACTTCTCTGTGATGTTGTAGTCTTTAATTGAAATGTACTTCAATACATAAATGAAGACGTTGTTCTTACGTTTGTGTGGGCCACTACACTTGGTGTACTAAATGTCATTGTTTTTCTCCTTTATAAGTGAGAGGATGAGAACTCGAAGAAAGATTCATGAACATAGGGAGGTGAACAAGAGACCAGAGATGTAGTGTTTGGGGATTAATATAGCACAAGTCAATATGATGTTTCCTAGTATTGCACTGATAGCCAACACAGAGGGTTGAAAACCCTATGGCGAAGGTGTACTGTTGCAGAATGAACATGCAAGGATTAAGAGGTATTAGAAAATGTAATAGTGCGGAAGTGAAGATATGACGTGAGACATGTAAGAGATATGTGATGTTCCTATCCTGTTGACAAACCACTTTCAGGTTGCATCGTTGCTAGGCTATACCAAGGCATCTGCTGTCGGCATGCACACACCAGCTGAATTCACCTCAGAGTACCGTCAGCGTCTCCCATCCTTATCAATGTTAGCCACGGCAACCATTAGGTAACGCCAACTTAAATATGTTTGATCTTTTATTGTAAAGGAAAATAAGCGTTGTACAAACTTGTGATGACAAAGTAATAAAAGCGACGAACTGCATAATAAAGGTTGCTATCACAAGGGGCAATATACCATGACGTTCTTTTGCATTAAGAGATTGTGCATCCAAAACCAAAAAAGGCATGACAACCTCTTCTTCCCTCCGTGAAGGGCCTATCTTTTACTTTTATGTATTTACTTTTTATAAGACGATTCACAAATTGCGAGCAAAAATAGGCTAGTGGTGACCTCATAGGGATAGCGCTACGATTTTCAAGAACCTCCGCATGGGACACATGTGCACTCCTACAACAGACCTGAGTGTCTAGGTGTGTGACTGATACATCGGATCAGATCAAAGCACGGTTCATGTTCATCTTCGCCCGAGTGACACTAATGTATATTTATGCTTCTAGAGTTCCATTCTCTCCCGCCTATGGATTGAGTGTTTTTGTATCATTGTACGATCAACATTGCAAATGGCCCATTGGTAGCCGGCCAGGGGACTTAGGGTCACAATGGTAAAGCTGTTTGCATGCGTCTACATAGAATCCCTAATTTGAATCCATGAACATTTTGTGAACCAGAGTAGCGATCTTAGTATATGTGTGAGCAATGAACATATAATTGTACTAGACAATCTGATCCTTGCATCCGTGTGAACACAATTGTGCATTACATAACCTTGTTGTATATAATATGAGGTATGATGTTCCTTGTTTGCTTGAGAACTTATCTCATTGTGCAATGTAATTACATGTTTCTAGTTTTTTTAATGGAGGATTACCCCCGGCCTCTGCAGAGCAATGCACACAACCATTTTATCATATTATTCAATAGAACCCGACTAAACAAATACAAGGATCAACCCAAAACCACCGTCCTTGCAACTATTGTCACTACACATATAAGCTTGATGATGTGCCCTGACATCACATTAGCACACACCCGCCGACAAGTCGAGAGCATCAAGCGGTCTAGCTAGACCATCTTTGCACACCGTAGAGCCCTCCCTGATGGCAACAGCGGCAGGAAAGCACGTGAGGGGATGTTGGCGGCGCTATTTTTCTGGGCCCCTGGTGTCGCCCAAGGGAAGCGACGCGAGTGGGTACAAGGCGTCTGATCTCCAACAATCGGCTACTAATTGAGCTTTGTCAATTACATGTTCTAGCCGGAACTACTATATAATGTGCACTTATGTTATCTTAGAAGCACAAAGAAGCATTTGTACAAACTGACTTGTGGTACAAAGTAGCATGATGCACAACTAATTCTTCAGAGTTTCCAACCATATTTGTTGTCATGGTTGTTGGAACATGAGGAAATAAATGTGCATCATTGCTCAGTAGTTGTCCTTAAAAAGTCCTAGAAGAGAATGGTCATGTTTCAAATGTTCATGAAACCAAACCTATCAGAGGGGAGGATCTCGACCAACATGATCGGTAGATTCATTGATAGATAGGTACCAAGACAATATGTTTCATCAGTGCGTCAATCTGATTTCCTAGTTTTTTTGAGGAATAGTTCCCCAGATAGTAGTTATACAAGTGAATCCTAAATTCAAATCGCTATCAAGAGTAGTGCACTTTGAAGGTCTAGGATTGAGAGGAACTGGGAAATATCATCATGCTACGATAGCTCAAGCTTTGAAATGTCGGTCGTTACCGATGTCAATTTGTTGCTTTCGTGCGAGAGCAAAAGGCAACAACCATGCACCAAATTGACCGGAGGACTAGAGCTGATGAAATCGCGTGAAAAATCTAGGCATGCTAGCTGTGTGACGTCCACAACCGACTCAGTTTGTGACCAGTCATCTGCTACTCGACACTCTAGGTACGCAACTCTTATTAACCGGTGTGGGCGCGTGGCCGTTTGCTGGGCTACTCCCCAGCGCTTCCCGTGAAGACAAGACGAACATGGTCAAGCAGACCATCAAAACTGGTTGAGCAGGCCCTAGAAACTGGTCAAGCAGCCTATTTCAAGGGGAAACGTTGTCGAGCAGGACTCTGCTAGCAGAGCTGGGCCATGGTCTGTCCGAGAGTGATGGCCGAAGCCCTTTCCTTTTCTCCCAGTTTCTTCGGTGGACACACACGAGCGCGGACAACCTCGCCAAGCTCCATGGGTCCTTAATTATGAAAATTTCAAATTTATACTTTTATGTTTCATTTAAAGAAAACACGTATACCCCAAGACAGAATGTACATATGTGTAATTTTTCATGATGAAACACATTAAATGAGAGCTATAAAAAATAAATAGGTGGCTTTTTAGCACAAGTAATGTTCAATCTCAAAGTCCATGATTTTTTGTGCAACTCACAATTCAAGGTATTTCATCATGAAATTTTACACACATCTACATTACATTCTTGTCTTTGTGTATATTTTTTCAGATATTTTTCGAAACTAAAAGTTTGCATGTTAAATTTATCAAAATTAAGGCCTCCATGGATCTTGGCCTCAAAAATACTCTACTCCGAAGTAGGTATTTATGTATTTTATCTTACATCTAGGACATTGATGTGATTGGATGGGAAAAAGAGAAAGATTGTCAGTTAGGAGTTTGATCATTTGGACACTTGCCGTAGTACAGAAAAAAATTATGGTCTAGAAAACACAAGTATTAAGAAAGAACAACATGTGCTAGGATACGACGAAAATGTCTTTCGAAGATGAACACTAGATACTTACAAAAACTAGAAAATGTCTAGAGAACTCGAACTGTTTTTAAGCATGCCAGTGAATTTGTTTGGAAAGCCGACTCAGAACTCTGCAAAAGAAAAACCAGTGCTACATAAAAAGGCAAATTTTAAGCAATAAACTTGGTTTTTTTATCATACAGTTCAAATCATACAAATTTTCTCATGAAAGTCTATAGACATAAAATTCTTGAAACAAAGTTTGTAATTTATTCTGGTTTGAGCATTTAGAACTACTTTTTCACACTTGAATACATGCTCTAAGGAGGACCCTTGAATCACTGAACATGCTCATATATTCTACATGGAAATCTTCACTAACAGATCCTTCAGCTGACGTCTTTGTTATGTTGTAGTCTTTAATTTAAATGATTTTTGAAATACCAGAAGATGTTGTCTGTATGTCTATGTGGGCCATTGTGTTGGTTGTATTAAATGCCATTGTTTTCCTCCTTTACAGTGAGAGGACGATAACTCAAAGAAAGATTCATGAACATAGGGAGGTGAACTGGAGACCACACATGTAGTGTTTGGGGGTTAATATAATTCAATATGAAGTTTCTTGGTATTGCACTGATAGTCAATAAAGACTGGTGAAAACCTATGGCGAAGATATACTCTTGTGGAATGAACATGCAAGGATTGGGAGGTATTAGAAAATGTAATACTGCAGAAGTGAAGATATGCAGTGAGACATGTAAGATATCTGAGATGTTCATATCTGGTTGACAACCCACTTCTAGGCTGCATCACTGTTGGGCCGTACCGAAGTCTCTGTTGTCAGCGCATAAACCAGCTAGATTCTGGCTCATAATATCGTCAGCGTCTCCCGTCCTTATTGATGTTAGCCGCGGTAGCCACTAGGGGAGGTCAGATTAATTGTAAGACTAACTACAAGTAGCAAGGCAAAATTGCCTAGTTCTGACCTAATGGGATAGTTCTTCGATTTTCGAAAACCTAGTTGTGGCCTACGTGTGCGCTTCAATGACGCATTGGAATGGCTAGGTGTGTGACTGATACACCGGATCATATCAAAACATGGATCACGTTCATCTTCTCCCGTGTGACTCCGATGTATGCTGATGCTCCTAGAGTTGCACCCCCCCTCCATTTGGATCAAGCGTTTTTGTATCAGTGTTAGATCAACATTGCAAATGGCCCATTGGTAGAAAACCAAGGGACTTAGGGCCACAAGGGTAAAGTTGTTGACATGCATCCACATAGTAATCCCTGATTTGGATCCATGACCATTTTGTGAATCTGAGTGAGCTTAGTATGTGTCAACACTTGAACATATAATTGTAGCCATGATTTTTCTACTGGCCAATCTGATCCTTGCATGCACGTGAACAAAATTATGCATTATATATCCTTGCTGTATATAACATGAGGTATGATGTTCCTAGTTTGCTTGTGAACTTGTCTCATTTTGCAACGTAATTGTATGTTTCCAATTGCGACTACCCTCTAATGTCCATTTACGTTATCTTAGAAGCACAACAAAACATTTGTATAAACGGACATATAGTACCAAGTAGCAATGATGCATAATTAATTCTTCGGAGTCGCCAACCATAGTTGTTCTCATGGTTGATGGAACTTGAGGAATTAAAAGCTCAACATTTCTCACTGGCTGCCCTTATAAAGCCCTAAAAGAGAATAGTCATGTTTCAGACGTTCACTGAAACCACACTTACCAGAGGGGAGGATCTCCACCAACATGATGGCTAGATTGGTCGACAGATAGATACCAAGACACTATATTCAATCAGTGCGTCAATCTGGTTTCCCTCGATAGTTTTCTTGAGGAATATTTCCCTGGATAGTTACACAAATGAAATTTGAATTCCAATCGCTATCAAGCGTAGTGCGCACTTTGAAGTCTTAGGATTGAGGGGAATTGGAAAATATCATCTTGTCATTGCATATTAAGTTTCAACGCATGGGTCGTTGCCGATTTGCTCAAGATAAAATTTCCGTTTAGGGTAACAAGCAAGAGGCACAAACCAAATTGACCGGAGCACTTAAGCTGAATGAGCTTCACTACTCAAAATTTAGACATGCTAGCGGCTTGATGTCCTGGCGCCTGCACAACGCAGCACACACAAACAACATTCATCAGGCCTTGTTTAGGTATTGTGGTTAGTTACAATGGCTTCAGACCAGTTATCCGCTATGCGAGACCATAGATGCGCAACTCTTGCCGGTGGGTGTGGGCGCGTGGCCGCTCGTGGGTCTGCTACTCGTCCCTTCCTGTGGCGACACGACGAACGTGGTCGAGCAGGACCGTCCACACGGAGCTGGGCCATGATCTGGCCAAGACCCTTTTCTCGCAGTTTCTCCGGTGGACACACCCAAGCGCGCGCATAGTGTTCGTTGCCCATTAGTTATGTCCCATGTCCTGGCCTGGAAGAGCCTAACGAGAGCAGAGGAAAACAGAGTTGTAAAGAAGAGGAGTTACACAAACGAATGCTCTTTCTTTTCATTTTCGACAAAATTGCTCAGCCACACTTGTGTGTCTTACATGGAACATTGAACAGCTAACTCCGCACACCCACTATTCACGTTACTGCCTAAATAACTTCCACTGAATTTGGAGAAAATATCCTATAGACACCAAGTTGGGGGTCTACTTCAGTACACCCCCTGAAGTGAATCAAAGGTGTAGGTTAAAACATGCCCCTTGATCATAATTAAATGGCATGATGGTGAAGTTACGCAACTAACCGACTCAATAATTGGTGTGCATAGGGATAGCTTAAACCCAAGTTATATGTACAATGTAGGCGAAATGACAAATGGAGGCCAATCCATGGGGCCTTAATTAAGAAATTTTCAGATTCACGGTTTTATGTTCATTTAAAGAAAACACATATACCCAGAGACATAATCTACATGTGTGTAAATTTTTCATGATGAAATTGTTGAAAGAAAGTCTGTAATTTCTTCTGATTTTGAGTATATAGAAGTATTTTTTCCACACTGGAATACATGATCTTGGATGGACCTTTGAATCACCGAAGATGCTCATATATTCTACTTGGAATTCTTCACTGACAGATCCTTCAGTTGACATCTTTGTTATGTTGTAGTCTTTAATTTAAATGATTTTTGAAATACCAGTGAAGATGTTGTCTGTACGTCTGTGTGGGCCACTGTGCTGGTTGTATTAAATGTCATTGTTTTCTTTCTTTGTAAGTGAAAGGACGATAACTCAAAGAAAGATTCATGAACATAGGGAGGTGAACTAGAGAACAGATATGTAGTGTTTGGGGATGAATATAATTCAGTATGAAGTTTCTTGGTATTGCACTGATAGCCAACATAGACCGGTGAAAACTTATGGCAATGATATACTCTTGCGGAATGAACATGGAAGGGTTGGGAGGTATTAGAAAATGTCATACTGCAGAAGTGAAGATATGCAGTGAGACATGTAAGATATCTGAGATGTTCATATCCGGTTGACAACACGCTTCTAGGTTGCATCGTTGTTGGGCGGTTGGGCCGTGCCGAAGTCTCCGTTACCGGCGCACACACCAGCTATATTTTGGCTCACAATATCGTCGGCGTCTCCCGTCCTTATTGATGTTAGCAGCGGTAGCCATTAGGGGAGGCCAGATTGGTTGTAAGACTAACCATAAGTAGTAAGGCAAAATAGCCTAGTTGTGACCTTGTGGGGATAGTTCTTCGAATTTCGAGAACCTTTGTGCGGGGTACGTGTGCAGTCCGATGATGCACTGGAGTGGCTAGGTGTGTGACTGATACACCGGATCATATCAAAGCATGGCTCATGTTCATCTTCCCCCGTGTGACTCTGATGTATGTCCCCGATCAAGCGTTTTTGTATCAATGTTAGACCGACATTGCAAATGGCCCATTGGTAGCAAACGAGGGGACTTAGGGCCACAATATGGTAAAGTTTTCTACAAGCATCTACATAGTAATCCCTAATTCGGACCCATGACCATTTTGTGAATGAGAGTGAGCTTTGTATGTGTCAGCACTTGAACATATAATTGTAGCCATGATTTTTCTACTGGCCAATTTGATCCTTGCATGCATGGGAACACAATTATGCATTATATATCCTTGTTGTACTCCCTCCATTCCCTTTTACAAGGCCACTTCGTTCTTCGTGGCAAATTTTGACTTATAATTTTGGTCAACTAGATTATATGTCAAAAAAAAATCGTCAAAAAGTTCTTTAAAATGTGCATCCAATGAAACACTTTTTGTGGCATATAGATCACTTTTTGTTGGTAAAGTTAATGGTCACAGTTAGACATAAAAATATGAAGTGGCCTTATATAAAGGATGGAGGGAGTATATAACATGAGGTAGGATGTTCCTAGTTTGCTTGTGAACTTGTCTCATTTTGCGACGTGGTTGCTTGTTTCCAGTTGCGACTACTATGTAATGTCCACTTATGTAATCTTAAAAGCACAACGAAATCTTTGTATACGCTGACTTATAGTACCAAGTAGTATGATGCATAATTAATTCTTCGGAGCTGCCAACCATAACTGTTCTCATGGTTGCTCGGAATTAAATGGGTATCATTGCTCAGTAGCTGCCCTTAAAACGGTCAAGAAACCAAACTTATCAGAGGGGAGGATCTCGACCGACATGATGGGTAGATTGGTCGATAGACAGGTACCAAGACACCACATCTCATCGGTGCGTCAATTTGATTTCCCTGATAGTGTTTTTTAGAAATATTTGCCGAGATAGTTATACAAGTGAAACCTGAATTCAAATTGCCATCAAGAGTAGTGCATTTTGAAGGTCTAAGATTGAGAGGAACTGAAAAATACCATCATGCCAAAGTAGCTCAAGCTCTGAAACGTCGATTTGGTGCTTTCGTGCGAGAGCAAAAGGCAGCAGCCACGCACCAAATTGACCGGAGGACTGAAGCTAGTGGGACCGAATCTAGACATGCTAGCTGATTGATGTCCTGGCACTTCCACAACGCAACACACGTAGACAAGGATCATATCTGGCCTCGTTTCCCTGTTTCGTAGTATGGTGATTATTGGGGTTATACATAGTACTCCCTCCGTCCGAAAATACTTGTCGAAGGAATGAATATATTTAGACGTATTTTAGTATAGATGCATTCATTTATATCCATTTTCATGACAAGTATTTCCGGACGGAAGGAGTATATAGCAGCTCAAGCACCGAACTAAGTAGAATTAGGAATACTACTCCTATATGGTTTACGTACTATGCTTAATTCCAACAGCTTGGGACGACGCAGCAGCAGCAACGTGCGGGTTGTTGCAGTCGCGGGGAAAACCATGAGGCGGCGATGCTGCGATCTGAAGGGACGACACAGCTGTAGCCCGTTGCTTGATTGGTGAAGAGGCGTGTAAACTTGATAACAATATTGACGAAAACTTGACGCGCATACGAATTGATCAGACCGAACATACGACAAGGACAGAGTAGATCGCGTGCGCGTGACTTATCAAGCCAATTGCTCGCGTGGTCGGACCAGCTACCCTGTAGAGGATGGACGTGCCCGCGCAGTGCGTCGCGAGGCCGAACGTGACAAGCGTGTGCAACGGGCACACGTGTAGCCACATCCGTCCAGGATGCTACATGCGGGAGCACTGATCAGCCATGCATCGCGTGAGCGGACCAAGCCATGCGCCCAGGCAGTCGAGCGACCAGCGGTCAACTATGTCCGCGCATGGCGCGTGAGTGGCCGCGTGCAGCGACGCTGTGAGGAGACGATTCCAGGGCGGGAGCACCGTAGCGGCCGCCCGTACCAGCGCGCTCGCGAGACATGCGTGAACCCGACTGCCCGAGGAACCATCTTGCAGGTGATGACGAAGATGTTGATGAAGCAGACACACATTATTGATGACAAATGGTAACGGGCGACGCAAACTGATCTATAGATTGAAGAACAAAAAAAAAGCGTCGATCAGGACGACCGGCATGAGAGGGAAAACTCAGACTAAGTACCGAGAAAAAGACTATTTAGGACAGCCGATCAACACGATCGACGGGCGAATTCTAGGTAAGGGCAGCGCGGCCCCCCGATGGCGATCATGGAGATCGACCGCCCCGGGGGCGACGTGGAGCAGAAGCGGCGGCGGCTAGAATTCGCATGCATCTACATAGTAATCCATAATTTGGATCCATGACCATTTTGTGAATCTGAGTGAGCTTAGTATGTGTCAGCCCTTGAACATATAATTGTAGCCATGATTTTTCTACTGGCCAATCTGATCCTTGAATGCATGTGAACACAATTATGCATTATATATCCTCGTTCTATATAACATGAGGTATGATGTTCCTAGTTTGCCTGTGAACTTGTCTTATTTTGCAACATGATTGCATGTTTCTAGTTGCGACTACTATGTAATGCCCATTTATGTTATCTTAGAAGCACAACGAAACATTTGTATAAACTGACTTATAGTACCAGGTAGCAATGATGCATAATTAATTATTCGGAGTTGCCAACCATAGTTGTTCGCATGGTTGCTGGAATGTGAGGGAATTAAAAGCTGAACATTTCTCACTGGTTGCCCTTATAAAGCCCGAGAAGAGAATAATCATGTTTCAAACGTTCACTGAAACCACACTTACCCGAGGGGAGGACCTCCACCAACATGAAGGGTAGATTGGCCGACAGATAGATACCAAGACATTATATTCGATCAGTGCGTCAATCTGGTTCCCCTCGATAGTTTTTTGAGGAATATTTGCCTTGATAATTACACAAGTGAAACCTGAATTCCAATCGCTACCAAGCGTAGTGCCCACTTTGAAGGTCTAGGATTGCGGGGAATTGGGAAATATCATCTTGCTGTTGCGTATTAAGCTTCAACGTGTGGGTCGTTGCCGATCTGCCCAAGAGGCACTTTCCGTCGAGAGCAACAGGAAACACCCACGCACCAAATTGACCGGAGGATTGAACCTCATGGAGCCTCACTACTCAAAATCTAGACATGTTAACTGCTTGATGTCCTGGCGCCTGCACAACGCAACACACGCAGGCAACAATCTTCAAGCCTTGTTTAGGTATTGTGCTTAGTTACAGAAGAAGCTTTGGACCGGTCATCCGCTGCTAGACACCATAGGTGTGCACCTCTTACCGGCCGATGTGGGTGCGTGGCTGCTCGCGGGTCTGCTCCTCGTCGCTTCCTGTGACGACACCACGAACGTGGTCGAGCAGGACCGTCCTCACGGAGCTGGGCCATGGTCCGGCGAAGAGTGTTGGCTGAAACCCTTTCCGTTTCTCCCAGCTTCTCTGATGGACACACAGTGTTCATTACTCGTTAGTTTTGTCCCACGCCCTGAAAGAGCTTCAGTGGAAAACAGAGCAGTAAAGCAGAGGAGTCACACATACGAATGCTCTTTCTTTTCGTTTCGGCTAATTGCACAGCCACACATGTTGTGCGTGTTACATGGATTAAACAGCCAACTCCACAACCGACTGTTTGTTTAACTACCTAAATAACTCACTCAATTTGAAGAAAATATCCTATAGACAACAAGTTAGGGGTCTACTGTACACCCCCTAAGTGAATCAAGGGTGGAGATTAAAACATACCCCTTGATCATAATTAAACGACATGAAGGTGAAGTTACAAACTAACCGATTCAATAATCATGTGCACGTAGGGATAGCTTAAACCCAAGTTATACATACAATATAGCCGAAATGACAAATGGAGGCCGAGCTCCACGGGGTCTTAATTATGAATTTTTCAAATTCATACTTTTATGTTTCATTTAAAGAAAACACGTATACCCAGAGACAGATTGTACATTTGTGTAATTTTAATGATGAAATACATTAAAATGAGAGCTAAAAAACAAATATGTGGCTTTTTAGCACACGTAATGTTCAATCTCAATGTCCATGATTTTTTTTGTGGAACTCACAACTCAAGGTATTTCATCATGAAATTTTACACACATCTACATTACATTCTTGTATATGTGTATATTTTTTCGGATTCTTTTCAAAACTGAAAGTTTGAATTTTAAATTTATCAAAATTAAGATCTCCATGGAGCTTGGCCTAGCTAAAAACGATCTGCTCCGAAGTAGGTATTTATGTATTTTATCTTACATCTAGGACATTGATGTGATTGGATGGGAAAAGAGAAAGATTGTCAGTTAGGAGTTTGGTCATTTGCAAACTTACCGTAGTATGAAAAAAATATGGTTAAGAAAACATAAGAATTAAGAAAGAACAACATGTGCTCGAATACGACGAAAATGTCACATGTTCCGAGATGAACACTGGATACTTACAAAAACTTGAAAATGTCTAGAGAACTCGAATTGTTTTTTAAGCATGCCAATGAATTTGTGTGGAAAGCCGAAAATTTCAGCACTCTGCAAAAGAAGACCAAGTGCTACATAAAAAGGCAAATATTAAGCAATAAAATTGGTTTTTTATCATACAGTTCAAATCATATAAATTTTCTCATGAAAGTCTACAGACATGAAAGTCTTGAAACAAAGTTTGTAATTTCTTCTGATTTTGAGCATTTAGAAGTATTTTTTCCACACTGGAATACATGCTCACGGGTGGACCTTTGAATCACCAAGCATGCTCATGTACATGGAAATCTTCACTGACAGATCCTTCAATTGACGTCTTTGTTATGTTGTAGTCTTTAATTTAAATGATTTTCGAAATACCAGTGAAGATGTTGTCCGTACGTCTGTGTGGGCCACGGTATTGGTTGTATTAAATGTCATTTTCCCCTCCTTTATAAGTGAGAGGATGATAACTCAAAGGAAGATTCATGAACATAGGTGGGTGAACAAGAGACCAGATATGTAGTGTTTGGGGATTAATATAATTCAATATGAAGTTTCTTGGTATTGCACAGATAGCCAACATAGACCGGTGAAAACCTATGGCGAAGATATACTCTTGCGGAATGAACATGCAAGGATTGGGAAGTATTAGAAAATGTAATACTGCAGCTGAAGATATGCAGTGAGACATGTAAGATATCTAAGATGTTCATATCCGGTTGACAACACGCTGCTAGGTTGTATCGCTGCTGGACCGTACCGAAGTCTCCGTTGCCGACGCACATACCGGCTAGATTCTTCTGGCTCACAATATCGTCGGCGCCTTCCATCCTTATTGATGTTAGGGGCGGTAGCCATTAGGGGAGGCCAGTTTAATTATAAGACTAACCATAAGTATCAATGTAAAATAGCCTAGTTGTTACCTAGTGGGGATAGTTCTTTGATTTTCGAGAACCTTTGTGCGAGGTACGTGTGCGCTCCAATAACGCATTGGAGCGGCTAGGTGTGTGATTGATACACCGGATCATATCAAAGCATGTCTCACGTTCATCTTCCCTCGTGTGACTCTGATGTGTGT
>NC_041393.1:80914731-80926955 GCF_002162155.2 Triticum dicoccoides
ATTGGATCAAGTGTTTTTGTATCAGTGTCAGATCAACATTGCAAATGGACCATTGGTAGCAAACCAGAGGTCTTAGGGCCACAATGGTAAAGTTTTTCGCATGCGTCTATATAGTAATCCCTAATTCAGACCCATTACCATATTGTGAATCGGAGTGAGCTTAGTATGTGTCAGCACTTGAACATATAATTGTAGCCATGATTTTCTACTAGTCAATTTGATCCATTCATGCATGTGGACACAATTATGCATTATATATCCTTGTTGTATATAACATGAGGTATGATGTTCCTAGCTTGCTTGTGAACTTGTCTCGTTTTGCGACGTGATTGCATGTTTCTAGTTGCGACTACTATGTAATGTCCACTTATGTATAAACTGACTTATAATACCAAGTAGCATGATGCATAATTAATTCTTCGGAGTTGCCAACCATAGTTGTTCTCACGGTTGCTGGAGCGTGAGGAATTAAAAGCTCGACATTGCTCACTCGCTGCCCTTAAAAAGCCAGAGAAGAGAATACTCATGCTTCAAACGTTCACTGGAACCAAACTTACCAGAGGGAGGATCTCGACCAACATGATGGGTAGGTTGGTTTACAGAGAGATACGAAGACACAATTAATTCTTCAGAGTGCCACCCATAGTTGTTGTCATGGTTGCTGGAACGTGAGTAATTAAATTCACAGCATTGCTCAGTAGCTGCCCTTAAAAAGTCTGAGAGGAGAATGGTCATGTTTCAAACGGTCAAGAAACCAAACTTATCAGAGGGGAGGATCTCGACCGACATGATGGGTAGATTGGCCGATAGATAGGTACCAAGACACCACGTTTCATCAGTGCGTCAATTTGATTTCCCCTAATAGTTTTTTTTTGAGGAATATTTATTCATATAGTGTATACAAGTGGAACCTGAATTCAAATCGGTATAAAGAGTACTGCACTTTGAAGGTCTAGGATTGAGAGGAACTAGGAAATATCATCATGCTACGGTAGCTGAAGCTCTGACACGTCAGTCGTTACCGATGTCGATTTTGTGCTTTCCTGCGAGAGCAAAAGGCAACAGCCACGCACCGAATTGACCGGAGGACTGGAGCTGATGGAACCGAACTACTAAACAACTAGAAATGCTAGCTGATTGATGTCGTGGCACTTCCACAACGCAACACACGCAGACAAGGATCATATTGGCCTCGTTTCCTTGTTTCGTGGTATGGTGATCACTGGGGTTATACATAGTACATAGCAGCTCAAGCACCGAACTAAGTAGGATTATGAATACTACTCCTATATGGTTTGCGTACTATGCTTAATTCCAACAGCTTGTGATCGGTTGTCCGCTGCCCGACACCTCTAGGTGCGCAACTCCTACGGGCGTGGGCGTTTGGCCGCTCGCCAGGCTGCTCCTAACGTGGTTCGAGCAGCACCGTCCTCGTCTGGCCAAGAATGTTGGCTGAAGCCCTTCTTTTTTCTCTCAGTTTCTCAGCAGGAGGCACGCGCACGCGCGCGAACACAATGTTCGTTAGTTCTGCTGCCCTACGCCCTTCAAGTTGAAGAACTCACCAAAAGTAGAAGAAAACAGAGTAGTAAAGCAGAGGCGACACACAAACAAATGCCTTTTGTTTTCCTTTCTTTTAGACTAATAACTGCTCATATTTACAAGTTGTGCGTGTTACATGGATTAAACAGCCAACTCCACAATCGACTATTCATTGAACTGCCTAAATAGCTTGTGAGCTGGTGAAAATATGATATGCTGAACCAAATTATTTAGGATGAAAACCAAGTTATGCTGGAAGCAGGTGAAAACCAAGTAAATATTATGTTTCAACAGTTTCAAAAATTCTGAAACAGCTATAATATGCTGGTGAGGGGACTCTCTACAAACGTGTAAACCGTGAAGTTTAAATTTAATTTCACCTGCGAGGTATGAAACAAACCAAATTTAGCAATAAATAGTGACAAAATGTGAAGCGTGTGGAATAGCCGGATTTGTTTCTTCCTAGCTCCCAAGCGAAGGTACATTGGAACTTGAAATTTTACCTGTTTGCAGAACCTCAACCCCCTAGACTGTATTTTTTAAAAGACATTTGAGACATGTTTTTCACTTGGTTTTCATCATTTTCCTCCATAACTTTGTTTTCACCACAACTTACTTTCCACCTGATATTTTCAGTTACAAGCAAACCGCAACTCTATCTGTACTTGTTCCAGCACATATGTACATTTCACACTGACTCCAGCACACAACTAATGTGCATCGTCCACACTCAACTACAACAAGTTTAAGGTGACAAAGGAAAGTGGATGGCATCATCAAAGTATAGTTAATTGCTGCCACATGCTTTGAAAAGCCGCTCATGGCGGACGGTCCACCCGTCATCCACCTTTCAGCCTGGTCGTCCAGGGCCGAGCCGTCCGAGCACATCGGACGGCTCAGAGCACTCCTAAGAGGCCCCCGAGGCAAGCCACCCGGCAACAGATGGCCAAGAGGCACTGCCCCGCATGGGGCCTTGCTCGCGGGAGCGCCAAAGCCGCCCAATGACGGTGACCCCAGATGCACAAAGCGGTAAACCTGTCATGGACCATCCAACCAGGTCGCCCGAGCGTGAGCCGTCCGGGCAGATCGGACGGCTCGCATCGTCCCCGAAAGGCTCCCGCGGCAAGCAAGCCCGATACGTACAACCAAGAGGCGCACTGGCCCGTGAAGAGCCCAGGGAGGCGGGTACTACAACATCCGTTATAGGAGTAATAACCGAGGGACACCCCTTGTGATGGATAGGTTCTATGGTCGGACAACTCACTCTTGATGCAGGGCATGTTTCGGTCAAGATGTAATTTGGACACATTTTCACTTCGAGTTGTTGCAAGCATAGCTTAACAGTTGTCTTCCAAAGCACAAATTAAGATCATAATGATCCCGATCCGAACATATGGTTGTAGGAATCAAGCCCTCACACTCATATATGTTTTTATTATAAGTGTTTCGGTAACAAAGGTGATAACGATCTGGTCTGAAAACTGGAATTTAATACTCCCGCAAAAGCTTGGTAGAAACCCTTGTCACAAGTGCACGTCCTCTCATGGGTTCGATAAGTTAGGGTCACACCTTGGGGAAAGAAGCAGGGAACCTTTCTGCTATCTGTTACCGGATCACTAAAGGGACTCATCAGCTCAATCTAGGATGTGGTGGCCAGGCTTTGACATTAGTCACGAGATGAAGATCGACTACTTCTTGAACTTTAAGGTCCTGAACCAGTATGTTTACAGGGTAATCATCTTCGACCATTCCTGCATAGAGGTGCTCGTCAAGTGCAGTGAGCATGAGCCAGTCCTTGCAATGATCGACGAGTGAGGATTTAATAATATCTGTTTCTTAGGATGAGTGAGGGGAACTATTATGACTGTGGTTTTATATTGTTGCTACTACTTTAGTAACTAGAAGAATTTCTTTCAGTCCATGGTAATATGATGTCTCTCAAGTCTCAACAAATATTGTCAGTCAGGAGTTTGGTCATTTGAAACTTACCGTAGTGTAGAAGAAATAATCGTCAAGAAAGAATAAGTACTAAGAAAGAACAACCTGCACTTGCTCGATTACGACGAAAATGTCTCCCTAAAGCACGTGTTCCGAGATGAACACTGGGTACTTACAAAACCTTGAAAGTGACCAAAGAATTCAAATTGTTTTAAGCATGCAAGTGAATTTGTGTTGAAAACCAAACAGTTCAACACTGCAAATGTAAAACAAGTGCTACATAAAACAAATTGGAAGAACTAAACTTGGTTTTTTATCGTACAAAAACTTATAATTTTTCTCATGAAAGTCTATAGACATAAAATTCTTGAAACGAAGTGTGTAATTTCTTGTTATTTTTTAGCACTTGGAATAATTTGTTTCACACTGGAATACATGCCCTCAGGTGGACCTTTGAATTACCCAGCATGCTCATATAGTCTACTTGGATACCACTCTCTTGGATCCTTCACTTGACATCTCTATGATGTTGTAGTCTTTAATTGTTTTTTCTTAAATATAAGTGAATATGCTGTTCGTATGTCTGTGTGGGCCACTACACTTGTTGTACTAAATGTCATTGTTTTCCTCCTTTATAAGTGAGAGGACGAGAACTCAAAGAAAGATTCATGAACATAGGGAGGTGTACAAGAGACCAGAGAGGTAGATTTTTGTGGGATTAATATAGCACACAGTCAATATGAAGTTCCTTGTTATTGCATGGATAGTCAACACAAAGTTGTGAAAACCCTACGGCGAAGGTATACTATTGCAGAATGAACATGCAAGGATTGAGAGGTATTAGAAGATGTATGTACTAGTCCGTGGGACATGTAAGGGATCTAGGATGTTCCTTTCCAGCTAACAAACTGCTTCCAGGTTGCATAGCTGCTGGGCCATGCCGAGGTCTCCGTTGTCGCTGCGCACACGAGCTGGATTCTGCTTCAGAGTATCCTCGGCATCTCCCGTGCATATCGATGTTAGTCACGGGAGCCATTAGGGACGGCCGGATTAATTGTAGGACAAACCACAAGTAGCAAGGAAAAAAATAGGCTAGTTGTGACCTCGTAGGGATATCTGTGTTTTTCGAGAACCTCTGCATGGGATACGTGTGCACTCCAACGGCGCATCTAAGTGTCTAGGTGTGTGACTGATACATCGGATCGTATCAAAGCATGGTTCACATTCATCTTCCCCCGAGTGACATTGATGTATATTTATGCTTCTAGAGTTCCAATCTCTCCACCTTTGGATCGAATATTTTTCGTATCAGTGTTAGATCAACATTGCAAATGACCCATTGATAGCAGACAAGAGACTTAGGACCACAATGGTAAAGTTGTCTACATGCGTCTACATAGTAATCCCTAATTCGAATCTATGACCATTTTGTGAACCAGAGTAGCGATCTTAGTATGTGTGAGCACTTGAAACATATAATTGTACCAACCAATCTGATCCTTGCATCCGTGTGAATACAGTTGTGCATTATATATCCTTGTTGTATATAATATGAGGTATGAGGTTCCTTGTTTGCTTGAGAACTTGTCTCATTTTGCAATGTAATTACATGTTTCTAGTTTTTTGAAGGAGCATGACCCCCGGGCTCTGCATCGAGCGACGCACACAACCATTTTATTATAATGTTCAACAGAACCCAACTAAAAAATACGAGCATCAACCCAAAACCAACTTCATGGCAACTATTGTTGCTACACCTAAAATCTTGATGATGTGCCTTGACCTCGCATCGGCACACACCATCCATTCCGTTGGCCTTCTCAAGCCACCCGCCGGCAAGACGAGAGCACCAATCGGTCTAGCTAGACCGCATGTGCACGGTCTAGAATCAGCCACCGCCATCTTCCGTCGTCCCACCTTTAGAGGAAATCAAGGCATTCACCTCGCCAGGCCATTCCGCCGTCGATGTTACCGTGACGCCAGACAACATCACCATCCTGCGCTTGTCCATCCACACACGCTCGTCACCAAAATTCTGATGTGCCACGCCGCCGAGACTCACCACCGGCCTTGTGGTAGATGTAACACCGCTCCTCCTCTTGTCCCCTCTAGCCAACTCTTTCTCCAAAACGATGCCCTGGGAGGGAGAACGACACCGAAGGTGCCATTGTCATTCGATCTGGGAGACCCAGATCTAGGGTTTCCCCCGGAATATCATGAGCATGGTGACGCAACCTACAACGATGATGCCTCGACAAGGAAACGACGTCAAAGACGTCGTCATCGTCCGCCATGACGTACTCGGCATGATTTTCATGGTAAGTCATGTGGCCCAGATCTCGCAGTTGTCTGGATCCGTGCGGAGCCTCGCCGTGAAGAGACATCGTCATCGTCTGCCATGACCATAGTCGGCATGATTTTCACCATAAGTCATGTTGTCCCGATCTAGCAGTTATCTGGATCCACACGAAGCCTCGCCATGAAGACGTACGATGCCACTGGAACGCCGACAGAGAACCTCTAGCGGCCCCTCACCGGTCCCTCCATGCGCCGCCGGCCGACCAAGGCCACGTCAAGACAGATCTGGACAGGATGCTAGATCCACAGCAACCGCCGCTACCCATCTCCAGGTAGATCAGCCCACCCCGCTAGCCATGGAGTGCCGGCCACCGCTGCCACCCATCTCTAGCTAGGAAGTCCAACATGCCGGACATGGAACATCGGCCTCCTCCACAGATACTAGGGGTGTCGCCCTAACTAATGCCCACGGATGCACCACAAGAGGTGCCCCAACCGCCTAAGGGCGATCCCGCAGCGACCCACCCGCCATTGCGGCCCTCGCCAGCGACAGCGACAACAGGAGAGCACGTGAGGGGAGGCCGGCGGCGCTAGTTTTCTATGCCCTTGGCATCGCCTAGGGGAGGCGATGCGAGGGGGTACTAGGCATCTGATCTCCAACAATCGGCTACTAACTAAGCTTTGGCAATTACATGTTTCTAGCTGGGACTACTATGTAATGTCCACTTATGTCATCTTAGAAGCACAGACAAATATTTGTATAAACTGACTTGTGGTACCAAGTAGCACAACGTAGAATTAATTCTTGAGAGTTGCCAACCATAGTTGTTGTCATGGTTGTTGGAACGTGAGGAATTAAAAGCCCAACACTGCTCAGCAGCTGCCTTTAAAAAACCCAAGAAGAGAATGGTCATGTTTCAAACGTTCAGAGAAACCAAACTTATCAGAGGGGAGAATCTTAACCGATATGATGGGTAGATTTGTCGATAGATAGGTACCAAGACACCACATTTCATCAGTGCGTCAATCTGATTTCCCCTGATAGTTTTTCCGAGGAATAATTCCCTGGATAGTTATACAAGTGAAACCTAAATTCAAATCGCTATCAAGAGTAGTGCACTTTGAAGGTCTAGGATTGAGATGAACTAGGAAATATCATCACGCTACGATAGCTCAAGCTCTGAAACGTTGGTTGCTACCGATGTCAATTTGTTGTGCGAGAGCAAAAGGCAACAGCCACGCACCAAATTGACCGTAGGAGCTGATGAAACCACACTAAAAATCTAGGCATGCTAGTCGCGTGACGTCCACAACCGACTCAGTTTCTGACCGATCGTCTGCTACTCGACACTCTAGGTGCGCAACTCTTATAGGCCAGTGTGGGCGCGTGGCCGCTCGCCGGGCTACTCCCCGGTGCTTCCCGTGAAGAAACCACGAACGTGGTCGAGCAGGCCATCAAAACTGGTTGAGCAGGCCCTAGAAACTGGTCGAGCAACCTATTTTAAGGGGAAACATGGTCGAGCAGGACCGTGCCAGCAGAGTTGGGCCACGGTCTGGCTGAGAGTGATGGCCGAAGCCCTTTCCTTTTCTCCCAGTTTCTTCGATGGACACACACAAGCACGGATAATCTCGCCAAGTTCCATGGGGCCTTAATTATTAAAATTTCAAATTCATACTTTTATGTTTCATTTAAAGAAAACACGTATACCCAGGGACAGAATGTACATGTGTGTATTTTTTCGTGATCAAATACATTAAAATGAGCGCTACAAAAAAACAAATAGGTGGATTTTTAGCACATGTAATGTTCAATCTCAAAGTCCTTTATTTTTTGTGCAACTTGTAGGACCTTGAGAAGAGGTGTCTAGAGGGGGGGGGGGTGATTAGACACTAGGTACCAAAGTTGTAGTTTTTAAGTTTCCTTAAGTTTAAGTGGAGTCTAGGCACAAGTTTAACATTCACACTACATATCAAGCAAGCATGCAAAGAGTGTATGAGCAGCGGAAATTAAAGCATGCAACTTGCAAGAAAGTAAAGGGAAGGGTTTGGAGGATTCAAATGCAATTGGAGACACGGATGTTTTGGCGTGGTTCCGATAGGTGGTGCTATCGTACATCCACACTGATGGAGACTTCAACCCACGAAGGGTAACGGTTGCGCGAGTCCACGGAGGGCTCCACCCACGAAGGGTCCACGAAGAAGCAACCTTGTCTATCCCACCATGGTCGTCACCCATGAAGGACTTGCCTCACTAGCGGTAGATCTTCATGAAGTAGGCGATCTCCTTGCCCTTACAAACTCCTTGGTTCAACTCCACAATCTTGTCGGAGGATCCCAAGTGACACCTAGCCAATCTAGGAGACACCACTCTCCAAGAAGTAACAAATGGTGCGTTGATGATGAACTCCTTGCTCTTGTGCTTCAAATGATAGTCTCCCCAACACTCAACTCTCTCTCATAGGTTTTGGATCTGGTGGAAAGAAGATTTGAGTGGAAAGCAACTTGGGGAAGGCTAGAGATCAAGATTCATATGGTAGGAATGGAATATCTTGGTCTCAACACTCAAGATCAATGTCACCCTTAGCAACATGATCTTGAATGAAATGATGACGAACTTCAATATGCTTAGTTCGAGAATGTTGCACATGATTATGACCAATTTTGATAGCACTTTCATTGTCGCAAAGCAATGGAACATGTCTCACATATATTTCATAATCTTTAAGAGTTTGGGTCATCCAAAGTAATTGAGCACAACATGAACCAGTGGCAATATATTCAGCTTCGGTGGTGGATAAGGATATCGAGTTTTGTTTCTTGGAGGACCAAGACACAAGAGATCTACCAAGAAATTGACAAGTACCCGAAGTGGACTTTCTATCAACCTTGTCTCCGGTATAGTCCGAGTCGGAATAGCCAACAAGATTGAAAGAGGCCCTCTTAGGATACCAAATGCCAAAATTTGGTGTATGGATTAAGTATCTCACTATCCTTTTCACGGCCTTAAGATGACATTCTTTAGGTGCAGCTTGATATCGTGCACACATGCACACACTTAGCATGATATCGGGACGTGAAGCACATAGATATAACAATGAACCAATCATAGAGCGATAAACCTTTTGATCAACCGGTTCACTATCTTTGGTCAAGTCAATATGTCCACTAGTAGGCATGGGTGTAGACATACCTTTGCATTCTTGCATATTGAACTTCTTGAATAAGTCCTTGGTGTACTTCGTTTGAGAAACAAAGGTACCCTCCTTAGTTTGCTTGATTTGCAACCCAAGAAAGAATTTGAGTTCACTCATCATAGACATCTCAAACTTCTCTGACATTAGCTTCCCAAACTTTTCACTAAAATGAGGGTTAGTTGAACCAAATATAATATCATCAACATAGATTTGGCACACAAATAGTTCTCCATTAACCCTTTTAGTAAAAAGAGTTGAATCAATTTTTCCAATTTCAAAGCCTTTTCCAAAAAGAAACTTGGTCAAGCATTTATACCATGCTCTAGGAGCTTGTTTAAGACCATAAAGGGCTTTGTAAAGTTTGTAAACATGATTGGGTTTCTTAGGATTGACAAAGCCGGGAGGTTGCTTAACATAAACTTCCTCCTCTATTTCACCATTTAGAAAAGCACTTTTAATGTCCATTTGGTACAAGGTGATATCATGATGATTAGCATAGGCAAGTAAGATGCGAATGGACTCAAGTCTAGCAACGGGAGCATAAGTCTCACCATAGTCCATACCTTCGACTTGTGTGTAGCCTTGGGCGACGAGACGTGCTTTGTTGCGAACTACTTGTCCATCTTCATCTTGCTTGTTGCGAAACACCCATTTGGTACCGATGACGTTGTGGTTGTTGTCAGGATTCTCAACCAATGTCCAAACTTGGTTCCTCTCAAAGTTGTGTAGCTCTTCATGCATAGCATTTATCCAATCTAGATCTTCCAATGCTTCTGCAACCTTCATAGGTTCAATGCTAGAGATGAAAGAATAGTTTTCACAAAAGTTAGCTAAACGAGTTTTAGAGCGAGTGATTCTCCCGGTTTGAATATCATTGTAGATTTGCTCGACGAGATGATCTTTAGCAATTCTTGCTTGAACTCGTGAGAGTTTTTGCTTGGGTCTTTGTTGAACATCTTCTTCATCTTGTTCTTCTTCTTCTTGGCCTTCTTCATTGTTGGTGTTGTCGTTCTCTTGTCGTGGTGGAGAAGGAGGTTGTTGACGTTCATCTTGATGCACTTCCTCGTTTTCTTCATCTTGGTGTGTCCCACTTGTGGATGCTTCCGTATCAAATCTTGGTTCACCTTGTCGTGAAGTTGAAGCTTCCACTTGGACGAATGAGGTACTCTCCTTCACCTTCGTTGGACGAACCTTGCCAATAGCCAAGTCTTGAATTGCTTCCGAAGGATCTTTGTCTCCTACATCAATTGGCAATTGCTCTACTTGCGAGCCGTTAGATTCATCAAACTTCACATCTACCGTCTCTTCAACCTTTCGGGTGAAATTGTTGTAGACACGGTAAGTGTGAGAGTTTGAGCCATAACCTAGTAGGAAACCTTCATGAGACTTAGGAGAAAATTTAGAGCGACGATGCTTATCAAGAATGTAGCACTTTGAGCCGAATACTCGAAAGTATCCAACTTGGGGTTTGTTACCGGTGAGGAGCTCGTATGCCGTCTTGCCGAGTAGCTTGTGAAGATACAAGCGATTTGTTGCATGACAAGCTGTCTCAACCGCTTCTGCCCAAAAATGCTTCAGCGTCTTGTACTCATCAAGCATCATTCTAGCCATTTCAATGAGCGTTCGATTCTTCCTCTCAACAACTCCGTTTTGTTGAGGTGTGTACGTAGCCGAGAACTCGTGTGAAATCCCTTCTTCATCAAGAAAGGTGTCCACATTTGCGTTCTTGAACTCCGTTCCGTTGTCGCTGCGAACCTTCTCGATCTTCACTTCAAATTGATTTTGAGCCTTCCTTGCGAAGTTTTTGAAGATCTTTTGGACCTGCGATTTATCATCGAGAAAGAACACCCACGTAAATCTTGTAAAATCATCAACTATAACTATACCAAAAGAATTTCCACCAAGACTGTTGTAGGAGTTGGGACCGAAAAGATCCATGTGAAGTAGCTCGAGTGGCCTCCTTGTGGTCATTATGTTCTTCACGGGATGCCTTCCTCCAACCTGTTTACCTGCTTGACAAGCACTGCAAAGTCTATCCTTGTCAAATATGACATCGTTAACTCCAAGGATATGATTTCCTTTAATATGCTTGTCAAGGTTTCGCATTCCAACATGACCTAGTCGTCTATGCCATAACCAACCTTTTGAGGATTTAGCAATGACGCAAGTTTTATGTTGAGCCTTTTTAGTGAAATCAACAATGTATAGATCACCTCTACGCACACCGGTAAAGACCATTTTATGATTGTCTCGACGAAACACTTGGCAATCTACTTCAGTAAATAGGACATTGCAACCGAAATCAGCAAGTCTAGATACTGAAAGTAAGTTGTATCCAAGAGATTCAACGAGCATGACATTTTGTATGGAGCTGTCATGTGATATGGCCACCTTACCGAGGCCAACCACCTTACCCTTTGAGTTGTCTCCGAAAGTGACATACTTTCGAGGACTATCATTATCAGCAAGCTCACGAAACATGTCTTTATCTCCGGTCATGTGATCGGTACATCCACTATCAAGAACCCATTCCTTTCCTCCTGACATATATCCCCGAAGATTTGCCATAAGACCAAAGTGTCTCATTGCATCATCAAGATCGAAGTCACTATCATCATCCTCATCATAGTATCCATGTTCAACATCGTCATGTGGTGGATCAAGTCCTAGAGAGAATGATTCATTAGAATGAGTTTGACAATGATCTTGCTTATGAATTTTTATAGCTTCGGAAATAATATCACTAATAATACCAACATTTCCTTTGGCACGCATAAGGTTTGTAAGCTCAAATAGATGATCACCAAACATTGGATCACTAGTATTCATCTTACTCAAAGCAATAGACTTATGGAGAATTTCATAAAGATTTTTCAAGGAATAATCTGGAAATCGTTCCTCAAGAAATTTCCATATGGTGTAGGCACACTTAAAAGTAGGCAAGCATCCAATCAAGTTTCTAGGCAATCCTCTAATGATAAGTTTGGCAGTTCTAAGATTCCTAACCATGTTAATTGACTCATCATGGGTAGGATGCATAGGATCAACATAAGGTGCACAAGGACTAGCAATGTACTTGTTCAAATGATATTGATTGAAAATAACAAGCATCTCATTTTTCCACTCATGAAAAATACTCTCCATCAAGAATAGGCACTCTATGTCTAAGACTCCCAATAGTAGACTCATCCATCTTCCTCCAATGGTGATTAAACCAAAGCAATGGAGACCAATGCTCTGATACCACTTGTAGGA
>NC_041393.1:80927214-81092697 GCF_002162155.2 Triticum dicoccoides
TTAGACACTAAGTACCAAAGTTGCAGTTTTTAAGTTTCCTTAAGTTTAAGTGGAGTTTAGGCACAAGTTTAACATTCACAATACATATCAAGCAAGCATGCAAAGAGTGTATGAGCAGCGGAAATTAAAGCATGCAACTTGCAAGAAAGTAAAGGGAAGGGTTTGGAGGATTCAAACGCAATTGGAGACACGGATGTTTTGGCTGGTTTAGATAGGTGGTGCTATCGTACATCCACGTTGATGGAGACTTCAACCCACGAAGGGTAATGGTTGCGCGAGTCCACGGAGGGCTCCACCCACGAAGAAGCAACCTTGTCTATCCCACCATGGCCGTCGCCCATGAAGGACTTGCCTCACTAGCGGTAGATCTTCACGAAGTAGGCGATCTCCTTGCCCTTACAAACTCCTTGGTTCAACTCCACAATCTTGTCGGAGGCTCCCAAGTGACACCTAGCCAATCTAGGAGACACCACTCTCCAAGAAGTAACAAATGGTGTGTTGATGATGAAATCCTTGCTCTTGTGCTTCAAATGATAGTCTCCCCAACACTCAACTCTCTCTCATAGGTTTTGGATCTGGTGGAAAGAAGATTTGAGTGGAAAGCAACTTGGGGAAGGCTAGAGATCAAGATTCATATGGTAGGAATGGAATATCTTGGTCTCAACACATGAGTAGGTAGTTCTCTCTCAGAAAATGTATGCTGGAAGTGTAGGTTCAGTCTGATGGCTCTCTTCACGAATGAAGAGGAGGTGGAGGGGTATATATAGCCTCCACACAAAATCTAACCCTTACACACAGTTTACCAAACTCGGTGGGACCGATTCAACAGACTCGGTCGGACCGATTTAGTAAACCTAGTGACCGTTAGTGATTTTCGGTGGGACTGACATGCATCTCGGTGAGACCGATTCGGTTAGGGTTAGGGCATAACATAATCTCGGTAAGACCGATTACACAAACTCGGTGAGACCGATTTTGGTAATAAGATTTCCAGAGAGTTGGTCAGGCAAACTCGGTTTGACTGATTACACAAACTCGGTGAGACCGATTTTGGTAATAAGCTAACCAGGAAGTTTGCATTGTAATCTCGGTAGTGCCGATTGCTCAAACTCGGTGAGACCGATTTTGATAATGGACATACACAGAGAGATTACAATCCCATCTCGGTGAGACTAAGATCCCTATCGGTAAGACCGATTTTCCTAGGGTTTGTGGCAGTGGCTAAGACATATGAAATCGGTGGCGCCGGATAGAAAGAATCGGTGTGACCGATTTTGGCTTTAGGTTTAGGTCATTTGTGGAAGTGGGAAAGTAGCTGAGGGTTTTGGAGCATATCACTAAGCACATGAAGCAAGAGGCTCATTAAGCAACACCTCATCCCTCCTTGATAGTATTGGCTTTTCCTATAGACTCAATGTGATCTTGGACCACAAAAATATAAAATGAAGAGTCTTGAGCTTGAAGCTTGAGCCAATCCTTTGTCCTTATCATCTTGAAGGAGTTCCCACATACTTTAGTCCATGCCACTCCATTGTTGAACTTATCTGAAACATGCTAGATAAAGTGTTAGTCCAACAAGAGATATGTTGACATTAATTACCAAAACCACCTAGGGAGCACTTGTGCTTTCACAACTCACAATTCAAGGTATTTCACCATGAAATTTTACACACATCCACATTACATGTATGTGTGTATATTTTAAGATTTTTTTCAAGACTGAAAGTTTCAAATTTTAAATTATCAAAATTAAGGCCTCCATGGAGCGTCGCTCTACTCCGAACTAGGTATTTATGTATTTTATCTTCCATCTAGGACATTGATGTGATTGGATGGGAAAAAGAGAAAGATTGTCAATTAGGAGTTTGATCATTTGCAAACTTACCATTGTACAGAAAAAATTTATGGTCTAGAAAACATAAGTATTAAGATAGAACAATATGTGCTCAGATACAACAAAAATGTCTTTCCGAGATGAATACTAGATACTTACAAAAGCATGAAAATGTGTAGAGAACTCGAACTTTTTTTAAGCATGCCAGTGAATTTGTGTGGAAAACCGACTCTGCAGTCTACAAAAGAAAAACCAGTGCTACATAAAATGAAAATTTTAAGCAATAAACTTGGTTTTTTTATCATACAGTCCAAATCATATAAATTTTCTCATGAAAGTATACATACATAAAATTCTTGAGACAAAGTTTGTAATTTCTCCTGATTTTGAGCATTTAGAAGTAGTTTTCACACAGGAATACATGCTCTCAGGTGGACCTTTGAATCACTGAACATGCTCATATATTCTATATGGAAATCTTCCCTGGCAAATCCTTCAGTTGACGTCTTTGTTATGTTGTAGTCTTTAATTTAAATGATTTTTGAAATACCAATGAAGTTGTTGTCTTTAATTTAAATGATTTTTGAAATACCAGTGAAGATGTTGTCCGTATGTCTATGTGGGTCATTGTGCAGGTTGTACTAAATATCGTTGTTTTCCTCCTTTAAAGTGAGAGGACGATAATTCAAAGAAAGATTCACGAACATAGGGAGGTGAACTAGAGAGCACACATGTAGTGTTTGGGGATTAATATAATTCAATATGAAGTTTCTTGGTATTGCACTGATAGTCAATACAGACTGATGAAAACCTATGGCGAAGATATACTCTTGCGGAATGAACATGCAAGGATTAGGAGGTATTAGAAATGTAATACTGCAGAAGTGAAGATATGCAGTGAGACATGTAAAATATCTGAGATGTTCATATCCGGTTGACAACCCGCTTATAGGATGCATTGCTGCTGGGTTGTACCGAAGTCTCCATTGTCGGCGCACAAACCAGCTAGATTCTGACTCACAATACCGTCGATGTCTCCCATCCTTATTGATGTTAGCGACAGTAGCCATTAGGGGAGGCAAGATTAATTGTAAGACTAACCACAAGTAGCAAGGCAAAATAGTCTCGTTGTAACCTAATGGGATAGTTCTTTGATTTTGGAAAACCTAGTTGTAGCCTACGTGTGCGCTCCAACGATGCATTGGAAACGCTAGGTCTGTGACTGATACACCGGATCATGTCAAAGGATGTCTCACGTTCATCTTCCCCGTGTGACTCCGATGTATGTTTATGCCCCTAGAGTTCCATCCCCCCCGGCTAGGGGTGGACTAACGAGCTGCTCGGCTCGTTCAGCTCGTGCTCGTTAAGGCTCGCCTCATTAAGCTCATTCAGATTAACGAGCAAAAAACCCTACTCGTCTTGGCTCGTTTGAAACTCATTAAGCTTGTGAGCGCTCGTTAATAGATTTTGATGTCCTATGGTCTACAGGATGAGTGTGTAGATGTGGTTTTTAAGAAGGAAGATGGTGACTACTAAAGGAAATGCACTAGTTTGTATCCTCCTATGTAGAATAGATTGAATAGATTGACTGAGGTGCTACGAAAATTTTGTCATGTAAGGTGAAAATATGTTGTGTTGTTACTAACGAGTTTAACGAGCTACTCATGAAACTCGTTAGCTCGTTAAGCTTAACAAGCTGAAATCAATGATTAGCTCTGTTCGTTAAGAACCAAGCCACGATCTTATTGAACCAAACTAGCGAGCGCTCATTAAGCTCGCGAGCTATGAGCTTTTGGTCTAGCCCTACCCCCCGCCCTTTGGATCAAGACTTTTTGTATCAGTGTTAGATCAACATTGGAAATGACCCATTGGTAGCAAACCAGGGGTCTTAGGGCCACAATGGTAAAGTTGTTCGCATGCATCCACATAGTAATCCCTAATTTGGATCCATGACCATTTTGTGAATATGAGTGAGCTTAGTATGTGTCAGCACTTGAACATATAATTGTAGCCATGATTTTTTTACTGGCCAATCTGGTCTTTGCATGCATGTGAACACAATTATGCATTATATATCCTCGTTCTATATAACATGAGGTATGATGTTCCTAGTTTGCCTGTGAACTTGTCTCATTTTGCAACATGATTGCATGTTTCCAGTTGTGACTACCATGTAATGCCCATTTATGTTATCTTAGAAGCACAACAAAACATTTGTATAAACTGACTTATAGTACCAAGTAGCAATGATGCATACCTAATTATTCAGAGTTGCCAACCATAGTTGTTCGCATGGTTGCTGGAATGTGAGGGAATTAAAAGCTCAACATTTCTCACTGGCTGCCCTTATAAAGCCTGAAAAGAGAATAATCATGTTTCAAACGTTCACTGAAACCACACTTACCTGAGGGGACGATTTCCACCAACATGAACGGTAGATTGGTCGACAGATAGATACCAAGACATTATATTCGACCAGTGTGTGTCGGGGAAACGAACACCTATTGGATCACAAGAATCCCTTTTACGTTCGGCGGGAGAGTAGCTGCAGGGAGAGCAGGTCCGGCAGTCAGCACAAGGATATTTTACCCAGGTTTGGGCCGCAAAGATGCATCATACCCTAGTCCTGCTTGTATGGATATATGTGTTCTTGAGCTTTTAAACTAGCTGCGGTGCATGCACGGTCCAAAAAGTCTGAATCCTCTCTTGGTATGCCTTGGGCCTCCTTTTATACGTAAAGGGGTTGCCACAGTGGCACATAGGAGGTGGAAGGCAAGCTATAGTGTGTGAGCTTATCGCTCGACTCCGTAGGACAAACGCATTTACTGCGTTGCCTACGTGCCCTCTTACTTTATCACGGACGGCAATAGAAGCTATCCCGTCCGTCGCCGCCCCTCCTCGCTTTGCCACGCGTCCAGGCTGACGAGGCATGCGGTGCCACGCTGGCTAGCTGGTTGCTGTGTTGGCACGATGGTAGAGCCTCCACGAAGATCTGCATGCTGCCATGCAGGCGTCTGCTTAGTTGGCACGCTGGTTGTCGCACTAGAGTGGTGGTGAGGTGGCAAATCCTTGTCGGGCGTGGGCCTGGCCGTTGCCCAGCAATCTACCCCGGCAAGGCTTGCCTGGGGCCTCGCAGTCATTCCCGGCAAGGGTCTTGTCGGGTGTCTTCGTCTTCTGGTCCCACGTGGTCCCGCAGGCCATCAATCTTCATGATGATCTGCATGCCATCATGCACGCGTTCCCAAATCTTGGTTTTAACGTTGTCGATCGTGTCAGAACTCTCAGCCTCGAGGGTGATGGGCTTGCTAGTGCTGCGCAGGTTGCCCCGACAAGGATGTTGCTGAGGGAGGTCCAGCTCGCCTTCTGCTCCTTGTTTCTTGACTTGAGTATCTGGCTTGGTAGTCTTCTGTTCTGTCTTCTGCTGTCCTGCCGGGACCGACCACAGGCGTGGCTATGACTGCCCGTACACAAGTAAGGGGTACAAAAAGAACCGATATGTTTGTACACCGATAGGAGCCCCAGGTCCTGGGCCACACATGAGTGCAAGGCGTAGTTGGGCCAGGCCCAAAGCAGTGCGCGGGCACGCGTGGCAGAGACTTAATTTCCCCCGATCTCTTCGCGTGTTGCGCTTCCCCATGATCCACGTCGAGTGCGTGACGTGGGGGTCGTGTGTGTGACGGCCGCGGCACGCCTGAGTCACTTCGCAATTAATGGTAAAAAAGGGCAGACCGTGCCTTCCCCATAAAAGAGGAATCTACAGGGGCGCCGCTTATTTACCCCTGCGCCCTTCCCAATCTAGGAACTGTCATTCCCCTCTTCTCCCTTGAGAGAAAACTAGAGTCCCATGCCTTCGCTTGTCGCTGCTGAGCCTCCATTGCTTCTCGATCCTCGCCTCTTCGTAGTCGCCATGGCGCCCAAAGCAAGCAAAGGTAAGGGAGTGGCCAGGGCCGCCGCGGGGAAGGAGACGCCAGAGAGCGAGCTGGTGAAGCTATGGAAGAAGTTCGCCCTCTTCATCCCGACGGTCGACGCTCTCGTCCTCTGGGAAAAGTTCAAGCCCCTGTGGGGGAGGGAGACGATGGGGCATCCTTCCACAAAGATCATTCCTGCTCGCTTTGCCGAGCCCGGGCCGAGCAGTTATCCTTTCTTCGTCGACTACTTCTCCCGCGGGCTCTGCCCCCTTTTCTCCGACTTCTTCAACAACATCATGCACACCTACGACTTCCATCTCTTATATTTCACGCCAAAGATAGTGCAAGATTTCTTCGACAACTGTCAGAGGGATATATCCGTGCCGAGCCACAGCTTATCTGCCCCACCACCAAGAAGGAAATGGAGTACATTGCCTCCAGGTTGGAGGAGGCGGCACTTCTTGAGGAGGCCGGCACCTTCGGCACTGTGGAGGATGAGGCCGAGGAGGATGAAGAGGAGAGAAAGCTTGCCGCATGGGCAAAGTCTGCCGGGAAGCCCAGCGGCAGCGGTGCCGGGGCTCTCCTTGTTGAAGAGACGTCCGGGGAGACGACTAAGGAGGTGGCCGAGGTGACGGCCGAGGGGGGGGGGGTCTGAGGAGGCGTCCGAGGCGGATGAGCCTTCAGCCCCGAAGAAACGCATCCTACGGCGGGCTGACTCCAGTGAGCCCGTTCCTTCCGACAGGGCCACGCAGCGGCAAGGGGCTAAGGCGCAACCCATGCGCCAGACGGGGCATGCGGCCGCAGAAGTAGTGGAGAAGGCCGCGGCAGCAAAGAGAGCCGCAACTGCTGCTTCCTCCTTGACCAAACGTGCCATCGCTTCTTCCTCGACCAAGCGTGCAAGGACCCCATCTCCTTCCTCTGCGGGCACCACCCTAGTGGCCGACTACGACCTTGGGTCTTTTAGCCCGAGGAGGAAGAGAAGGGCAGAGGAGGAGGACGAGTAAGCAGTTTGCTTCCATATCCGTTCTCTGATTCCTCATTTGAAAATCTTCATCTTGACTAGATCTCGTCGTTGCAGGGACACAGAGACGCTGAGTCAGAGTGCGGTGAAGAGAGCCAGGTCCCCGATGAGTGATTATCCCCCGGCAAGCACTCCTCGTGTGTCGGGGATGATCTTCATCAGCCCGGAGATCAGCCCCCAGCGCAGCCCCCATTCCAGCCCCCAGCGTAAGTTTGTTACCCATTTCTCGCTGGTGAGCGTTGAAGTTCGTATCCTTATTACTGATCTTGCCGGGTCTGCAGGAGGAGAGCAGCAGCAGGAGGATCCATTAAGGGCCACCCCCGACACGCCGTCCCGTCCACCAGGCCGACCAGAGGGGTGTCCCTGGCAAGGGCATCCATCGATGAGCCCACACGCATGGAGGAGCAGGTGGAGGGCACAGGTGCTGGCGACCCCGTCCCAGCAACGAATGTTGTAGAGGAGGGGGACGCGTCCTCCCCACTTGTCGTAGGTAAGCTACTCGCCTCCGCTCCTAGCCATCGTTGCAGTGATTTTCTCTCTTCCTCTTGCCTTGAACTTTTTGATTTTGGCCTTGCCTCACTCTCCTTTTAGGTCTCCAGATCCTCCCCTGGTAAACCAGGCCGAAGTCGATGTTGTGATCAAGGAAACCGCCAAGGACGCCGAGGCTGAGGCCGCAAATATTGTTGCTGAGGAGGCAGCCAAGGGATCCGCCGAGGAGGCTGTCGGTGTCAAAACCGGCAGATCTCCGTAGGGGGTCCCGAACTGTGCGTCTAAGGCTAATGGTAACAGGAGGCGGGGGACACAATGCTTACCCAGGTTCGGGCCCTCTCTATGGAGGTAATACCCTACTTCCTGCTTGATTGATCTTGATGATATGAGTATTACAAGAGTTGATCTACCACGAGATCGTAGAGGCTAACCCTAGAAGCTAGCCTACAATTATGATTGTTGTTGTCCTACGGACTAAACCCTCCAATTTATATAGACACCAGAGGGGGCTAGGGTTACACAGAGTCAGTTACAAAGAAGGAAATCTACACATCCGAATTGCCAAGCTTGCCTTCCACGCAAAGGAGAGTCCCACCCGGACACGGGACGAAGTCTTCAATCTTGTATCTTCGTAGTCCAACAGTACGGCAGAAGCATATAGTCCGGCTGTCCGAGGACCCCCTAATCCAGGACTCCCTCAGTAGCCCATGAACCAGGCTTCAATGATGATGAGTCCGACATGCAGATTGTCTTCGGCATTGCAAGGCGAATTCTTCTCCAAATTCTCCAGAGTACCTGTTGTAACAAGCAGTGTCTGGCTTCCCATTTAATATTGCACTCATCGGCTTGTGTACCTTAATAATGTAAGTCTCCACGTGTCGAGCGAATGCAAGAAGCCGGGGCATTTTTACACTTGCCACCCTGACCATGTAAATAAATCGTCTATTAAAGAGACGGGGATCCTCAGATCCAAATCACACCATCTTCCCCAAGCGACGATTCATCAAAGCGCGCCCGAAAAAACCATCCCATCATGGCCGGCCACCGCAGCTCCTTCTCTCGCCCCCATAGCGCCAAGCCAGGTGATTGGGAGAAGTGTACCGTATCCCATGGCTAATTGGTGGAGTTGCAAACCCAGGGGTTCCTCCCCCTGCATACCTTGTCCCCGTTCGAGCCGGATTAGCCACCTTTGACGGGGAGGAAGAGGAGAGTTTTCCCAACCCATCCCAGGGGGAGCGAGTGTGCCTTGTCCCTTACTTGCTGAGGGGCATCAGATTTCCAATCCATCTGTTCCTTCGCGGGCTCCTAGAGTATTATGGCCTCCAGCTGCACAACTTCACCCCTGCCTCCATCCTGCACATCGCAGGTTATGTCGCCCTCTATGAGTTATTTCTGGGTTGCGAAGCTCATTTCGAGCTATGGAAGAGGATGTTCTGCCTCGTCCCCCGCAATCAGGAGGGATCAATATTCCAAGTAGGTGGAGCCAAAATATGGTGCATTGCCGGGACCGGATACCTGTCTGGCAGTCTGAAGAAGACATCCGAATATTGGACTTCCGAGTGGTTTTATATAGAGGACGTCTCCCTTCCTGACCCTATCCGAATGGGTCTTCCGGAGTTTACAAATGCTCCACTGAAGAAGCGCTATAGCTGGTGTCCCCGGAGCCCCCAGGAGGAAGATAGCAGAGAGGTCCTTCAATTGATGGGCAAGATAAAAATGCTTGCCAAATCTAGATTGACAATAATCGAGGTTATGTCAATATGCATAATGCGGGGGGTACAACCACTCCAGTATCGGGGGCATACCATGTGGCACTTCAATGGAGAAGACGATGCCACCCGCTATGGTCGGAAAGGTCCAGACTCCGCCGCCGCTCTGGCGAAAATATTCTCCGATTATACAAAGGAGAAGAAGAGGAGTTCATTCGCATTAAGCCACGGGATGGATTTTCCATGTACAACCCCCCAGCTGGGTGAGCTACTATCTTTTACTCAACTCTATTCATTCCCGCAGTCTTTCGTCACAAATATTTACCTCGCTAGTCCATGACAGGAACTGCGGAAAGCCATGAGGGAGGTCCACAGCCCACCTCCGCCGCTAGAGGACCCCAACCAGGCCCTCGACCCCAGACTCGAAGAAGATCCGGACATATTTGTGGAGTTTGACGGTAGGGTGTTCTATCAAGCGAGCCGTGACGGCACCTTGGTGGCCATCATTGCCGATTATCCCTGCCTCCTCCTGGCACCATGTGTAAGTAAACAAGAGACTTATCTTTTGAAAAGGATTCCCTCTTTCCCCCTTACCCACCGCACATATATTAGGCTATAAAGGGAAAGCCATCGGCGCACGATCCCGAACCCGCGGCAACTCACCTACAAGGGGCGCCCAAGCCGGGTAGGCTTAAAAGGAAAGTGATCAGGACCGAGCCGCCATCGAAGAGGTATGATTTAAAACATGCTCCGTGATTGTCATCTTTAAAATATAGCAATGTCCACTGTGTCCTGGCAGAAAGAGTATTCGCCGGACTGTGTCCAGAGATCCTGCCAGCCACGCCTCTACCAGCCGGATTCCAGAACCAGCCTCAAGGGTGGAGGCTAACATGGGGACAACACTGGACGTTCCTCCTACAGAGGATGCGGATAGAATATCCGCTACAAATTCCGAGGTAGAGAGCGCTATGAATCATCGGCGACGGTGAACCGCACTCCGCGACCCTAATTTCTCTGAAGAGGCGTTCAATGCCTTCAACTCGGGAAACGCGTACATCCGAGCTGCTCAAAATGGGCTTGCTAGAGCCACAGACCAGTAGTTAAAAGATATACGGGTAAGCAAAATCTAATAATTATGTATATCAGTAGCCCCTGAGACTTGAAACAGTTGGTACAACTGATTTAAGGATCATCTTATGAATAGGTTCTTACAGAGAAGAATACCCATTTGTCTCAAGAGCTGGAGGAGTGTAAAGCCCAGCTAAGGGTCACAGTTGCCGGAATGGAGGAATCCAAGAAGGCCTCATTTGGTAATACTTGTCTCGGTGGAGAAAAACGGAATTATGTGTACCAGTTGATATTCGGCATGTTTGCAGATCTAACAATAGATTCCGCAGACAATCCCAGAGTGAATCCGGAGAACCAATGAGCTCAACGACAACTAGAGGCTGGCGAGCATGTGCTTACACGGTTCCGGCGAGAGAAAAATGATCTCCAAGATGCCAATACTCGGCTGGGCGTGGAATTGAAAGATGTTCGGACCCAGCTTGCGGACTCTGTGAAGGAGAATAGGAGGCTTCAACGCAGCATTTTTAGTATGTGCTCAAACGAACCTTTATATAGTTTGGCGAAGAAACAGGCTAACAGAGTTATGTTTATAGGTATACTGACTAGTCGTCCTGAAGAGGAGATGCTCGGATCTTCAGGCGATCTTCTGCAAGAGCTTTCGCAACTGCACGAACAAGTTTGGCAGGTGATGCAGGGTATTGCCAAGGCCTTGTGGCCATCCGCCTCCCTGCCAGGAAGTATGGGGGATCTTGTACAGCTGCTCAAGGGAGCGCGGCGGCGCTTCCATTTATGGAAGATATCATCCTGCCGACAAGGTGCGAGGGAAGCTTGGGCCATGGTAAAAACACAGTACACCAAGGTCGATCCGAATCACATGGCCCTGGTCGGACCTGTAGGGTCAGATGGGAAAGAGATTCCTGTTAGTCTGGTATATGACCAGGTAGGATTAGCCGCAAAGTATTCCCAACAGGATTGTAGGCTAGACAGCCTGTTGGATGGTATAGAAGAAGAAGTATGTGGGTCGAAGTGACTGTGTACTTCAATTGACATATTTTGTCCCCAGCCGGATTGTAAATCATTTGTCATGGCGGACCTTTTCGCTTCAGCCTCCGGACCCGACAGTCCGGAGTGTTTCCGAATACCCGCTTAGTTATGTAAACCGGGGTACGCGTGGGAACCAGGCGTAGGGGTCATGATTGCTTGAACAGACAAGTACCTAACTAGCTATGTTATATTACATGGATAGTAAGAAACATCTTCCAGGGAGAATAGTTCCGTTAAGGGTTCCTTTCCTTGGGTACGCATGCATTAATGTGCATGTCCGAACTGCGATCAGGGACACAATATATGAAACATCTGGGGGTTTGTATTGTAATAGGTAAGAAACATCTTTAGTTCACCGACCGAATATTCCCTTAAGAATGCTAGCTTTCGGCTTCACCCAGTCTGAGGTACACGTCCGGAGTACCCGGCAGTAAAAATCACAGAGGTGCTCCCCTTATGCCCTAGCCGAACTAACGGGAACGTAGGGCATAAATACAGGAGCCAGTCAACCCAGCTTGGCCAAAACTTAAGTCATATCGATGCATATAATGGTGAAGAAAAGGTACATATGGAGAAGCGACACATATGCAGTGGGCGTGAAGCCCGGAAGATAATTATACTAAGCTTCTGTATAAGAAGCCCCCAGGTATAATGAGCGCACATACTTAAGGATTTAGCGCATTAAGAGTGTGTAGTCGAGTCACAGTTAAAGCCTCGGGGCCAAAAAAAGAAAGAGAGAGGATATATATGTATAAAATAAAAAAAGGTGGAGGGAAGTGGATGAACATAGAGTTCGGCGCTAGGCGTAGAATCTTTGGAGTCTGGTCGCGTTCCATGGGTTCGGCTCGAGTCGATTATCTGATGCATCACGCAGGCGGTACGCTCCTCCTGTGAGAACTTTATCAATGATGAAGGGACCCTCCAACTTGGGCTTGAGCTTGTCCTTTTTCTTCTCCGGTAGGCGTAGAATGAGTTCGCCAACGTTATAAGTTTTGGCCCGTACTTCTCTGCTTTGATACCAGCGAGCCTGTTCCTGATAGAATGCGGAACGGGCTTTTGCGACATCGCGCTCCTCCTCTAGGGCATCTAAATTGTCCTGCCGATCAAGCTCGGCTTCTCTCTCTTCGTGCATGCGCACTCGAGGTGAGTCATGAATGATATCGCAGGGCAATACCGCCTCTGCGCCATACACCATGAAGAATGGTGTGTATCCGTTGGTGCGATTTGGCGTGGTCCGCAGCCCCCATAGTACGGAGTAGAGCTCCTCGACCCAGTGCGTGTCTAATTCCTTCAGGGATCACACTAGTCAGGGTTTGATGCCTCTCATAATAAGACCATTCGCTTGTTCGACTTGATCATTTGTTTGGGGGTGATAGACGGAGGCGTAATCGAGCTTAATGCCCATGTTGCCGCACCAAGTTTTCACCTCGTCGGCTGTGAAGTTGGAGCCATTATCGGTGATGATGCTGTGGGGGACACCATAACAGGTGCACGACCCCTGATATGAAGTCTATCACTGGTCTGGATTCGGCCGTTTTAACTAGTTTGGCCTCTATCCATTTGGTGAATTTATCCACCATGACCAACAAGTATTTCTTCTTATGGCTTCATCCTTTCAGGGGCCCGACCATATCGAGCCCCCAGACCGCAAAGGGCCATGTTATGGGGATTGTTTGGAGGGCGGTGGTGGCATATGGCTTTGGTTAGCGAAGAGCTGGCAACCGACACAATGTTGGACGAGGTCCTGTGCGTCTGCTCGGGTTGTCGGCCAGTAGAAACCTGTACGGAAGGCTTTGCTTACAAGGGTCCGAGCTGCGGCATGGTGGCCGTTGAGTCCAGCATGAATTTCGGCCAAGAGCTGCCGCCCTTCCTCTTCGGAGATACATCTCTGGAGTACTCTGGTAGCGCTTTTCTTGTAAAGCTCTCCCTCATGGACCTTGTAGGCTTTAGAACGCCGCATAATGCAACGTGCCTCATTTTGGTCCTCGGGGAGTTCTTGCCTATTTAGGTAGGCTAAGAATGGTTCGGTCCAGCGGGCGATGACAGCCATAATTATGTGGGCCGAAGGTGTTATTTCGATGGTGGAGCCTCCGATTATGTCAGTGTGTTCGGGGGCTCTGGGGTTGTGGTCGGATCCGGACTAGTATTGCCGGTCTCCCCTTGCCACACCAAAGATGGCTTGAGCAGCCTTTCCAAGAAGATGTTAGGTGGGACGGGGTCGCGCTTAGCGCCGATGCGGGCAAGGATATCTGCCGCTTGATTGTTTTCCCGAACCACATGGTGAAATTCAAGCCCCTCGAATCGAGCTGACATTTTGAGGACGGCATTATGGTAAGCCGCCATTTTAAGGTCCTTCGCATCAAAGTCCCCGTTTATTTGAGATATTGCGAGGTTCGAATCCCTACGCACTTCTAGGCGTTGAATGCCCATGGAGACCGTCATCCGAAGACCGTGCAACAGAGCCTCGTATTCGGCTGCATTGTTGGAGTCTGTGTATAGAATTTGGAGTACATATTGGACTGTATCTCCGGTGGGGGATGTCAAGATAACGCCCGCTCCTAGACCAGCCAGCATTTTAGAGCCGTCAAAGTGCATGACCAATTGGAGTATGCGCGTACTCTTTAGGGAGTTCGGCTTTTGTCCGTTCGGCGACGAAGTCGGCCAGTACTTGCGATTTAATGGCTCGTCGTTGTTTATATATAATGTCGAACGGGAGGACCTCGATGGCCCACTTAGCAATCCGGCCCGTGGCATCACGGTTGTTTATTATATCATTGAGTGGTACTTCAGAGGCCACCGTGATTGAACACTCTTGAAGGTAGTGTCGTAGTTTCCGGGATGCCATGAAGACCATGTATGCTATCTTTTGGTAATGTGGGTACCGTGACTTGCATGGTGTGAGCACAGTGGATACGTAGTATACCGGCTTTTGAAGCGGGTACTTATGTCTGTCCTCCTCTTGTTTGACGACGAGTACTACACTTACAACCTGGTGTGTTGCAGCTATATATAATAGCATGGGTTCGCCAATGTTTGGTGCGGCCAGGATTGGGTTGCTCACCAAGAGGGCCTTTATTTCTTCCAGTCTGGCTGTAGCCGCATCCGTCCACTCAAAGTGTTCGGTGGGCCAAAGAAGGCGGTAAAGAGGTAGTGCCTTTTCTCCCAATCGGGATATAAAGCGGCTTAAGGCAGCCACACGTCCAGTTAATTTCAGGATTTGCTTGAGGTCTGTTGGGGTAGCCAACTGTGACAAAGCTCGGATTTTAGCCGAGTTTGCTTCAATTCCTCTATTGGAGATGATGAAGCCAAGGAGCTTTCCAGCAGGAACGCCGAAAACGCATTTTTCCGAATTGAGCTTGATGTCATATGTTCGAAGGTTGTCGAACATGAGCCTCAGGTCATCTATTAAAGATTCGACGTGTCTAGTCTTAATGACCACATCGTCCACATATGCCTCAACTGTTTTGCCGATTTGTTTTTCCAGGCATGTCTGAATCATGCGTTGGTAGGTTGCGCCGGCGTTTTTGAGCCTGAAAGGCATGGTGTTGAAATAGAAAGGGCCGTATGGAGTGATGAATGACGTTGCAGCTTGATCGGACTCCGCCATCTTGATTTGATGGTATACGGAGTATGCATCGAGGAAGCACAATGAATCATGTCCTGCGGTGGCGTCGATAATTTGATCGATGCGGGGGAGAGGGAAGGGATCCTTTGGGCAAGCCTTATTGAGGTCCTTGAAATCGACACATAAGCGCCAGGATTTATCCTTCTTTGGCACCATCACCTGGTTTGCTAGCCAATCCGGGTGTTTTATTTCTTTGATGAATCCGGCTTCGAGTAATTTGGCTAGCTCCTCTCCCATAGTCTGCCGTTTAGGTTCTGAAAAGCGTCGTAGTGTCTGCCTGACTGGCTTGTATCCCTTCAATATGTTGAGGCTATGCTCGGCCAGCCTGCGTGGGATCCCTGGCATATCTGAAGGGTGCCAGGCGAAGATGTCCCAATTCTCGCGTAAGAACGCCCGCAGTGCGGCATCGATTGTGGGGTTCAGCAGTGCCCCGATGGCTGCTGTTTTTGTAGAGTGCGTTGGGTGGACTTGGAATTTGACGATTTCGTCCGCAGGTTTGAAAGAGGTGGACTTGGATCGCTTATCGAGTATCACGTCATCCCTATCCACTGTGGAGCGTAATGCAGTTAGTTCTTCTGCCGCAAGGGCTTCAGATAATGCCTCAAGGGCCAGGGCGGCGGTTTTATTTTCGGCGCGAAGTGCTATGTGTGGATCACTGGCTAGAGTGATGATTCCGTTGGGCCCGAGCATCTTGAGCTTCATGTACCCATAATGGGGTATAGCTTGGAAGCTCATGAATGCGTCCCGCCCTAAAAGGGCGTGGTATCCACTGTTGAATGGGGCCACTTGGAATGTTATCTCTTCGGACCTATAATTTTCCGGCGTGCCGAATACCACATCAAGTGTGATTTTTCTCGCACATCGTGCCTCCCGAGTAGGGATGATCCCTTGGAAGGTCGTGCTGCTTTGCTCAATGCGGCTCTTGTCTACTTCCATTTTGTTGAGAGTTTCCTCGTAGATGAGGTTTAATCCGCTCCCACCGTCCATGAGCACTTTAGTAAGCCGGAAGCCGTCCACAATTGGACTAAGGACCAAAGCGGCTGGTGCTCGGGCTCTTCGGAATTGAGGTTCGTCACTGGCATTGAAGGTTATGGCCATGTCATTCCATGGATTTTTTGCTGCAACGTGTCAGACTTCGACGAGGCCGTGGAGTGATCTCTTGCCCCATTTATTTGAGGCGAAAGTCTCGAAGACTGTCAACACTGTATTGTTGTTTTCTACGGGATGATGCTCTGCGGTATTGTTAATGAGGAGATCCTTGCCGCTCTTGGCCACTTGCCAAAGTATCCAACATGCTCTAAGGCTGTGTGTTGGTAGTGTATCCGGTGTGATGTGAATTTTGCATGCCCCATTGAGCCATCCCTCCAATACGGTTCCACACCCTATAGTGGGCTTTGGTTTCTTTGTAATTAGATCGAGTGACTTGCGAGATTGCACCCTTCTAGTTCGGACGAGGGGTTTAGTGAGAGCCGGAGGATCCCAGAATTTTACCTGGGTTTTCCAGGCGCTTTCCATCGCATGGTACTTTTGTACTATGGCCGCCAAGTCAGCAAAGTGTGATATCTGTAAGGGCATTTTTATCTCTAAGGTGTTTTGGCGATTGATGACAATGCTTTTGCGGACTAATCGTGTGCCTAGAGTATTTCAGTCACTTCGTTGCTAGGCACAAGACGGTTTGGTACCCCTCAAAGACTATTGAAGACGGCGGTGTTCTACGTCTCTTTTGGTGGATTTGAGTCGTAGGATAGACGTACTATTAAGAGGGGGTCCGCGGTGGAAAGGTTCTGGTGGAATCATCACGTACACGTTTTCTCCCTTTGCACCGCCTTTCCCTTTGCGCTTTGGAGCATCCTCCGTTATCTTCATTGTTATACAAAAAGAAGGATTCCTAGTGTTGCTATTCTGAGGCATGCGGTAGTACTGCTCCTAGGAGCGGTAGTACCGCAGGCCCCTGCGGTAGTACCGTAGACGCACACGGTAGTACCGCTCCTATAGAGCTGTAGTACCGTGGCCTCAGACCAGACTCAGCCTCTCGTGCGGCTGTAGGGGCGGATGTAATTTTTTACATCCGCGCCCTATGCGGTAGTACCGCCCCATGCGCGCGGTAGTACCGTGAGTCCTGGTCTGGCTCAGTAGCACAAGCGAAAGTAGGGGTGGATGTAATTTTTTACATCCGCTCCCTGCGCGGTAGTACCGCACGCTAGGAGCGGTAGTATCGTGTCGGATTTTTGCACTCTTCAATTTTAAGCGGAAGTAGGCACTGATGTATTTTAATTCATCTGTTCCCTTCCCAGTCTAGTCCATTCTGGCCTTGCGGTAGTACCGCTCTCAGCCTTGGCGGCTCTGGCCTGGACTAGCTCCTGCCGTTGCAGCAGTAGTACCGCGGTCCACCGCGGTAGTACCGTGAGCCCCTACGGTAGTACCGCTTGTCTGGAGCGGTAGTACCGCTGGTCGTGGGCTGAGTAAGTGGATAACGGTTGGATTTGTCTCTCCACTATATAAGGGGTGTCTTCTTCCTCTAGTTGACCACCTCTTCCATCCCTAAGCTCCATTGTTGCTCCAAGCTCCATTTTCGCTCGATCTCTCTCCCTAGCCAATCAAACTTGTTGATTTGCTCGGGATTGGTTAAGAAGGCCGCGATCTACACTTCCACCAAGAGAAAATTGATCCCCCCCACTAATCCCTAGCGGATCTTGTTACTCTTGGGTGTTTGAGCACCCTAGACGGTTGAGGTCACCTCGAAGCCATAGTCCATTGTGGTGAAGCTTCGTGGTGTCGTTGGGAGCCTCCAATTAAGTTGTGGAGATTGCCCTAACCTTGTTTGTAAAGGTTCGGTCTCCGCCTTCAAGGGAACCAATAGTGGAATCACGGCATCTTGCATTGTGTGAGGGCGTGAGGAGAATACGGTGGCCCTAGTGGCTTCTTGGGGAGCATTGTGCCTCCACACCGCTCTAACGGAGACGTACTTCCCCTCAAAAGGAAGGAACTTCAGTAACACATCCTCGTCTTCACCGACTCCACTCTTGGTTATCTCGTGCCTTTACTTTTGCAAGCTTACTTGTGTTATATCCCTTGCTTGCTTGTGTGCTTGTTGTTGTTGCATCATATAGGTTTGTTCACCTAGTTGCATATCTAGACAACCTACTTTGATACAAAGTTTAATTTGGTAAAGAAAAGCTAAAATTGTTAGTTGCCTATTCACCCCCCCTCTAGTCAACTATATCGATCCTTTCAATTGGTATCAGAGCCTCATCTCTTTATTAAAGACTTTGTCGTCCGAAGAGTATGGTTGACACCGTAGATGGTAGGGAGGAGCACTCCAGTGTGAATCCGATCTCGTCTACGGGTGAAGGGGGAACCGCGGTGTCTCATGAGGAATTCAATGTGGCTTTGGACACATTGAAAAACCTCCATGACTACCGAGGTTGAAAGCATGTTTAATAAATTCTTAGAAGGACTTAAACTATCTACCTCACCGTTGAAATTGGGTGATCCCACTAACAAGGTGACGGATGCTAACTCCGACAAGGGGGAAGCTACTAGTGAAAAGGATCCTCTACTAGTGGTAGAAATGGCACCAACATCTTTGCCCATGTGATTCCTCCAGTTTATGGAGGACCGATCCCTTCTACTCATTTAAATCATGCCGGCCCTCCTCCTAATATTGTGAAAAATGAGGACTTTGATTCTTGGGTATATCGCTTCAAGCATCATTTAAATCATGTGAATACTAACCTTTGGAGAATCATTGAAGAAGGTTTCCATCCACATGACCGAAGCAACTTCACCCCAAGAGAAGCCGTGGACCATAAATTCAATGAGAATGCTCTCTTCATCATTCAAGATGCAGTTCTACCCGAAGATCTCCCTCATCTTCGACCCTTCGCCATGGCCAAAGACGCATGGCATTGTGTTGTTTCCCTCTATAAGGGAAGCGCAAGCATTCAACGCTCCAACTATGAAGTGGTGCAAGATGAAGCCGATGAGTTTGCAATGAAAGAATATGAAGAACCTCGTGAGCTCTTTCGGAGGGTAACCAAACTTGCGGTCTCACTCTGAGACCATGGGAGCAAGGACACGGATGACAATTAGATCAAGCGCAAGTTCCTCCAAGCAATGATGACTTTCCACAAGGCCTTGTCCTCTGTCATCCGTCAAAGACCGGATTTCCACTCCTTGACCTCAAATGAAGAGTTGGATGAGTTTGTGGCAATGAGGATCTTGGACAAGACCGTCGACAATGCGGTGTTGCGCTCTCAAAGGGTAAAGAAGCCCAACCTTGCCTTGAAGGCCAAGGTTATTGTGGAAGAAGAGTAAGAAGAGGATTATGAGGAGAGCAACCCCGAAGATACAAAATATGAGTATCATGAGCACATGGCTCTTGCTTCAAGGCAATTTTGGAGCAAGAAGAACACAAGGCCCAACTTCAACAAGAACAACTCCAGTGGGTTCAAGGGCAAGCAACGTGTGAGAACATGTTACAATTGTGGCAATGTGAGCCAGTTTGTTGTGGATTGCCCTTATGAGAAGCGGGAAGACAATGGTGGCAAGCTCATTCAAAATGACAAAGCCAAGTCCTTCCCCAACAAGAACAACTTCACCAAAAATACTCCTACTCGAGGGTTGGTGGTTCAAGAAGAATACCATGAGTATGACGATGATGATGAAGATAGTGAAGCCATGGCCATGGCCTCCGTTGCCATTGCCACAACTTCACGGGTGTCCCTCTTCGACTCACCTAATGAGTACATCACCGCTAAGTGTCTCATGGCTAAAGCCACCAACAAGGTAACCCCCAACATCAAAACCACTATCATTACTAATCCTTCCTTGACGGATGGCATTGATGAAAGTGAGCGGTCTAATGAGGAAGTAAATGAATTTGAGTCTTTTATGAGTAAGCTCAAGGGCAAATCCAAGAAGCACTTCGTTGCTCTCTTGGAACAACTTGGTGAAGCTAATGACATGATTGAGGCTCATGAAGAAACCATCTCTAAGATGGAAGGTCATAGTTGTGACTATGCCGATGAGATACCGGATCTCTCTAATGCTCTTGAGGAAGAGCGTGGGCATCGTTTGGCTCTTGAGGAGTCACACAACGATAACTATGCTAAGTTAATGAAAGATCTTGATCATGCTCTTGTTGTATCTCATGTGCTAACTTCCGAGAATGCTAAACATGGTGTTGACCATGCTAGACTCAAAGAGGAGTGAGGGAGTCCTGGACTAGGGGGTGTCCGGATAGCCGAACTATCATCATTGGCCGGACTCCAAGACTATGAAGATACAAGATTGAAGACTTCGTCCTGTGTCCGGATGGGATTTTCCTTGGCGTGGAAGGCAAGCTTGGCAATATGGATATGTAGATCTCCTACCATTGTAACTGACTCTGTGTAACCCTAGCCCTCTTTGATGTCTATATAAACCGGGGGGTTTTAGTCCATAGGACGAACAACAATCATACCATAGGCTAGCTTCTAGGGTTTAGCCTCCTTGATTTCATGGTAGATCTACTCTTGTACTACCCATATCTTCAATATTAATCAAGCAGGAGTAGGGTTTTACCTCCATCGAGAGGGCCCAAACCTGGGTAAATACATCGTGTCCCTTGTCTCCTGTTACCATCCGCCTAGATGCACAGTTCGGGACCCCCTTCCCGAGATCCACCGGTTTCGACACCGACATTGGTGCTTTCATTGAGAGTTCCTCTGTGTCGTCGCCCATAGGCCCGATGGCTCCTTTGATCATCAACAACGACGCGGTCCGGGGCGAAACTTTTGTCCTCGGACAGATCTTCGTATTCGGCGGCTTCGCACTGCGGGCGAATTCACTTGGCCATCTGGAGCAGATCGAAAGCTACGCCCCTGGCCATCATGTCAAATTTGGAAGTTTAAACTATACGGCCGACATCCGCGGAGACTTGATCTTCGACGGATTCGAGCCACAGCCGAGCGGGCCGCACTTTCACGATGGGCATGATTTAGCTCTACCGCCGGACAGTGCCCTGGAGGCCGCACAAGAGTCCGCTCCGACCCTTAACTCGGAACCGACTGCGCTGATCGAGGGATGGGTGGCTAGACACCGCCTCGGGGGATGCTACCTCTACGACGATGGAGCCAAATATCGACCCTGTCCCTTGTGAAGCTCGTGACTCCAAGGTGCCGGACTCTTCTCCGGACCCCGAACCTTCCGCGCTCCTGCCAATCAAACCCGATTGGGCGCCGATCATGGTGTTCACCGCTGCGGACATCTTTCAGCACTCGCCTTTCGGCGACATCCTGAATTTGCTAAAGTGCCTCTCTTTATCAGGAGAGCCTTGGCCGGATTATGGCCAGGATGGTTGGGATGCGGACGACGAAGAAATTCAAAACCCACCCACCACCCACTTCGTAGCCACTGTCGATGACTTAACCGACATGCTAGATTTCGACTCCGAAGACATCAACGGTATGTACGATGATGCCGTAGACGACCAAGAACCAGCACCCATAGGGCACTGGAAAGCCACCTCGTCATACGACATATACATGGTGGACATCCCAAAGGATGGGAATGGCGATGGAACAACGGAGGATGACCCCTCCAAAAAACAGCCTAAACGCCGGCGTCAGCGGCGCCGCTCAAAATCCCGGCACAGCAAGAATGGAGATTCTGGCACCGGAGATAATAACACCCCGGACAGTGCCGAAGACAACCCCCTCCAGCAAGATTTAGCACAGGAGGATGGAGAAGCCAGCCCTCATGAGAGAGCAACAGACAAAGAGGTAGAGGACGATAATTACATGCCTCCCTCCGGAGACGAGGCAAGCCTCGACGACGACGAATTTGTCGTGCCTGAGGATCCTGTCGAACAAGAGCGTTTTAAACGCATGCTTATGGCCACGACAAGCAGCCTAAAGAAAAAGCAGCAATAGCTTAGAGCTGACCAAGATTTGCTAGCCGACAGATGGACTGAAGTCCTTGCGGCCGAAGAGTATGAACTCGAACACCCCTCCAAAAGCTACCCCAAACGCAAGCTGCTCCCCTGATTAGAGGAGGAAGCTCATAAACCTACATCACCAGCGCACAATACGGCCGATCGGCCACCTCGTGGCCGCGACAGAGAGGCATCTAGGCCCTCCACTAAAGCCATACCCCGGCGTCGCTCGAAAAGTACAAAGTCACGGGGGAACGCGCCGGACTTGCGGGACATATTGGAGGATAAGGCAAGACAATGAAGATCGATCTACGGATCGCGTGGGTGCCCCACGATGCGCGACGACAACCATCATGCCGGATACAGCAATTCCGGCCGGGCCGAACACAATAGACAAAGCTCGCTTGAGCTGCGTCGTGATATAGCCCAATACAGAGGCGCCGCACACCCACTATGCTTCACAGATGAAGTAATGGATCATCAAATTCCCGAAGGGTTCAAACCCGTGAACATTGAATCCTACGATGGCACAACAGATCCCGCGGTTTGGATCGAAGACTATATCCTTCATATCCACATGGCCCGCGGTGATGATCTTCACGCCATCAAATACCTCCCACTCAAGCTTAAAGGACCAGCTCTGCATTTGCTCAACAGCTTGCCAGCAGAATCAATTGGGTGTTGGGAGGACATGGAAGCCGCATTCCTTGATAACTTCCACGACACGTATGTGCGACCACCAGACGCCGATGACCTAAGCCACATAATTCAGCAGCCAGACGAATCGGCCAGACAATTCTGGACATGGTTCTTAACCAAGAAAAATCAAATCGTCGACTGTCCGGATGCAGAGGCCCTTGCAGCCTTCAAACATAACATCTGCGACGAGTGGTTTTCCCGGCACCTAGGACAGGAAAAGCCGAAATATATGGCAGCCCTCACATCACTCATGACCTGCTTCTGTGCGGGAGAGGACAGCTGGCTAGCCCGCAGTAACAACCTCACCAAACATTCCGGTAGTCCGGATACCAAGGACAGCAATGGCAGGTCGCGTCGCAATAAGCACAAACGCCGCCTTAACGGCGATAATACCGAAGATACGACAGTCAACGCCGGATTCAGAGGCTCTAAACCCGGTCAGCGGAAAAAATCCATTCAAAAGAACTACTCCTGGCCCGTCCAATTTGGACCAGATACTCGATCGCTCATGCCAGATACACGGCACCCCCGAAAAGCCAGCTAATCACACCAACAGGGATTGTTGGGTGTTCAAGCAGGCAGGCAAGTTAATTGCCGAAAACAATGACAAGGGGCTGCATAGCGATGACGAGGAAGAGACCCGGCCGCCGAACAATAGAGGACAGAAGGGTTTCCTCCCACAAGTGCAGACGGTGAACATGATATACGCAACCCACATACCGAAAAGGGAGCGGAAGCGTGCACTCAGGGACGTATACGCGATGGAGCCAGTCGCCCCAAAGTTCAATCCATGGTCCTCCTTGAAAGTGCTAGTATCGACTAGAGGGGGGGTGAATAGGCGATTTTTATGAAATTCTTCAAAACTTGGAAGTTTCAAAGACAGACAACAGAAATGACCTAGTTGATATGCAGAGGAAGATAAACTTCCACAAGCAAGCCATAGTCAAGTATGCAATGATGTGAAAGTACAGGACAAATAGCAACTAAGTAGTAAGGATCAGATGGAAGATAGTATGAAGCCAATCAACAGTAGTAGTCAAGCAATGAAGTCAAACAGATACACAGATAGGCAGTGACTTCACGAAGACAAACTTAAGTAAAGGATGGAAAGGGATAGAACCAGTCGCTTGTTGAAGACACAGGATTTGATGGACCAGTTCCAGTTGCTGTGACAACTGTACGTCTGGTTAGGGAGGCTGAGATTTAACTCAGAAGACCGTGTCTTCACCTTATTCCCCTTGAGCTAAGGACACCTAGTCCTCGCCCAATCACTCTGGTAAGTCTTCAAGGTAGACCAAACCTTCACAGACTTCGTTCACCGGCAATCCACAATGACTCTTGGATGCTCAGAACGTGACGCCTAACCGGCTGGAGGATACAGAGTCCTCAAGTGTAATAAGTCTTCAGGTCACACAGACAGAAAGACTTCAGTGATGCCTAACACTCTTTGGCTCTGGGTGTTTGGGCTTTTTCCTCGCAAGGATTTCTGTCTCTCAAATGCTTCGAGGTGGCTTGCTCTCAAACGACAAAAGCCGTAAACTAACTCTGAGCAGCCACCAATTTATGGTGTAAGGGGTGGGCTATTTATAGCCACAAGGCAACCCAACCTGATTTGTCCAAAATGACCCTGGGCCACTAAGGAACTGAAACGTGTTGCAACGGTCAGATTTCAAACACACGCGACAACTTTACTTGGGCGACAAGCAAAGCTGACTCATCCAGCTCTGGATAAGATTTGCTCTCATTGTCTTCGCTCGAAGACATAGGATTTGGGTTGAGAATCACTTTAGTCACTCTGACTTAGTTCACTTGGACCCCACTTAACAGTACGGTGGTTCCTATGACTCAACAAAGAAGAAAAGGAAACAATGAAACCACACAGTCTTCGCGCTCCATAGTCTTCAAGTAATGTCTTCTCATGTAATAGTCTTCAATATGAATATCTTCTCATACCACCATTGTCTTCAATGTCTTCATACATTTTTAGGGGTCATCTCCGGTAGGTAAACCGAATCAATGAGGGACACTACCTGCGTTATCCTGCAATTCTCACAAACGCATTAGTCCCTCAACCAACTTTGTCGTCAATACTCCAAAACCAACTAGGGGTGGCACTAGATGCACTTACAATCTCCCCCTTTTTGGTGATTGATGACAAACTGGTTGAAGTTTTCAACGGGGATAAAGTATGTGAAATTGTAAGGGATAGGAAATTGTCTTCATAAGTAGCAAGGGCTCCCCCTGAAGATGTGCATATAAGTAATTTTCTTTTGGAATGCAAATGCACATGGCAGGTTTTACTTGTGGAGATCCACTTCAACTTATGAAGATAATTCATCATGCATGAAATGATATAGCAAGTAGAATGACATGCATAATGAAAAATGGACGTCTGTAGAATGATCTAAGTGCGGAAGTTATCATAGCACATGCGGAATTTATCATCGCATCATAGTAAAGCAGATAAGTAGCAGACGACCATCAAGTTTAGGTGTTACAACTCAAAGAACCGAATGTTTTAAAAGGCAAGAGTTGTAAGCATGAGGCAAAATATAGTGCAACCGCCCATATGAACCCGCTTGAAGACTATCAACTCATATGCTTCTCCCCCTTTTGTCAGTAAGGACCAAAAAGGTTTGAAGACATAGAGCATCTACTTGTTCTCATGAGCAGGTGAAGTAGCAGGGTTATCGTCGTTGGCTGGTAGTGCAGACGAACTTGGTGCAGTGTCGATGCGTGCAGTAGTAGGAGGTGGTGAAGTAGCATCATCTTCATCATCGATCACCCTGGCATTGACAGTTGCAGCGGAGGAAGAATATTCAGAGTCTTCAAGAGATGGAGTGCGACATAGGACAGCAGTCCGTGGAGGAGTGGTGTCAAACTAGAATCTTTCATTGAAGCCATCGTCTTGAAGATCTGCTTCAGCACTAAGAAGGGTCAAGCTCTTCCATGATCGCTGACAAGTTTCATGAGCAACAAATGCATTGATGGTGGCAAGGTTTCGAATGCGATTAACATCCACCAAGAGGCTTTGCATCTGTCTCTTGAGCCAAAAGTGATGTTTATCCTGTTTCTGATGAAGGGCCACAAGAAGTTCTCGGCCATTGAGAATGCGAGAACGCTTCCGAGGCCTTTGGGCAATGGTGCTTTCAGTGGCTTCAGTAGGTGCTCGATGAGGCAGTCGAGTATTTCCAGCCAATGGATAGATTCATGTTGCTGCTTGAACACCTTCAATGGGTTGAGTGAAGCTTTGGTGCTCGGCATTCTGAAGACAAAGAGGCTTCTTGGCAGGGTCAGAGTAGATGGCTTCAACTGACATATCAACCTCTGGTAAAAAGATCAGATGATTTCGAGCAGATGGTTGATAGTTGACAGATGAGTGTCGCTTGATGAGGCGCATGACCCATGGAGCATAAAACTTCAGACCAAACAGATCAGATCCAGAAGCAGCAAGTTGCCTGATGAAGAATTCTTGGGTATTGAAGCTGATGCCATTGAGAATGTAGAAGACCAAAGTCTTCATAGCTCCTTCAAGTTTGGCCGCTGATGAATGTCCTTTGATAGGCCATAGAGTTCGCCTGATAATATGATATATTGTGCGTGGCAGATACTCAAGGTCTTCAACAAAGAACTCTGTTCGATATTCAGCGTCAGATGGCAAGGGCTTCATCATGCTCAACATCTGGCTCATGTTGGGTTCTGGCTTATGGAAGATGCTCTCCAATGCATTGCGGTGTAGCTGACAATCAGGTTCATATAGCTCTCCAGGAGTGGCTAGCCCTATAAGCTCAATGATGTCAAGAGCTTTTGCTTCATGATGAACGTTTCCGGTCATCCACTCGAGGACCCATGTCTTGATATCTCTGTTGTAGCCGCGAATGTGTAGAGTAGCATAGAATTGAAGCAATAGCTCTTCATTCCAGTGTTCTTTGTCTGTCACAAAGTTGAGCAGACCAGCATCATGAAAGCAATCAAGTGCTTCTTCTAAGCACGGCAGTCCAGCAATGGCTTTAGTGTCGAGGCGCATATGAGGGAAAATGCGGCCTTGATCATATAGAACGCAGGAGTAATAGCTTCACTGTTGATAGCTCCAGAACCGATCTGATGATATTCTTGGTTTGGAGTAGGGGTTCTTGGTGCTGTCAAAGAAGGTATTGTGGCTTTTGAAGCCATTAGCATTGAAGAACCCTGGTGAGTTTGCAATACCTGGAAACCTTGGCAGTCTTGGCTTGGGCTTCTGGACCTGAGGCCTATGCTCAACATGATAATCAAATTGAGGTCCAGAGGCAGTAGGTGGAGGTACCAGAATGGGCCATCGAACAGTGGTTAGCTGACCAAGACTGTATGCTTGCTCAATTGTATGAGGCCTTGGTGGCGGAACAGGAGCAGTGGCAACAGCTGAGGCTTCAGGCTGCACAACAGGTGCTTCGAGAGCAGTTGCCTCATTAGCTTCTGGTGCAGTGGCCTCATTGGCTTCAGGCACACTGGTTGGTTCAAGCTCCACATTAGCGTCAGCCATGACAACGTCATTGGCTTCATTGGCATTGGTGGTGGCAGCTTCAATATTTTCAGCCTCCTCTTGATGAACAGGAGGGTCGGGCACCGGCACGTTCACATCAGGAACAACTTCTTCTATAACAGGGGGAGTAGGGACATGCACATCTTCTAAATTCTCTTCGGCTGATGCAGCCGGAATGTCTTCAGCAGCTTGGGCTTCAAACATGGAGACATTCACAGTTGGAGTGGGTTCAGAAAATACTTGACGTGTAACAGGTTGGCGTTGCACTTCTCCTTCTGGAACGCTCGACAGAGGGACTTGAGGCCTTTGTCCTTTGCGAAGCCTGCGAAGTGCTGGCAACGCTTTTGGAGATGGAGTTGGCTGGGCCTCAAAGTCTTCATCTTCTTCTTGCACGGGTGGTGTAGCTTGTTTTTGTTGTTGGGGAGTACTTGGGGAGTCTTGTTGCTGTGGGTGATCAGCCCACGATGCATCCTGAGCAATTGGCGTCAGAGGACGACCAATGCTGATGAGTTCGTTGTTCATAAGAACAGGCGATGATACCACGTTGTGTTCGATCTGAGGAAGAACTTCGTCATCTTCAACATTGTCATGATGACCAATGTCTTCAGCAGCGGTGGGTTCAGCTGCTGGAATATCTTCAGCTTCATGAGCCTCTGAGGGAGCAGGCTCATGAACTATCATCTATCTTTCTTGATGTTCAGACGCAGGGCAAACCACTGAGATGGGTTCAACAACCAGAGGCTCTGTGGGAGCAGCCCGATTTTTCTTGGTCTTGCGCTTCTTCTTGGAGGGAGCAGCATCAGAGGCTTCAGTATTCTTCCTTTTTCTGGCTTCAGCCTCGGCATCCCTCGTCTTCTTCTGTTCTGAAGCGGTTGTGGTGACCTTTGGCTTCGAGCCAGTCATGCTGCTTGGGAAGATAATGCGAGGGGCTTCTTGGCTTGAAAGTGCAGGCTGGTCAGCAGGGAGCTTCTTCTTTTTCTTTGCAGCCATCCTGGGGTTAATGCCAGGACGACCAAGTGACTTTCGCTTCTCAGCCTCATTGTAGGCAAGCACACACTTATCAGCCAAACTCTTCATACGCTCGCGAGAGCCTTGAGCTTCTTGGCGCTTCTTGAGAAAGGCTTCTTTAAGCTCATGCAGCATGACCTTGAAGTTTCTGACGTCTTGAACACTTAGCTTGGCCACATGCTTCTTGAACTGAGCCTTTTCATAGTCAATCTTTTTCTTCAGCTCAACAATGCGCTGAGCAAGAGCTAGCTCAGGAGCAATGGCGCCATTAAAGGCGACGCTGAGGCCAATGGGAAGCTGCAGATCGTCAAAGCTGAGGTTGGGGGTGTCGAACCACTCATCAATGAAGTTATGAATGATTGCCACATCAAAGAGAGGCAAGTTGTTGAAGATTTCTGCTTCTTCCTTGCTCTTTATCAGTTGCTCAAGGGCATCATTAGCAAGATCTTCATCACTAGACAGATCAATGGGATCTGCATGCAGAATGGCGGCAGGAGTCAAGGCTTGATCAGTATGCCTGACAAGTTGCTTTTTCTTCTCTGTCTTCTTGGATATACGGGATTGATCTTCAGACTGCACACTGGCTTCAGGAGGTGCAGTGGCCAGAGGCTTCACGCGTAAAGCTTTTGGAGGTGCTGATTTAGAAGCCTTTAGCTTCTTTTGCTTCTATGGCTTCGAAGGAGGAGCTGGGGCTTCATCAGTGTCAGCATCATTATCAGAATGATCTACCTTGGCACCTTGGACCAAGATGTAAGTGATGAGGCCATCAAGGTTGGAGAAGGGGCCAATAACATTTGGTTCCGCATCACGTGAGCCGTCAGCACGAGGAGCAGAGGGACCAGGGTTGAAGTCTAGTCCCAATGACTTCTTGTTTTCCTTGGCCGAAGCCTTTGCGTGCTGGAAGTTGCGCTTGAAGAGATCATCATCACGACACCAGAGTAATGATGTGGGATCGGCATTCTCAGGCTGAGGTCCACGGACCATGCAAGGATAGAAGTTTTGATCAATAGCTTCAGCTCTGTTCTTGGGTTGAAGGCCTCGATAGAGAATATCGCCCCAAGGACTCTTGATAGCATTCTTCTCTGCATATTCCTTGGTCACGAATTTGTACTTGAACCATTCTTCAGCCCAATAGCGTTGAATCCATTGGATTCCTGTCTTGCGTTGATGATAAGTGTCAGGACCCCGACTCGATGTCACATCGATCTAGCCTGTAGCACCTCATATCACTTTGCGGCCTCACGCACGGTATCCCCACGGGTGTCGCCTTACCTTTGCCCGGGACCGTTTGCGCCTTTTGGCTCACGTATATGATAGTGTCGCTAGCATCCATATGATAAGGAGCCCGGGCTGACATGACTAGTCGTAAACCCAAAGTGGCACAGACTTACAGGGACAGGCATCCATGACCCAGCATCGAACGTGTCGGTCATCAGCGAGTGAATCCAGGCTGTAGCACTGGGCTAGCAGGACTCCGGTGAACCGGGCTGTAGCGGGCTAACAGGACTCCGGTATTCATCGCGTGACATTTCCCCGAAGGGACAGACACAGGAACGACGAAGGACACATGCCGGCCAGCCTAAGTGTTCCGGAGCAGTAGCAAGCTACCATGGCTCGGTGGAAACACTAGGAGACATTTCCCCGTAAGAGAGGCTACTAAAGATAAACAACTAGATGGTCAGATCCCACACATACCAAGCATTTCAATAACATACACACAATATGCTCGATATGTGCAAATACAACATGGCATCACAACATGACTCTACGACTCAAGTAATTTAATCAATAGGCTCCGAGGAGCGAGATATTACAAACATGGGTCTCACGACCCAACAATCAGAGCATACAAGTCAAAGCACAAGCGGAAGCTATCATGTCTGGGTACAGACATCTATAAATGAAAAAGGCCGAGAAGCCTGACTATCTATCAGATCCTGCCGAGGGCACAAGATCGTAGCTGAGGTAACAAGCTAAACGTCGAAGTCCACGTGGAACTACTAGTGAGACTGAAGTCTCTCTGCAAAAACATAAAATAGGCAAACGTGAGTACAAATGTACCCAGCAAGACTTACATCAGATCTAACTACATATGCATCATTTTCAACAAAGGGATGGTGGGGTTTAACTGCAGCAAGCCAGCTTTGACTCGGTGGCTATCCTAAACTACGACTGCAAGCGACTCTTTTGAGGTGGCGCACACGAGTCCACATATTCACCATATCAATACACCACTATGGATCCGCTCCCGTCTCCCTACGAGAACGCCATCCATAGCACTCACGCTTATCTTGCGCATTTTAAAGTATCCACTTTCACTTGTCTATGAACTGATATAAGCAACCCAGAAGTCCTTTTCCACGGACACGGCTATTCGAATAGATGATGTTAACCCTGCAGGGGTGTACTTCTTCACACACGCTCTCACCACTTACCGCCGTTTACACGACATGTACTCGGCAACCTTCAAGCGGAAGCCCAACGTGGGTGTCGGCCACGACCTACCTAATCACCTAAGTCTCTAGTCCAGGTTTATCGCCTATTCGGGTTCCATCCATGAGGAGATCCGGCCGGAGTTTCGCTCACAGCCCCAAACGATGTGAACAGGGTTCCCGAGACACCAAACGGGCGCCCGGTACACCGTGCCACGTGCCTACCGCATCACAGCCCACCCCTATGGTCAGCGCTGCGCACGGCCTCCAGCATACTACAAACACCAGAAACTACTTGCAACTCCTGGACAGAGGACAAGGGTGATCAAGAAGCCGAGAGGGTCCATTGGTTTCGGGCCCAATGCGTGGTACTAGCTGAATCATGGATCACAAACACAGAACTCAGTTCCTGAGGACGGCTGCAATGAGACAACCCACCATGTACTCCTACATGGCCTCTCACCGCTACCTTTACCAAATCGTGTTCACACACTTAGCTCACACACAGTAGGACATGTTCACACACCTCTGATTCATCCCCGATGAATCAGACCTGACTCAACTCTAAGCAGTAGCAGGCATGACAAACAAACATGAATGAGTAGGCACAACAGGGCTCAAACAACTCCTACTCATGCTAGTGGGTTTCATCTATTTACTGTGGAATGACAGGTCATGCAAAGGATAAAGGGGTTCAGCTACCGCAGCAAGTAACAGATGAATCGATGTTGTCCTAATGCAGTAAAAGAGAGCAGGAGCGAGAGAGTGGGATTTTATCAGAATGAACAAGGGGGTTTTGCTTGCCTGGCACTTCTGAAGATAACATTGAGTCTTCATCAGTGTCAACGATCACATCATCGGTACACGTCTATCGAGAGGGGACAATTACCGGCAAATACAGAAAAACACGATCAGTGCAATGCACAATATGATGCATGATCATGACATGGCAAAATGAATGTGTTTTGGGCTAATGCAACTAAAACCAGATTAAATGAAGTTGGTTTGAATCCAAGATTCAAATTCAAACTCCATATGTGATTATTCAAATGCCATGTAATTGATTTGTGCTAAACAGCAGCTATAAGTTGTTCTAACATGCATGAAAATGGTACAGATGGATTCCTTGAATTTTTCTGATAATTTTTCATATATAATTTATTTAATTTGGAGTTACGGTTGAATTTCTATGATTTATTGAAGTTTTAGGCATTTTCTGGAATTTCCTGATTATTTTTAAATCCAGAAAATGAGTTATGACATCAGCACTGCGTCATGCTTGCATCAGCAAGTCAACAGGGCTGCCCCGGGTCAAACCTGACGTGTGGGGGCCACACGTCAGTGACACAGGTTAGACAGGGGGGTTAGTTTAATTTAATTAAAGATTAGGGCACTAGGGCCCACATGTCAGTGGCTCTGGGGTTAGATTAGGTGGTGATTAGCTTAAGCTAATCACCTGATGGCGGGGGCCCACCTGTCAGTGTCAGCAGATGGGGTAGTTAAGATAAAATAGTTAAACTAATTAACAGGGGGGCTGGCCCCACCTGTCATCGACCCAGAGGGGGGGGGTCCCGCCGTGGTCAACGTGGTCAGACCCACCGGTGGCTTGACGCCGGCGAGGCCAGACGCGGTGGTGCGCGTCGGAAACCAACTACAGGGGCTCTTTTGGCGCGCAGGAAGCAGCTACGGGGAGAGGGTGGAGTGGCGCATCCAACGGTGGCGGTGGCGGAGGCTGGGGTGGCCGGAGCTGCCGGCGGCGACCTCTTTTGCGGCTGCCGGAGTTCGGGCAATCTCGGGGTCGGGGTTAGGGAGCACGGCAGGAGGAGCTGGGGCGTGCTACGGACTCCTGAGATCATGGTGAGCACGTCAGTGGGCTCGGATACGAGCTGGGGTGGCTGTGGCCACGGCCACGCCATGGCCGGCGGCGAGAGATTCTCGGGCAAAGTGGTGGGGCTAGCTAGAGAGGGAGGTGGGGCACGGGGAGAGGGGGAATCGGGTCGAGGGCTCACCGCGGTTCTTCTGGTGCTGCTGGCGAGGCAGGGGAGGCACGGGGTCCGGCGAATCGACGGAGGGGAGCTTCGGTGGCCGGCGACGGAACGGCGATGGTGGCGGCGTTGCAGGGCTTCCGGAGGGCCGTGGGTCGGTGGGGAGGAAGGAGGGGGTCGAGGCGGAGCTCGTGGGTGTGTCGGAGAGGCTAGGGGTGGCCGGTGGCCACGAGAGAGCTCGTCGGCGGCGGCGGGTGTGTTCGGTGGCTGCGCGCGAGAGAGCCAGAGGAGGAGAGGAGCTCGGGGAGAGAGTGAGAGGCCTGGGGGGGTGCGTGGCGTCGCGGACGGGGTCCAGGGCAACGAGAGGAAGCAGGAGGTGGCTAGGGGGGGAAGCAGGAGGTGGCCGAGGCAGCGTCGGCGAGCGCCACGCCTCGCCTCTGTTCGTCCTCCTGGCAGAGGAGGAAGAGGACAAAGGAGGAGGAGGTGGGCTGGGCCGGCTGGGGGGGAGCTGGGCCGGTGGTGGCGCCAGGTAAGGTTTCTCTTCCCTCTCTGTTTTCTATTTTAGTTACTGTTTTCTATTTATGACATTTGTTTTAACTTAATTAAAATGCTAAGGCATTTTCAAAAACCCTGAAAATAATTGTGGGATCTGTTTGTAATATTTCCAACAGCCCCCACTTAAGTTCATAATTATTTGGACATTTAAAATATTATATAGCATTTAATTGCCCAAATGCAAATACTATAAGATTTAATTCAAAAATCCAAAAATGACCTAAGAATATAATCATCATTTTTGGCAGAGGTTTCCACCTTAACCAGAAATCATGAACTTTTCTTAGGAACCTTTTGGGTTTATTGAAAAGATTTTAATTCACCCTAGTTGAGTTGATTTAATGCTAGGGTTTGAACATCCCCATTTCAATCTTAGGCAAAATTTAAACATGATGCAAACATGAAGCTAGCCTAGAGCAATGCCTGAAGCTAGGGATGTGACAACTCACCCCCACTAAACAAGAATCTCGACCCGAGATTCAAGGGTAGGGTAAGGTGAAGGGGAAACGCAACTAGTACAATCTTCACGATCCAGGGTGCACTTCAGTTGAACGTTGATTCATTCACCATCATTGTCTTGATGTCTTGCTCTGAGAACTCCAACTATCATGACAACGAGAGGAAAGGAAAGATCCTAAAAGAATGGTTCTTCTCGAAGGTCGAACAACTCACGGAATGAGACATAGGACCATCTCTCGGGTTGAGACACGAGATACACATCAAGAGGGGTGGAAGAAACGGATGACGAAGGTTCACTAGGTAGACAACAATTTCATACCTAAGAAGGTGGTAAACGATTGTCAACGTAGCGAGGAGTTGAGTTGCCATGATACCATAACGATACACCTTAGGGAAGGTGACTTGTGGATATATCCCCTTAAGTGGCAAAAAGAATTACTTTTGATTCAGAGATCATTGAAACTCTTTAAACCAGCCTAAGGCAATTCTCGAGCGATCGTTTGGAGGGGGTCGGTAGAATGGCATACTCGGACTTGGATGATGTGGATTACCTTGTTGAAGACAACGTAATGGATGAATTTGCTTATCACCGGAAATGGAAGAGACCCATGGTAGAATGGCACATTAGCGGTGCAAGCTAGGAACAAAATGCAAATGCTAGGAATGATTCTGGTAACTGGGGAAGAACCCAACAATAGAGAGTGAATTCACTGTTGGAGTGGTTATAGCATAACCGAGGAAATCTGGGGCAATCCCAGCTAGTGCCGATGATAAGACGTAGCGCTTGTGCGTGCTCTCAAGAACTTGAGCATTTCCACAATCATCAAGGTTTTATCAACAACCGCGTCAAGGGTGCTGACAACACAACATACTACCATGATGAATAGCGATGGACGATGCAGATGCGAAGGAGGATAACACTTTCTCATATTTCACCTTAGCGAGGCCAAGCAAATAAAATCTGGATGATCGACCGAGAGACATTTAGCACTCCGCTTCTAATGTTCTCCTTGATGTGCTAGTATAACCCATTCATAGATATGGTTTGATATCTAAAACATCAAGTAAAAGGTCGGACTTCGGGAACACAAAAATCCATAGGGGCAACTAGGGAGTAAATCCTACGAAATCCCTATGGGGGGGGGTGGCCAACTTCATCAATCAAGATATTATAATAACAGGTCTTCCGGCTGGGTGTGTTGGGCACGACATCCACTTTACCGGTTATTGCGCGACCAATATTATAATTCTTGGGAAATGTTCCAACCATCATATCTGCCTGAGACTCAGATCTGGTTGGTGTCAGAATATTCCAGGCTCATCGAGTCTAGGAAGAAAAATGAAAGTTTGCAACACAAATCGACGAGATGACGTTGCGAGATTCTCGGGAAATGAACTACGATAGTAAGCTCCAAAACATGAGCTGGTTCTGCTACAAACATGTGAACACGTTGTCCCAGACAAGCATGACGACATGGTAGTCTTATAATAAAACACTACGGAGTTCAGGAGGGGGAACCATCAACGAGGGTATCGAAGTTCTTTCATAAGTCCGGATTAGCTCTTATGAAGATACTCCTTCTCCTTGAACAAATCAGTCAGTGGCTTGGTGTGCTAGGATACACATATGGAATGAAGGTTGCAAGTCTCCAGACCACAGAATACTTCGCACGTGTGCATGACTGACTTGGGATGATTCCAAAGAAACAACATTGACTTTCTCGAATCCACGGCGGCAACTAGCATCAGATGCACATGAATTAAAGGAAGTCACTACCTTCATCTAAACATATGCTTCATGAGCTAGCATGAACAAATGCTTTCAAAAGTTTCCAACACTAGCTTAATGTTCAGTAAAATTATGGAGAAGACAAGGATGTTGTCAATGGGCACAACAACAATTCATCTGGGTTTCCTTTTAAAAGGAATTCCATAGTTAAGTGAACAAGTGATAGCATTGGTCAGACCCAAAAGATATAATGGTGTATGCTCGAGGGATCAACCACGAATAAGACAACATTACGAGCATCGTTGGTACTGATTTGATTTGATGATAGCCCACACTCAAATCAAAGGATTGATAAGACAATAGGTCCAGCAACTGATCACAAGGACCAATCGATGAAGATATCATCTTTCTTCAACACACACTACACAAGAATATCCCTTTGGAACGAACTAAGTCAGACAAGCTTTTATCTTCCAACTCTCCAAGTTGTTGTCTAGCTTAACCAACTAGCTCAGGGATATCTAACACCGATTCTTGGAGAGAAGGTGGTTCACAAGAAACCAACTTGATCACGAACTCAACATAGCGGTCAGGTGACAACCCGGTAACACCTCCAAGAAGATATTTGGAAAGTCACGAACCACCGGTATGTTACTAAGCTCGAGAACAATCTTGCTTTTGAGGGCAAGACGATATGATCAAATGAGTGAGGACTTGACAAGATCCTAACTCATCAATCGAAGGGTGCACCGAAATAAGGACTAGGTAGCACGATCAGTCTTAGAAGGATGATTCGAAAACCAACATACTAAGAATAAAATTATTATCCTTTAACTACCAAGCAACAGAGTTGCTAGCAGTATTGATTTCACACATCACAATTCATTTGTCGGTATTCCGGTTGCATCAACACGAGGGCTGAGGAATGAACAGTGATGGCAAGAAGTATCACTGAACCAAGAGTTCATGGGATGGTGTGCAATTCCTATAACAATCTCGATATAAAATATGTAATACTCCAAGGTAGAGCAGAACCAAAAGCTGGATTGGCATTTGATCTGCGGAATACAACTACTTTGACCCAATCCTAGATATGGAAGAGGTACTGGAGTTTGTTTCTCCTAGTCATTCCGGAATAGAATGGCTTGACAGACCACAAGAGTCATAGGCATCGATGAACGAACGCACGCATACTCTTGACTATCAATTGATAGACGAGGGTCAGAATGCAACTAAAGAGAACAACTCAAAGGAACATATAACTTTCTGAGTTGTGGATGCATAGATTAGTATGTCGAACCAAGTTCAACATATTTCTTCCGGATAACCCATGCAGAAAGGTAGAACTGGCAGAGTCACGATTTATGCATGGAGAACTCCTCAAGAGTACTCTAATTGTGATTTTTTTTGATCCAATAAACATCTGCCATAAGTAGTTCATGGTAGTTGGAAGAAGAAGATACCACGGACTTCAAGGACTATCGCAAAGGTTACTAATATCCTAAAGGCACTAGCAATTACTATCAACATGAAGTAGGTAGAGTGAATCTCGGGTTCAGAACCCAGGAGTAGAATACCTACTACTAAGTAGCATCACGGGATGCTTCTGAGAATGATGGCCAGAATCTTCACAGTAGGACACAAATCATGGCTAGACCCCTAGATGATCCCCTAAGCACTTAGGGTCATAATAATAATTCCAACATATATGTCGAGGCAATAATTACCTCAACACACCGATTAGTGTGGTTAATCTGGCCCATGGGAACATCGGAAACAGAAGGAAGGGATTTGCAAATGCATCGGACTATTTAGAAATCTGGGATGACTCGGACAGCATAACAGCTATAATTGCTCAAAAAGATTTGAGACAATCACAAAAATGGTGGCATAACCACTCAGAAGCACAATATCAAGGTTCCGAGATCAATAATTAACATACGGAAGTAGTAGGAACTGAACTGAGACTTAAATCCAACAATCTTATAAGTCTACTGATTAGTAACACGTGATCCTAATAGAAAGAAGACATAGCCTAGTTCTTAATCCCCGTAGAAGAGAAGATGATGACTCAGATCAGAAGGGCATGAGGTATAAGGAGTAAAAAGAGCCTTACGTTCCATCCCACAATCAATTCCCTTATATAACTAAAGAATTTCTAGACTCAACTTCGACCAGTTTGGCTTGGTAATCCTACAGGCAGTCAAGCTCTGATACCAACGCTGTCAGGACCCCGACTCGATGTCACATCGATCTAGCCTGTAGCACCTCATATCACTTTGCGGCCTCACGCACGGTATCCCCACGGGTGTCGCCTTACCTTTGCCCGGGACCGTTTGCGCCTTTTGGCTCACGTATATGATAGTGTCGCTAGCATCCATATGATAAGGAGCCCGGGCTGACATGACTAGTCGTAAACCCAAAGTGGCACAGACTTACAGGGACAGGCATGCATGACCCAGCATCGAACGTGTCGGTCATCAGCGAGTGAATCCAGGCTGTAGCACTGGGCTAGCAGGACTCCGGTGAACCGGGCTGTAGCGGGCTAACAGGACTCCGGTATTCATCGCGTGACATTTCCCCGAAGGGACAGACACAGGAACGACGAAGGACACATGCCGGCCAGCCTAAGTGTTCCGGAGCAGTAGCAAGCTACCATGGCTCGATGGAAACACTAGGAGACATTTCCCCATAAGAGAGGCTACTAAAGATAAACAACTAGATGGTCAGATCCCACACATACCAAGCATTTCAATAACATACACACAATATGCTCGATATGTGCAAATACAACATGGCATCACAACATGACTCTACGACTCAAGTAATTTAATCAATAGGCTCCGAGGAGCGAGATATTACAAACATGGGTCTCACGACCCAACAATCAGAGCATACAAGTCAAAGCACAAGCGGAAGCTATCATGTCTGGGTACAGACATCTATAAATGAAAAAGGCCGAGAAGCCTGACTATCTATCAGATCCTGCCGAGGGCACAAGATCGTAGCTGAGGTAACAAGCTAAACGTCGAAGTCCATGTGGAACTACTAGTGAGACTGAAGTCTCTCTGCAAAAACATAAAATAGGCAAACGTGAGTACAAATGTACCCAGCAAGACTTACATCAGAACTAACTACATATGCATCATTTTCGACAAAGGGATGGTGGGGTTTAACTGCAGCAAGCCAGCTTTGACTCGGTGGCTATCCTGAACTACGACTGCGAGTAACTTTTTTGAGGTGGCACACACGAGTCCACATATTCACCATATCAATACACCACTATGGATCCGCTCCCGTCTCCCTACGAGAACGCCATCCATAGCACTCACGCTTATCTTGCGCATTTTAAAGTATCCACTTTCACTTGTCTATGAACTGATATAAGCAACCCAGAAGTCCTTTTCCGCGGACACGGCTATTCGAATAGATTAGGTTAACCCTGCAGGGGTGTACTTCTTCACACACGCTCTCACCACTTACCGCCGTTTACACGACATGTACTCGGCAACCTTCAAGCGGAAGCCCAACGTGGGTGTCGGCCACGACCTACCTAATCACCTAAGTCTCTAGTCCAGGTTTATCGCCTATTCGGGTTCCATCCATGAGGAGATCCGGCCGGAGTTTCGCTCACAGCCCCAAACGATGTGAACAGGGTTCCGTGACACCAAACGGGCGCCCGGTTTACCCGGCCACGTGCCTACCGCATCACAGCCCACCCCTACGGTCAGCGCTGTCCACGGCCTCCAGCATACTACAAACACCAGAAACTACTTGCAACTCCTGGACAGAGGACAAGGGTGATTAAGAAGCCGAGAGGGTCCATTGGTTTCGGGCCCAATGCGTGGTAGTAGCTGAATCATGGATCACAAACACAGAACTCAGTTCCTGAGGATGGCTGCAATGAGACAACCCACCATGTACTCCTACATGGCCTCTCACTGCTACCTTTACCAAATCGTGTTCACACACTTAGCTCACACACAGTAGGACATGTTCACACACCTCTGATTCATCCCCGATGAATCAGACCTGACTCAACTCTAAGCAGTAGCAGGCATGACAAACAAACATGAATGAGTAGGCACAACAGGGCTCAAACAACTCCTACTCATGCTAGTGGGTTTCATCTATTTACTGTGGAATGACAGGTCATGCAAAGGATAAAGGGGTTCAGCTACCGCAGCAAGTAACAGATGAATCGATGTTGTCCTAATGCAGTAAAAGAGAGCAGGAGCGAGAGAGTGGGATTTTATCGGAATGAACAAGGGGGTTTTGCTTGCCTGGCACTTCTGAAGATAACATTGAGTCTTCATCAGTGTCAACGATCACATCATCGGTACACGTCTATCGAGAGGGGACAAATACCGGCAACACAGAAAGGAACACAATCAATGCAATGCACAATATGAAGCATGATCATGACATGGCAAAGTGAATGTGTTTTGGGCTAATGCATCTAAAACCAGGTTAAATGAAGTTGGTTTGAATCCAAGATTCAAATTCAAACTCCATATGTGGTTATTTAAATGTCCTTTATTTGTTTTGTGCTAAACAGCACCTATAAGTTGTTCTAACATGCATGAAAATGGTACAGATGGATTCCTTGAATTTTTCTGATAATTTTTCATATATAAATTATTTAATTTGGAGTTACGGTTAATTTTCTATGAATTATTGAAGTTTATACAATTTTCTGGAATTTCCTGATTATTAATAAATCCAGTAATTGAATTAATGCGCCAGCCTGACGTCATAGTGACGTCAGCAGGTCAACGGGCTGGTCCGGGTCAAACCTGACGTGTGGGGGCCACACGTCAGTGACACAGGTTAGACAGGGGGGTTAGTTTAATTTAACTAAAGATTAGGGCACTAGGGCCCACATGTCAGTGGCTCTGGGGTTAGATTAGGTGGTGATTAGCTTAAGCTAACCACCTGATGGCGGGGGCCCACCTGTCAGTGTCAGCAGAGGGGGTAGTTAAGATAAAATAGTTAAACTAATTAACAGGGGGGGGGGCTGGCCCCACCTGTCATCGACCCAGAGAGGGGGGGGGTCCCGCCGTGGTCAACGTGGTCAGACCCACCGGCGGCTTGACGCCGGCGAGGCCAGACGCGGTGGTGCGCGTCGGAAACCAACTACAGGGGCTCTTTTGGCACGCAGGAAGCAGCTACGGGGAGAGGGTGGAGTGGCGCATCCAACGGTGGCGGTGGCGGAGGCTGGGGTGGCCGGAGCTGCCGGCGGCGACCTCTTTTGCGGCTGCCGGAGTTCGGGCAATCTCGGGGTCGGGGTTAGGGAGCACGGCAGGAGGAGCTGGGGCGTGCTACAGACTCCTGAGATCATGGTGAGCACGTCAGTGGGCTCGGATACGAGCTGGGGTGGCTGTGGCCACGGCCACGCCATGGCCGGCGGCGAGAGATTCTCGGGCAAAGTGGTGGGGCTAGCTAGAGAGGGAGGTGGTGCACGGGGAGAGGGGGAATCGGGTCGAGGGCTCACCGCGGTTCTTCTGGTGCTGCTGGCGAGGCAGGGGAGGCACGGGGTCCGGCGAATCGACGGAGGGGAGCTTCGGTGGCCGGCGACGGAACGGCGATGGTGGCGGCGTTGCAGGGCTTCCGGAGGGCCGTGGGTCGGTGGGGAGGAAGGAGGGGGTCGAGGCGGAGCTCGTGGGTGTGTCGGAGAGGCTAGGGGTGGCCGGTGGCCACGAGAGAGCTCGTCGGCGGCGGCGGGTGTGTTCGGTGGCTGCGCGCGAGAGAGCCAGAGGAGGAGAGGAGCTCGGGGAGAGAGTGAGAGGCCTGGGGGGGTGCGTGGCGTCGCGGACGGGGTCCAGGGCAACGAGAGGAAGCAGGAGGTGGCTAGGGGGGGAAGCAGGAGGTGGCCGAGGCAGCGTCGGCGAGCGCCACGCCTCGCCTCTGTTCGTCCTCCTGGCAGAGGAGGAAGAGGACAAAGGAGGAGGAGGTGGGCTGGGCCGGCTGGGGGGGAGCTGGGCCGGTGGTGGCGCCAGGTAAGGTTTCTCTTCCCTCTCTGTTTTCTATTTTAGTTACTGTTTTCTATTTATGACATTTGTTTTAACTTAATTAAAATGCTAAGGCATTTTCAAAAACCCTGAAAATAATTGTGGGATCTGTTTGTAATATTTCCAACAGCCCCCACTTAAGTTCATAATTATTTGGACATTTAAAATATTATATAGCATTTAATTGCCCAAATGCAAATACTATAAGATTTAATTCAAAAATCCAAAAATGACCTAAGAATATAATCATCATTTTTGGCAGAGGTTTCCACCTTAACCAGAAATCATGAACTTTTCTTAGGAACCTTTTGGGTTTATTGAAAAGATTTTAATTCACCCTAGTTGAGTTGATTTAATGCTAGGGTTTGAACATCCCCATTTCAATCTTAGGCAAAATTTAAACATGATGCAAACATGAAGCTAGCCTAGAGCAATGCCTGAAGCTAGGGATGTGACAATAAGACTCTTCAGGATCTGTCTTGTAGAGTTCTGCTAGGTCATCAGGCAAATCTTTGGATGTTCCTTCTCTGCCCTGTCTGCCACCCTTCCTTGCTGATTTTTCTGCAGCCATGAACTTCAAACTGAATGGCTTCAACACGTTCAAAGGCTTCAGAGACTTTCGTTTGCTGGTCAAGCAGGAACTGGCTTCAGGAGAATTGATATGATGCTGTAAGTATTCTGCAAACGAATGCAGACTATGAGAACCAAGGGATTCTCCCACGGACATGTACCTGTGACAGCATTAGAGATGCGAGGGAAGGGGAAGAGGTCATATGCATTCTCAGAAGATTTTGAAGATAAATCAGTTTGAAGACATTGACCTGATGATGCGAAGACATTCACTTATATAGGCGAGTTGGTTCCAGATTTGTACCAATCCGTGAATAAGTACAAGTGAGGAATCAAACTAGACAGGAAATCTAAGTGAATTGACTAGGCAGTATGAGATGCGGACAGAATACATCTAACATTGAATAAGCTGAAACCACTTTTGGTAAATAGGATGAATCTTGAAGATCAAAAAGGTGGTAAAAATAGAGTTATAATTACCGCACGAAGAACTGCTAGATGGGATGAATAGGAGACCGAGCAGTTCAGCCCACCATGCCCTAACTTGGCGACGAAGGACACCTATGACGACGGCGGAAAGGACGATGTACGCGGTCGGCGTGGGGACGGTGTCGGAGAAGTCGCGGCAGCTAAGCGCTTCGTTGCCGGCGTCTTCGAGAGCTAGCGGTGGCGATAGGGTTTTGACGAGGTGGAGAGGTGGAAGAAGGATTTCTTTACCGCAGGGGACAAGTATTTATAAGTAGGTGAGCAGCACAGCGCAATTACGCTGGTGCCCCTGGCAGTTCACATCTGAGGGGCACGTGGCAAGCATGCAACATACTCAGAGTTGTCCCACGTTCCCACGCCCGCCAGGCATGTCGGAGAGTTGTTCCGGCTTCTCCGAATTTCAATACTAAAGATAAGTCATTTAAAACAGATTTAATGTGTGTCTCTTTGCCTTCTGCTGACTAGGACGCAGAGAAGACATTCGACAGTTTCAATAGAATGCATATGATTTGGACAGATAGTGTTTGAGATAGAAAGCATAGAGATGTTAGGGTCCGATCACATTCACTTAGTTCAAAAGATTCAACTTGAAGACATAGCTATAAGTGAATGCTGTAGAGGACAGAACACTAGTATATATATATATATGCAATCAAATCATCATAGTGCAGAAAATCATGAAGATAAATTGAAACTGAAGACAAACCAAATGCGAAGTCTTTGCAAAAAGTAACGCCATGAGAGAAACACTTCAAGCAGAGAAATTTGGTGGTGGCGTTACCCACCGTATAGGAAGTATTAGACCCAGACACGGCGCACAATTATCGTGGCGCTCCGAAATCAAATTCCATGTTAATGTATTCACACTGAGAGTGTAAATCTTCATTGATTGAAGATATACATTTCTTTGTGTGTTGCACATCTAAGTCATCAACATGCATAAGTGTTAGGATGTGTGCCTGATCACAGGACATTAGAGGATTCCAAGATATTTAGCTCACACCGTAACTTGCAAAACCTTTTCTCATCCAAGGGCTTTGTGAAGATATCTGCCAGTTGCTCTTCAGTGTTGATGTGAATGATATCGATATCTTTCTTCATGACATGATCTCTGAGAAAGTGATGACAAATTTCAATGTGCTTTGTCTTCGAGTGTTGGACTGGATTGTTGGCTATCTTGATGGCACTTTCGTTGTCGCAGAAGAGAGGTACTTGTTTCAGGTTGATGCCATAGTCCTTGAGAGTTTGCTTCATCCATAGAAGCTGAGCACAACAGGATCCAGCAGCAATGTATTCAGATTCAACAGTTGAGAGTGATACACAATTCTGCTTCTTTGAAGACCAACAGACAAGTGATCGACCAAGAAAATGACATGTGCCTGATGTAGACTTGCGATCCACCTTTTCACCAGCATAATCAGCATCCGAGAATCCAACCAAATCAAATTTTGAGCCCTTGGGATACCATAATCCGAGTGTTGGGGTGTAAGCCAAATATCGAAGAATTCGCTTCATAGCTAAGTGATGCGATTCCTTTGGTTCCACTTGGAATCGAGCACACATGCAAACACCAAGCATAATATCTGGCCTAGATGCACATAGATAAAGTAAAGAACCAATCATGGAGCGGTATACCTTTTGATCGAACTCTTTACCATTGTTGTCGGGACCAAGGTGGTGTTTGGCTGGCATTGGCGTCGTGTAGCCTTTGCAGTCTTCCATTCCAAACTTCTTCAGACAATCTTTGAGGTATTTTTCTTGAGATATGAAGATGCCATTGCTTTGCTGATGAATTTGAAGACCAAGGAAGAACTTCAGCTCACCCATCATGGACATTTGATATTGCTCTTGCATCATGTATCCAAACTCATCACTATACTTCTGGTTGGTGCAGCCGAAGATAATGTCATCCACATATATTTGGCACACAAACAGTTCGCCATCATATGTCTTTGTGAAGAGTGTGGGATCAAGGGATCCTGGTTTGAAGCCTTTGCTCTTCAGGAAGTCTTTGATCGTATCATACCATGCGCGAGGAGCTTGTTTGAGGCCATACAGTGCTTTGTTTAGCTTGTACACCATATCAGGATGTTTTGGATCTTCAAAGCCAGGTGGTTGAGCGACATATACTTCTTCTTCAATCTTGCCATTGAGAAATGCACTCTTCACATCCATTTGATATAGCAAGATGTTGTGATGATTAGCATAGGCTAGTAGTATGCGAATAGCTTCAAGCCGAGCAACAGGAGCAAATGTTTCATCGAAGTCAATTCCTTCAACTTGAGTATATCCTTGAGCCACAAGACGTGCTTTGTTTTTGACGACTTGACCATGCTCATCTTGCTTGTTTCAATATATCCATTTTGTTCCAATAATGTTATGCATACGAGGGTCAGGTCGCTTGACAAGTTCCCAAACATTATTCAGCTTGAACTGTTGAAGTTCTTCTTGCATGGCTTGAATCCATTCAGGTTCCATAAAGGCTTCAGCAACTTTCTTGGGTTCTGATATTGACACAAATGAAAAGTGCCCACAGAAGTTTGCTAACTGTGTTGCTCTTGAGCAAATAAGCGGACCAGGCGCGTTGATGCTTTCAATTATCTTCTCGATTTGTACTTCATTTGCAACACGAGGATGAACAGGACGAATACTTTGCTCTTGCTGATCATTGGGAGGATTGTCTTCGGTCTGAGCAGTGTCTTCAGGTTGATTTGGTGCAGAGATGATAAGTTCCTCTTCAGGCTGTGCTTCAGAAGGCATGATTTCACCAGTTCCCATCAGCTTGATAGATTCGCTTGGAGGAGCTTCATCTAGTGTACTTGGCAGAATTTCTCTTTGTGAACCATTGGTTTCATCAAATTTCACATCCACAATTTCAACGATCTTATAGAGAAAGAGGTTGAAGACTCTGTAGGAGTGTGAGTCCTTTCCATAGCCAAGCATGAAGCCTTCGTGAGCCTTAGGTGCAAATTTTGACTTGTGATGGGGATCCTTGATCCAGCATCTAGCTCCAAATACTCTGAAGTAACTGACATTTGGCTTCTTCCCAGTAAGGAGCTCATAGGATGTTTTGTTCAGAAGCTTATGGATGTAGAAGGTTGATGATGTGACAGGCTGTATCAATAGCTTCAGGCCAGAACTTTCTTGGTGTCTTGTATTCATCTAGCATTGTTCGATCCATCTCAATGAGGGTTCTATTTTTGCGCTCAACGATGCCATTTTGCTGAGGTGTGTACGGAGCAGAGAACTCATGAGTGATTCCCATTGTATCCAGATACAGATCAAGTCCTATGTTCTTGAATTCAGTGCCATTGTCACTTCTGATATGCTTGATCTTCACGCCATAATTGTTCATTGCTCGGTTTACGAAGCGCCTGAAGACATCTTGCACTTCAGTCTTGTAAAGAATTATATGAACCCATGTGTATCTTGAGTAGTCATCAACAATGACGAAGCCATAGAGACAGGCAGTTGTTGTGAGGGTAGAGTAGTGAGTAGGTCCAAATAAGTCCATGTGTAACAGCTCGAAGGGTTGAGATGTTGTCATGATTTTCTTCGAGGGGTGCTTTGCCCTTGTCATCTTTCCAGCTTCACAGGCACCACACAGATGATCCTTCTTGAACTTGACATCTTCGATGCCAACGACATGCTTCTTCTTGACAAGTGAGTGTAAGTTCCTCATTCCAGCATGTCCTAGCCTTCGATGCCAGAGCCAGCATTCTGAAGCTTTTGTGAGAAGACATACGGCAAGCTGTGGACCTGTTGAGAAATCTACCACGTATAGATCATCTTTTCGATACCCTTCAAAGACTAGAGACTTGTCAGATTCCATTAGTACAAGACAACGATATTTTCCAAATAGCACAATCATGTTTAAGTCACAAAGCATTGAGACAGACATTAAGTTGAACCCAAGGGATTCAACAAGCATCACTTTATCCATGTGTTGATCCCTAGAGATTGCAACTCTACCTAGACCCAATACTTTGCTTTTACCAGTGTCAGCAAATGTGATTTGACTCTTGTTGGATGGACGTAGGGTTGAGTCCATGAGAAGACTTCGATCACTAGTCATATGATTAGTTCATCCGCTGTCAATAATCCATTCTGAAGCTTTTGGTGACATGCCCTACAGTGCAGTTAGGAGGATAGGCTTCACAAGGTATGTTGTGAAGCATAAGCATTTTATGCATACTAGGATTATCATAGCTTAGATCAAGATTAGAACACACAGTATGACAGATGAGAGATTCATATATGGAATACATAGTAAGTCATTTTATCATGCATCCCTTTATGTTTTAGGTCCCCAGCAATAACATCGGACGCCATTGATTGCTGGCTGGAGACCACATTCTGCAAAAGAGAGTTAATTCTTCTTCACCACCCACATTTTCATGGGTGGCTTAGAAGCAATGAGTCTAAGTGCAACATCTGAGAATTTCGGCTTTGAAGCCCTAGCAAATAGCCTTGCAGGAGATGAATGATACTCATGTGAATAAGCAGAGAAGTTCTTAGTTCTATGAACATAGCGGTTTGAAGACACATGCTCATATTCATGAGTCTGAGTATGATTTCCCTGCAAAACATTGGCGTTAGGGTGACTCAAGTGAGTCATGTGTTCGTATGAAGCCGTTGGACCATATGATGCCTTTGGTCTGGGGTTTGTCTTCTTCCCTGGTGGTGTCATGATGACATTCACTGGAAGATTCTCAAGGCAGCTTTTGGGAACCCAAATCTTCTTCATAGGAGGTCCATTCCTGTAGTTAGTACCAATATACCTGGCAAACACTTCACCATTCTGATTTTTGAACAGTTTATAGTTTGCATCAAAGGATTCATCAATGATAATAGGATTAGCATAGGTAAATCCAGATAAAGTGGATGGATCCACTGAAGGTTCCTTTGCAGCAACCCATGTGGTTTTGGGATACTGCTCAGGCTTCCAGTAGGAACCGTCAACATTCATTTTCCTCTCGAACCCAACACCCTCTTTCCTAGGGTTTTGGTTCAGAATCTGCTTTTTGAGGACATCGCAGAGTGTCTGATGTCCCTTCAAACTTTTGTACATCCCTGTTTCAAGCAATGTCTTCAACCTAACATTTTCATCAGCAATACTAATGGTATCCTCCGCAGAGGGGTTAGTAACCACACCAGTAGTTGAAGACAATGAAACAGCAGCAGCAGTGGAACATTCAACAACAGATGTAGCGTTATCACGCTCAATGCATTCTAAACATGGTGGTTCAAATCCATCCTGAGCGGGACTGATCTGCTGAGCGCGAAGTGACTCATTCTCTATTTGAAGGTCTTCATGAGTCGCTTTCAATTTCTCAAGCTCTTGATTCCTTTGAAGATAATCATAGGAGAGCTTTTCATATGTGGTTGAGAGCGTCTCATGAAGACTTTCAAGTTCTTGGTACTTAGCATGAAGATTTTTATGTCTTCTACTAAGGACTGTGAATGTGTCATTTCCGCGTCCAATAGGTCATCACTTTTGTCTAACAGTTTTTGAGTATGTTCCATAGCCCTTTGTTGTTCAGTAGCAATTTTAGCAAGTGTTTTGTAGCTGGGTTTAGATTCACAATCAGAGTCATCTTCACTTGATGTTTGAAAGTAAGCATCGCATGATTTTACCTTGGCACCGCGTGCCATGAAGCAGTAGGTGGGAGCAGGATTGTCCATGTCATCAGCTTCAGCGTTGGTGTGGAAGTCATTGCCTTCAGTGTTGAAGATGGACTTGGCAACATAGGCTGTGGCTAGAGCCAGACTCGCAACGCCAGGGTCGGACTCCTCTCCAGATTCCACCTCCACCTCCTCAGAAGCAGACTCCTCCTCTGAATCCATTTCCTTGCCAACAAAGGCACGAGCCTTGCCTGATGAGCTCTTCTTGTGTGATGAAGACTTGGAAGAAGACTTTGAGGATTTCTTCTTCTTCTTGTCATCAGAATCATATTCCTTGCTCTTCTTCTTCTTCTTCTTCTCATTGTCCCACTGTGGACACTCAGATATGTAGTGACCAGGTTTCTTGCACTTGTGGCAGGTTCTCTTCTTGTGGTCATGGGTGGAAGCTTCATCATTCTTGGAGCTGGATCGTGAAGACTTTCTGAAGCCCTTCTTCTTGGTGAACCTCTGAAACTTCTTCACAAGCATGGCAAGTTCCTTTCCAATGTCTTCAGGATCATCAGAACCGCAGTCAGATTCTTCTTCAGATGAGAAAATCACTTTTGCCTTCAAGGCACTTGTTCGGCCATAATTGGGACCATAGATATCTCTTTTCTCAGAAAGCTGGAACTCATGTGTGTTGAGCCTCTCAAGTATATCAGACGGATCGAGTGTCTTGAAGTCAGGACGTTCTTGTATCATGAGGGCAAGGGTGTCAAAGGAACTGTCAAGTGATCTCAGCAGTGTCTTGATGATTTCATGCTTGGTGATCTTAGTGGCACCAAGAGCTTGAAGCTCATTTGTAATGTCAGTCAGACGATCAAACGTGAGCTGGACATTTTCATTGTCGTCTCTTGAAGCGGTTGAAAAGGTTGCGAAGAACACTGATCCTTTGATCTCTCTGGGTTGAGACGCCTTCATTAACCTTGGATAGCCAGTCCCAGACTAGCTTCGACGTTTCCAGAGCACTCACACGGCCATACTATCCTTTGGTCAGATGACCACAAATGATGTTCTTTGCAGTAGAGTCCAGTTGAATGAACTTCTTGACATCAGTGGGGGTGACACCTTCACCAGTTTTGGGAATGCCGTTCTTGACGACATACCAGAGGTCGACATCAATGGCTTCAAGATGCATGCGCATCTTATTCTTCCAGTAGGGATATTCAGTTCCATTGAACACCGGACAAGCAACGGAGACTTTTATTATCCTTGCAGTCGACATAGCTGAAACTCCAGGTGGTTAAACCGAATCACACAGAACAAGGGAGTACCTTGCTCTGATACCAATTGAAAGTGCTAGTATCAACTAGAGGGGGGGGGGGTGAATAGGCGATTTTTATGAAAGTCTTCAAAATTTGGAAGTTTCGAAGACAGACAACAGAAATGACCTAGTTGATATGCAGCGGAAGATAAACTACCATAAGCAAGCCATAGTCAAGTATGAAATGATGTGAAAGTACAGGACAAATAGCAGCTAAGTAGTAAGGATCAGGATGGAAGATAGTATGAAGCCAATCAATAGTAGTAGTCAAGCAATGAAGTCAAATAGATACACAGATAGGCAGTGACTTCACGAAGACAAACTTAAGTAAAGGATGGAAAGGGATAGAACCAGTCTCTTGTTGAAGACACATGATTTGATGGACCAGTTCCAGTTGCTGTGACAACTGTACGTCTGGTTAGGGAGGCTGAGATTTAACTCAGAAGCCGTGTCTTCACCTTATTCCCCTTGAGCTAAGGACACCCAGTCCTCGCCCAATCACTCTGGTAAGTCTTCAAGGTAGACTTCCAAACCTTCACATACTTCGTTCACCGGCAATCCACAATGACTCTTGGATGCTCAGAACGCGGCGCCTAACCGGCTGGAGGATACACAGTCCTCAAGTGTAATAAGTCTTCAGGTCACACAGACAGAAAGACTTCAGTGATGCCTAACACTCTTTGGCTCTGGGTGTTTGGGCTTTGTCCTCGCAAGGATTTCTCTCTCTCAAATGCTTCGAGGTGGGTTGCTCTCAAACGACAAAAGCCGTAAACTAACTCTGAGCAGCCACCAATTTATGGTGTAGGGGGTGGGATATTTATAGCCACAAGGCAACCCGACCTGATTTGTCTGAAATGACCCTGGGTCACTAAGGAACTGACACGTGTTGCAACGGTCAGATTTCAAACACACGCGGCAACTTTACTTGGGCTACAAGCAAAGCTGACTCATCCAGCTCTGGATAAGATTTGCTCTCATTGTCTTCGCTTGAAGACATAGGATTTGGGTTGAGCATCACTTCAGTCACTCTGACTTAGTTCACTTGGACCCCACTTAACAGTACGGTGGTTCCTATGACTCAACAAAGAAGAAAAGGAAACAATGAAACCACACAGTCTTCGCGCTCCATAGTCTTCAAGTAATGTCTTCTCATGTCATAGTCTTCAATATGAATATCTTCTCATACCACCATTGTCTTCAATGTCTTCATACATTTTTAGGGGTCATCTCCGGTAGGTAAACCGAATCAATGAGGGACACTACCTGCGTTATCCTGCAATTCTCACAAACGCATTAGTCCCTCAACCAACTTTGTCGTCAATACTCCAAAACCAACTAGGGTTGGCACTAGATGCACTTACACTCCTGCCCAATCACTTTTGATCGAAGAGACCACCCCACCAGCATCCGCCACGGCGGATTCTCCGCATTGGTTCTGGACTCAATCGTCGACGGATTTCACCTCACTAGAGTCCTGATGGACGGCGGCAGCAGCCTGAACCTGCTTTATCAGGATACAGTGCACAAGATGGGCATAGACCCCTCAAGGATTAAACCCACAAAGACGACCTTCAAAGGCGTCATACCAGGTGTAGAGGCCAATTGTACTAGCTCAGTCACACTTGAAGTGGTCTTCGGATCCCCGGATAACTTCAAAAGCGAGGAGTTAATCTTCGACATAGTCCCGTTCCGCAGCGGCTATCATGCACTGCTCGGACGAACCGCATTTGCAAAGTTCAATGCAGTGTCGCACTATGCATATCTCAAGCTCAAGATGCCAGGCCCTCGAGGAGTCATCACGGTCAACGGAAACACGGAACGCTCTCTCCGAACGGAGGAGCATACAGCGGCTCTCGCGGTGGAAGTGCAGAGCAGCCTCTTAAGGCAATTCTCGAGTCCGGCCGTTAAGCGACCAGACACCGTCAAGCGCACCCGGAGTAACCTACAACAAGACCACCTGGCACGTTCCAAGCACGCGTAGCAATGCAGCCCCAACCCCAGCCCTCGCAAAATTGCGAGACCAGTGCCACGCGTACATCACTATGCTCTGGAGATACCATGGGCATAGGGGGAGGGGCACGACCACGACATGCCCAGAGTGCAGCTCAACCACACCAGGGGCTCCCAAATGTGTCACCCTTTTTTTCTTTTTTTTCTTCTTATCCTCAGGACTCTGTTTCCCAGAAGCCCTGCCCGGCAGTAGACCCGCCGAACTCACGATGCAACAGCCAGGGAAGCAGAAAAGATACGACGAGTATCCAGGTGGTCTCCATCACAAGCATTATACCTGTTTTATACACCATTCCGCAGCCTACCCCTGGAGGGGGACATGTTAAATAGTCCCACCCCTTGCTTATTGCACTATTTGTATCATTCTGCATTCATTGCAGTATTTTTTGAATAAACAATGCATCGCTTTTTGCCTATCATTGCATTCCTTTTTATATATATGTTCAATTATGACATGTTGCATCCGTACGCTTTGGTACGGCCAAATACACCAGGGGCTTAAGTTCCCCAAATCATGGTGTGATAAGTCCGAAGACTTTCACAAGTGCGGCACCCCAAACTTATAACATTATATGCATCGGCTCCGAATTATGTCTTGGGTCAATAGTTGGGTTTGCCAGCTCCCATGTTTTGGTACCTTACGTTCCGTTATATCGGCTAAGGTAGCGCTAGGAGAACCACTACGATTGTGCCCCAGTTGAGCTCGGCCAAGCACCTCAGTGGAGAAAGCTAAAACTGACCGTCATGATGGGGCGAGAGCCGGTCGCTGTTCGAGAGGTTTTTTCGAGTCCCTAAAGACTTATGCTGCTTAGAGCGAGGAACCGGCTTTGTCCGGCCCAGGCGTGGATAGCACCCCGATTTCGGCCTTCCGAACACTAGGGGCTTCGCCGAAATTTAAAATTATAGAATTCTATGGCTAAGTGAGAGTGTTCAAGCATTATAAGTCCGGTTGCCTCGTTCATTGTGTTGAGTGCCTCCCTAGATGGACCCAAAAATGGGAACAAGAGCGCTCAAGTTTATCCCGAACACCCCAGCACTCGTGGCATGGGGGCCGAAGCCAACGACTTGCCATCTCTCATATTTGATAAACGGCCGCACAAAAGGTAATATTTTAAATTAACAAGCGTTGCTTAGTGCATATGAACAAAGTTTTCAGCACACAGGATAGAATGCGAGTCTACTAAAAAATTACATCTTTGGAGCATTCACCCGCAATAATGCGGGCACCCTTCAGGACACCCTTATAATACATCTCGGGCGTGCGATACTCCTTGCCCGGCGGTGGCGCGTCCGTCACAAGCTTCTCGGTGTCCATCTTGCCCCAGTGCACCTTAGCACGAGCAAGGGCCCGACGGGCACCTTCAATGCAGACGGAGTGCTTGACGACGTCAACCCACGGACAGGCGTCCACCAGCCTCCGCACCAGACCGAAGTAGCTCCCAGGCATGGCTTCATTGGGCCACAGCCGAACTATGAGGCCCTTCATGGCATGTTCGCCCACCTTGTGGAGCTCGACCACCTGCTTTAGCTGGTCGCTCAGGGGCACCGGATGTCCGGCCTCAGTATACTGAGACCAGAACACCTTTTCCGTCGAGCTCCCCTCCTTGGATCTGTAGAACGTGGCAGCATTGGACATGCTACGGGGCAGATCTGCGAACGCTCCTGGAGAGCTCCTAATTCGGGTAAGTAACAACTAATTCACTTTTACATGCTTGCTTTGCATGAAGAATGCCTTACCCGCCGCTATCTTCTTTACTACCTCAATTTCCTGGAGGGCCTTCTGGGCTTCGGCCTTAGCGGCTTTGGCACTCTCAAGAGCCGACGCGAGCTCGGACTCTCGAGTCTTCGAGTCACGCTCCAAACTCTCGTGTTTTTCTACGAGAGCCTGGAGCTCTTGCCGCACCTCCGCCACCCGCGCCTCCTGCTTCTCTCGCTCGTCGCGTTCCGCGGCCGCATTGCGTTCGGCCGTGGACACCGCCTCCTTTAGGGTCGCCACCTCGTTCGCAGCCCCTGGAGTACCCACGTTATTCCTGTCATTTTTCTTTTTTTGCAACCAAATCCTTTTCTATAAGGTACAACTTTAATAAGGTGTTACTTACCTTTCTTGTCCTCGAGCTACTTCTTGGCACGGCCGAGCTCGATCTCGGACCGCTCGAGGTCAGCAGCGCAGCCTGCATTCCCATATTGACATATTTTTGTTAGACTCCTGCGTATATCTTTTTAGATCCTCAGTTTGGCTTTTCTTTCCGAACACCGAACTGAGCATCAGGGGCTACTTTCTATGCGGTACTATTTCTACATATCTTAAATCACTTACCTCAAAGCCTGTTAGAAGGCTGGTACAGGCTTCAGTCAGCCCGCTCTTGGCGGACCGAACTTTCTAGATCACCGCACTCATAACAGTACGGTGCTCCTCGTCGATGGAAGCGCCGTTGAGCGCCTCCAGCAAATTATCCGGCGCCTCCGATTGGACGGAGGCCACCGGCGTCGCAGTCTCGCCCTTCTTACGAAGGGGCCGCCCGCCGGACTTCGGAACCACTGCAGGTTCCGGTACGGAGTCCGGCACAGGGCCGGACATGGAACCCTTAGAGGTTCCGCCCTCTTTTCGCCCAAAGTCTGGAAGGTCGCCTTGCGGCGCCTCCAGGACCACCTCCTCCTGGCTGGGCCCCTTCTGGGTCCCCGCCTCGGCGTCATCTGCGTCACGAGGGGAGGAGGCGGTCGGAAGTGAAGTACTATTCACATCCGACGAACCCAGGGACCCGCTCGATGAAGCGGGGAGATCGTCCTTGGGCGGGCTACAGGGTTGTATTCGGCGTTAGAAGACACTATGCGACAAAAGAGAAATCATGAGTTATTATGGAGTTCGGACACTTACGATCTCGCCAGGGGCTTGGCCCTCGAGGGCCACTCCTCTTCGCCGTCGTCGGTGTTGGTGGAGTAGTCTGGAGGAAGGGTCCTTCCCTTCTTGGACCCTCCGGCCTCCCCAGTTTGGGAGGCCTTCCTTTTCTTCTCTTCCCCCGTTGGGGAAGAAGCTTCTTTCTTCTCCTCCTCGTCTTCGCGGGAGGAGTCCACCTCGGAGTCATCAGATGATGAGTCTGATAACACCAGATGATGGGAACTCTTTTGAGTTCCCGTGGCCTTCTTCTTGGCCTTCTTCTCCGGCACCACGTGAGGTGCCGGAACCAGCAGCCCCGTTAAGCGGGCGTACGTTGGGTCTTCTGGCAAAGGAGCCGGACAGTTAGTCTGCTCGGCCTTCTTCAGCCAGTCCTGTCAAAGGAGAGGGAGTTTAGATCCCACATAGAGTCAAACTAAGGAAAGAAAGTGTCCCATAAAGGATAGTATAGCTTACCTCGCCACCCTAACGCTGCGAGCTGAATCCGCGATCTTCGGTAGCGGATGCGGGAGCTTCGGCGCCCTTGAACAACACCCTCCAGGCCTCTTCGTACGTAGTGTCAAAGAGTCCGCTCAAAGTATGGTGCTATGCCGGATCAAACTCCCACAAGTTGAAGTCCCGCTGTTGGCAGGGGAGAATCCGACAGATGAGCATGACTTGGATTATGTTGACAAGCTTGAGCTTCTTGTTCACTAGCTTTTGGACGCAGGCTTGGAGTCTGGTCAGCTCCTCCAAATCGCCCCATGTTAGGCCCTTCTCTTTCCAGGAGGTGAGCCGTGTGGGGATGCCAGATCTGAATTCGGGGGCCGCTGCCCATTCAGGGTCATGCGGCTCGGTGATGTAGAACCACCCCGATTGCCACCCTTTGATGGTTCCAATGAAGGCGCCTTCGAGCCATGTGACGTTGGGCATCTTGCCCACCATGGCACCTCCGCACTCCGCTTGGCGGCCGCCCACTACCTTCGGCTTGACATTAAAAGTCTTCAGCCATAAGCCGAAGTGGGGTTGGATGCAGAGGAAGGCCTCACACACGATGATGAATGCCGAGATGTTGAGGATAAAATTCGGGGCCAGATCATGGAAATCCAGGCCGTAGTAGAACATGAGCCCCCGGGCAAATGGGTGGAGTGGGAAGCCCAGTCTGCGGAGGAAATGGGGAAGGAATACCACCCTCTCATGGGGCCTGGGAGTGGGGACGAGTTGCCCCTCGTCTGGAAGCCGGTGCGCACTATCGTTGTGCAGGTATCCGGCTTTCCGCAACCTTTTGATGTGCCCCTCCGTGATGGAGGAGGCCATCCACTTGCCTCCTGCTCTGGACATGGTTGGAGAAGGTCGAGGCGAGATGCGCGGGCTTGGGCGCTGGAGCTCGAGTGCGCGGAGATGGATAAGCAAAGGAGGAAGAAGGCATAGGTAAAAAGGTTGATCCTTATCCCCTTATATATGGGTGGATGAAACTATGCATCCCCACCAGCCCGGTAAAACTCGCTTATCTCCCAAGCGCCGCAATCAATGGCGCGGTTGGGTTACCCACGTCCGTATTGATGAGAATCCCAGAATAAGGGGACACGATCTCTGCTTTGACAAGACGTGCCAAGGAAACTGCTTCGCTAAACGTGCTAAGGTGGAACAATAAAAACGATTCGATTAAAGGCTTGCCCGTGGTGTGACGTCATGCCACGAAATACGTCAGCAGATTGTACTTGTGTGAATACTATTCTCTCTATGATGGAATGTGGAATTTATTTTGCAGAGCTGGACACTATCCCAGTGTTCAAAATCTTCTATGGATTATTCGGAGGAGGAACCCGCCTTGCAATGCCGAAGACAATATGCGCGCTGGACTCGTCGTCATTGAAGCCTGGTTCAGGGGCTACTGAGGGAGTCCTGGACTAGGGGGTGTCCGGATAGCCGAACTATCATCATTGGCCGGACTCCAAGACTATGAAGATACAAGATTGAAGACTTCATCCCGTGTCCGGATGGGACTTTCCTTGGCGTGGAAGGCAAGCTTGGCAATACATATATGTAGATCTCCTACCATTGTAACCGACTCTGTGTAACCCTAGCCCTCTCCGGTGTCTATATAAACCGGGGGGTTTTAGTCCGTAGGACGAACAACAATCATACCATAGGATAGCTTCTAGGGTTTAGCCTCCTTGATCTCGTGGTAGATCTACTCTTGTACTACCCATATCATCAATATTAATCAAGCAGGAGTAGGGTTTTACCTCCATCGAGAGGGCCCGAACCTGGGTAAAAACATCGTGTCCCTTGTCTCCTGTTACCATCCGCCTAGACGCACAGTTCGGGACCCCCTACCCGAGATCCACCGGTTTTGACACCGACAAGGAGTTTGATATACTCGACAAGGCCCACAAGGTCTTGAAGAGTGCTCATGCTAGCCTCAAGGAGTCTCATGATCAACTCCAAGTGAAGCTAACTAAAGAAAAAGCCACCTTTCCTCATATGGTATTAATTGATAATGCAAATGCCACTAACCCATGTTGTGAGCATGTGCATCTTGTGGAGGAGAATGCCAAGTTGAAGGAGCAAGTTGAGAAAGGCCTTGTTACGTGCATACAAGGTGAGAAGAACCTCAATGACCTTTTGAGCAATCAAAAGGAAGTTGTGGCCAAGGAGGGAGTTGGGTTCACACCCAAGTCCAAGAACAAGAAGAAGAACGACAAGGCCAAACGACCTCCTCCTCTCAAGCAAACTTTTGTGAAGGAGGGAGAGGGTGCTCCTAAGGAGAAGAAGAACAATTTGAAGGGTGGTGATGTCAAAAAGGGCAATGCCACCCCTTCCAACAAAGCCGGCGACTTTAACCCTTCTTATGTGTTGTGCCGTGCTAGTGATGGGCATGTTTATGCTAAATTTGTTGGTTCTCCTTATGAGTACATTGAATGGTCTATTTGGGTTCCTAAGACCCTTGTTACTAACATCAAAGGACCCATTACAAAATGGGTACCTAAAACCAAGCATTGATCTCTTGTAGGTGTTTGCTTCCGGTGGGGGATCATGGTTGCTCGATAGTGGAGCAACGAATCATATGACCGGAAGCAAGGACTTGGTGGTGGACGTGCACAAGATTCCTTCTATGCCCACCAACATCAAGTGGGGTGATGCCTCGTCTTCTAAGGTATTGGGTCTTGGCAAGGTTGTCATTTCTCATGACCTAACGATCGAGAAAGTCATGCTTGTTGAGTCCCTTGCTTTCAATCTACTTTCGGTTCGTCAACTTGCACTCATGGGTTTTGCCACTTTCTTTGATATTGATACTGTGGCCCTCTTGTTGAGAAAGACTCTTAAAGTAGCCTTTGTTGGGCATGTCGAGAACGGTCTTTAGGTGATTAACTTTCCGGAGCGACCCACTAAGACCGTGACATGCCTAATGGCTAAAGTTGATGTGGGATGGCTTTGGCATCGCCGTTTAGCCCACGTCAATATGAGATCTTTGCAAAGTCTTCTCAAGGTGGACCATGTACGTGGACTAGCAAATGTTAGTTTTGCCAAAGATCGTGCTTGCAGTGCTTCTATTGAAGGAAAGCTTCATGAGAAGGCTCACCCTCCCACGACTATCATCTACTCGAAGAGACCCTTGGAGCTCCTTCACAAGGATCTCTTTGGGCCTCCATCCTTTGATAGTCTTGGAGGTAGAAAGTATTGCTTGGTGATTGGATGATTATTCAAGATACACTTGGGTATACTTCTTCAAGAGGAAGAGTGAGACTCAACAAACCGTCATCAACTTTGCAAATAAAGCTCAACGTCAACATGATGCAAAGATCTTGACAATAAGAAGTGACAACGGCACCGAGTTCAAGAACTACACCTTGGATGAGTTTCTTAGTGATGAGGGGATCAAGCATCAATATGCTGCACCATATACCCCTCAACAAAATGGTGTTGCGGAGATGAAGAACCAGATGTTGATGGATGCGGCAAGGACCATGATGGCAGAGTTCAAGTCTCCATACGACTTTTGGGCTGAAGCCATCAACACCATGTCATGCATCCAATCGGCTCTATCTCCGCAAAGGCTTTAACAAGACTCCTCACGAAATACTTACCGGTAACAAGCCCAACCTCAAGTACTTCTAGGTGTTCAGGTGTAAGTGTTTCATTCTCAAGAAAGTTGTTCGTTTGTCTAAATTTGAGGCTAGAGCTTATGAGGGCATATTTGTTGGTTATGATACAAACTCTCATGCTTACTGTGTCCTCAACAAGTCCACCAGACTCATTGAGGAGACGTGTAACGTAGAGTTTGACGAGAATAACGGCTCCCAAGTGGAGCAAAGTGGTACTTGTGATGTAGGTGATGAAATTACTCCCCAAGCCATAAGAAGAATGGGTGTTGGTCATATCCTACCCATTGAGGAACCCCTTGTGGCCCAAGGAGAAGGACAATTCTCCACTCAAGTGGAGCCATCACCACCCCAAGACCCACACACTTTCGAAGAACAAAGTGAAGGCCCTCAATCTCTTGAACAAGACCAAGGGCAAGATCAACCTCAAGAGGGTGGTGAACCACCAAATGATGCTCAAGTTCAAGTTCTCCCCCTCGAGAAAGTTCAAGATCAAGAGCAAGCTCAAGACCAAGAACAAGCTCAAGACGGCGCTAAAGAAGATCAAGTTACCCCTCCTTCCACATCCGAGGAGGAGTTAGAGCATCGTGCCATGAAGATTGCTTCCAAGCTCACCACCAAAGGTCATCTCATGGAAAATGTGGTTGGAAGCCTAAGAAAGGGGGTAAGCACTCGTAGACAATTAGCAAACTATTGTGAACATCACGCGTTTTTCTCTTGTGTTGAACCCCAAAAGGTCTATGAGGCGCTAGAAGACCCGAATTGGCTCAATGCCATGCATGAAGAACTCAACAACTTCGAATACAACAAGGTGTGGAGATTGGTGCCAAGGCCATCGGGGAACCACAATGTCATTGGAACCAAGTGGATATTCAAGAACAAGCAAGATGCTCATGGGACCATAGTTTGCAACAAGGCAAGATTGGTAGCACAAGGCTACTCCCAAGTAGAGGGTATCGACTATGGTGAAACCTTTGCTCCCGTTGCACGCCTTGAATCCATTCGTTTGTTGATTACTTATGCTTCCCATCACAACTTTAAGTTACAACAAATGGATGTGAAGAGTGCTTTTCTTAATGGTCCTATTAATGAATTGGTCTATGTCAAGCAACCCCCCGGGTTCGAGGATCCCTACTTCCTCGATCATGTGTATCAACTCGATAAGGCACTCTATGGCCTTAAGCAAGCCCCACGTGCGTGGTATGACCACCTTACCGAGTTGTTGCCAGATTGTGGATTTGAAGTTGGGAAAATCGATCCCACTCTTTTTACTAAGAAGGTCAAAGGGGAGTTGTTTGTGTGCCAACTATATGTTGATGATATTATATTTGGTTCCCCTAACAAAACTTTCAATGAGGAATTTCCGCTCTCATGACCTCTAAGTTCAAGATGCATTCAATGGAGAGTTGAAGTTCTTCCTTGGTTTCGATATCAAGCAAAGAAGAGAAGGTACCTTCATCAACCAAGACAAATACACTCAAGACATGCTAAAAAAATTCAAGCTAAGTGATGTCAAGCCGGCTACTACTCCAATGCCCACCAAGTGCCAACTTGACATTGATCCCAATGTTAAAGCAGTGGATCAAAAGGTATATCACTCCATGATTGGCTCCTTGCTTTACCTTTGTGCATCTAGACATGATATCATGTTGGGTGTGGGAATGTGTTCATGGTTTCAAGCCGCACCGAAGGAAAGCCACTTTGTGGAGGTCAAGCGAATCTTCTGATATTTGGCTCATACCCCAAACTTTGGCTTATGGTACCCAAGAGGAGCAAACTTCAAGCTTGAAGGATATACGGATTCCGACTGGGAGGGAGACAAAGTGGATAGGAAGTCGACTTCCGGAGGGTGCCAATTTCTTGATTGCTCTTTGGTGAGTTGGTCTTCCAAGAAGCAAAGTTGTGTGTCTCTCTTGTCCACCGAAGCGGAGTATGTGGCGGACGGTAGTTGTTGTGCACAACTCTTATGGATGAGGCAAACTTTAAAGGATTATGGTGTCATTTGTGACAAAGTGCCTCTTTGGTGTGACAATGAAAGTGCCATCAAGATTTCTCTCAACCCGGTGCAACCCTTCAAGACGAAGCATATTCAGATTCGGTATCACTTCATCCGGGATCATATTAGGCGAGGGGACATCGAGCTCAAGTATGTCAACACTCATGATAACCTTGCAGATATTTTCACGAATCCCTTGGATGAAGCAAGATTTCGCGGGTTAAGGCACGAGCTAAATATCATTGATTCGAGCAATGTGACTTGAACCCTTGCACACACCACCACACTCAACTTGTTGTCTAGTTTAGGTGTAGGCATGGACATAGGGGGAGTGTTGTTCTCTCAATGAACTCTCCCTCCCTCGATTATGCATAAATTGATCAAATCTTTCACATTAGCCATTTTTGATGGTACATGTGCTTCAAAGACGAGTCTTGGTCATGGGCCCAAGGATAATTCTTCGCGGTGCCATACCAATCAACTCAAACATAGGTGGCTCTGGCCACCGCCCCTCCTTGGAGAGGTTGTGTCTCTTTTTTGGTACTTGTTGCCTCTTGTTTGGTTGCGGTGTCTCGCTTGTTAGCTCGCTGGTGTGTGTTCTCTTGAAGGTTCTGTGCAAAGTCGTTTTCTCCTGTGCTTGAAACTGCATTTTCTTGGGTTCACGGTACTACCATGGTCTGCCATGGTACTACCGCAAGGACAAGGTACTACCGCAACCAGCACAACAGTAATTTTTTACTACCGCCCACGGCGCGGTACTTCCGCCCGGGCGGTACTACCGCAATGATGCGCGGTACTACCGTGGAGTAGCGAGCGTGTGGGGGTTAAGAGCGGGCAGGGGGAGTTTTAACTCCCCTATACCCATTCACTCCTTCTTCTGACGCCGCCTCTCTCTCTCTCTCCTGCCCACGAACGGCGCCAGAGACCCTCGTCGGATCTCCCTCCCCGGCTGCTCTCCTCGGATTCCGACCGGTGGGATCGTTCCCCACCACCTCCTCTTGCCATGCAACAAGGTCCAAATCCCTCTCTTTTTGGTTTGTTCCTTTGCTTCTAGGTTTTTTGGGGAGATGCTAGTTGTTCTTGAGATTTTAGGCTAAATCTTTGCAAGAGTTGGATGGAGGAGAGTAGTAATGCGTAGTGATAGTACATGATATGTTGCCCCGTGGTCAATTTGATCGACCGTAGTACCTCTTTGTCGTCACGGTTGTTCCCAGATCCACTTGCTGTTTCGGATCTGAAACTGCGCGATACTACTGCACCTCCGGCGCGGTACTACCGCGCGCACGGTACTACCATGACTTGGAGCGGAACTAATTTTTTAGTACTGTGCGACCAAGCAGTGCTACCGTTATTGTCAAATCTATCATGTGGCAATTATCAAGTCTGAGTTCTACTTGTTTCACTGTTTTGCTGTGTTCTTTGCACTGATCCTTCTCGCGTTTCTTGCGTGTTTGTTTTGTGGTGTGTGGCTCAGGTGCTCCTGCTTGCCGTTCCAATCCAAGCCGTGACACGGGCTCCAAGCGTCTGTGCAATCAAGATGAAGCTCCTGAGGGCTCCAGTGCCCCCCACATAGGACGAAGACCACCGCCACAAAGGACAAGGAACCTGTCATGGGTATGGATGAGATACCGCTTGCTGATTTCATCTCTCGAAGGAAGATCAATCCCTATGTGAATCCTCGTGCCAACCTTCGAGAGAATGAGTTGTTTTGGACCAAGCAGCAGAATCTCATTTATCTGGATGTGATCAAGGCCAAGCGGAATATCTATGTGGATGTGCACTGGATCGACATGCATCATATGAGGGAAGAGAAGCACCAGGCATAATTTGGTGAGGCTCTGGATCTAGTGGAGCAGTTTGGCATTGAGCATATCATTTCTTTTCACAAAGACTATGATCCGGAGATTGTGGCTCAGTTCTTCGCCTCGGTGTACTTTCATCCTAATGAGGACCGGACGATGACTTGGATGACCAATGGTCGGCAGCTGACGGCTACATGGAAGGAGTTCATTACTTTGCTTGGTGTTTCGGATGAGGGGCTCGCCACACCCCCAAGGTGTTCGTCCTCATGCCAATCCTGAGTCAGCCAACAAGAACAAGCTTCAACCCTTCCTTGTTGAGAAGAAGCTCTCCAGTGGCAAGTCTTCTTGGGTTCTCAACTCCTTCCTTGACATCATGTACCAGATCTTCCGCAACTCTCTCTTCCCACGCATTGGGGACAAGGACAAGGTGCATGCTTATCTTGTGGACATGCTGCTCCTGTGTGAAGTAGCGCGCAACTCTCAGACGCTACCTCTTGATGTCTCACATATCATGTGGTGTGTGCTTCGGTTTGCCATCTTCAACCGCAAGGTCCCCATCTATGGACCGTATCTGTTTCAGTTGATCTCAGCAACTTGGGAGAAGCTCTACCCTTAGGATGACTTTGAGGCCCCTGATTGGATTTGACATGATTCCATCCGGCTCCGTGTCAAGACTCAGTGGGCTAACACCACTTCTGGCTTGTGTTGTAGGTGTCCTCTCTGCCTTTTTTGCGTCTCGATGCCAAAGGGGAGAGAGTGTAGGGATTTGCGTGTTTGCTTTGCTCGTGTTTGTTCCGTTGAACCTTGCTTGTTTTGGTTTAGTTTGCTCGTGAGACTTGGTCTATCATATGGTGTAAGTCATATGCACTCTATCGTACCTTATTACCTTATTGAGCTTATATTATATTGTACTATTTATGTTATGCTCATATTTACTATCTTGTTTAGTGTTAGCCTTCTTGGTGCAAGATATGCTTTGTCTATAAAATATAGGGGGAGTGTTGATCCTAGTATACGTGCCGTGCAGTCCAAAGCACTTTACTCTCTAGCACGCATCTAGTGGGAGCTCGTCTATATTTTAGAGATGTGGGGTTTGCTTATGTGCTATATTCTTTCCCTTTGTGCAAATCCCGTATTGTCATAAATCCACCAAAAAGGGGGAGATTGTAAGGGCATTTTTATCTCTAAGGTGTTTTGGTGATTGATGACAATGCTTTTGCGGACTAATCGTGTGCCTTGAGTATTTCAGTCGCTTCATCGCTAGGCACATGACGGTTTGGTACCCCTTGAAGACTATTGAAGACGGCGGTGTTCTACGTCTCTTTTGGTGGATCTGAGTCGTAGGATAGCCGTACTATTAAGAGGGGGTCCACAGTGGAAAGGTTCGGGTGGAATCATCACGTACACGTTTTCTCCCTTTGCACCGCCTTTCCCTTTGCGCTTTGGAGCATCCTCCGTTATCTTCATTGTTATGCAAAAAGAAGGATTCCTAGTGTTGCTATTCTGAGGCATGCAGTAGTACTGCTCCTAGGAGCGGTAGTACCGCAGGCCCCTACGGTAGTACCGCAAGCCCTTGCGATAGTACCGTAGGCGCACATGGTAGTACCGCTCCTATGGAGCTGTAGTACCGTGGCCTCAGAGCAGACTCAGCCTCTCATGCGGCTGTAGGGGCGGATGTAATTTTTTACGTCCGCGCCCTACGCGGTAGTACCGCCCCATGCGCGCGGTAGTACAGTGAGTCCTGGTATGGCTCAGTAGCACGAGCGAAAGTAGGGGCAGATGAATTTTTTTACATCCGCTCCCTGCGCGGTTGTACCGCATGCCAAGCGCAGTAGTACCGCGTCGGATTTTTGCACTGTTCGATTTTCAGCGGAAGTAGGCACGGATGCATTTTTATTCATCCATGCCCTTCCCGGTCTAGTCCATTCTGGCCTTGCGGTAGTACCGCAAGGGGGAGCGGTAGTACCGCGTCAGCGGCAGTACCGCTCTCAGCCTTGGCGGCTCTGTCCCGGACTAGCTCCTATCGTTACAGCGGTAGTACCGCGGTCCACCGCGGTTTTACCATGAGTCCCTGTGGTAGTACCGCTTGTCTGGAGCGGTAGTACCGCAGATCGCGGGCTGAGTAAGTGGATAACGGTTGGATTTGTCTCTCCACTATATAAGGGGTGTCTTCTTCCTCTAGTTGACCACCTCTTCCATCCCTAAGCCCCATTGTTGCTCCAAGCTCCATTTTCACCCGATATCTCTCCCTAGCCAATCAAACTTGTTGATTTGCTCGGGATTGGTTAAGAAGGCCCCGATCTACACTTCCACGAAGAGAAATTTGATTCGCCCCACTAATCCCTGGCAGATCTTGTTACTCTTCGGTGTTTGAGCACCCTAGACAGTTGAGGTCACCTCGGAGCCATAGTCCATTGTGGTGAAGCTTCATGGTGTCGTTGGGAGCCTCCAATTAAGTTGTGGAGATTTCCCCAACCTTGTTCGTAAAGGTTCGGTCGCCGCCTTCAAGGGCGCCAACAGTGGAATCATGGCATCTCGCATTGTGTGAGGGCGTGAGGAGAATACGGTGGCCCTAGTGGCTTCTTGGGGAGCATTGTGCCTCCACACCACTCTAACAGAGACGTACTTCCCCTCAAAAGGAAGGAACTTCGGTAACACATCCTCGTCTTCACCGGGTCCACTCTTGGTTATCTCGTGCCTTTACTTTTGCAAGCTTACTTGTGTTACATCCCTTGCTTTCTTGTGTGCTTGTTGTTCTTGCATCATATAGGTTGTTCACCTAGTTGCATATCTAGACAACCTACTTTGATGCAAAGTTTAATTTGGTAAAGAAAAGCTAAAAAATGTTAGTTGCCTATTCACCCCCACTCTAGTCAACTATATCGATCCTTTCAATATGTCACGGCGACTTATGGCATTGAGGATTCCCTTGTCTGTGCAATTTTTGCAAAAGAATGAGATTGCATCTTCCTCACGACAATCCTTGACCTTGCTCATTACAAGGAGGAATCTGGCCCAAAAGTGATGTACTGTCTCTTGGGATTGTTGTCTAATGTGGGAAAGATCGCTTGTATCTAGGTGGGTGGGTGGATTTAAGTCCGAACCCTGAGCCAATCTGAGACCCAGGGGTCGAGGAACTTCCGAACTTGACAGTTCGGGTTCCGAGATGTTGCCCAATTTTTCTGGACCGCTGTCTGATTCTAAGTTCAGAGTTTGGGTCATGTCCTCCCGCGAACGGGTATCTGGCTCGGAGAGCTCGAGAATCCGGACATAGTTCGTCCTCAAAATAGAGGAAGAATCGCATCATTTTTCCTCCACCGCCGCTATTTGATGGGTGACCGGCGGAGAATTAATCTCTCTTTGATCGGGTTTAAGCCCAATTTGATCATAGTTCGAAGCGACTCCCAGGGCCGCGATGCGATCCAAGAGCTCGTTCAAGGATGAAAGTTCCATTAGATCCATTTGCTCGGCGTATTCTAAGCGGACGTAGAGGCTGTTTTTGATAACCCGAGAAGTCATCATCGGCACGGTGGCCGAACAGGCGGTCATGACGAAGCCGCCCAGTCAGAGGGTTTGGCCTAAAGCCAGGGCTCCCCAGAGGTGATGTTTTCCTTGATAACAAGGCGAGCCATCAAACCTTTTTTCGACGTCATAGTGGAAGTCTCAATGAAAGCACCAATGTCGGTGTCAAAACCGGCGGATCTCAGGTAGGGGGTCCCGAACTGTGCGTCTAAGGCTAATGGTAACACGAGGCGGGGGACACAATGTTTACCGAGGTTCGGGCCCTCTCTATGGAGATAATACCCTACTTCATGCTTGATTGATCTTGATGATATGAGTATTACAAGAGTTGATCTACCACGACATCGTAGAGGCTAACCCTAGAAGCTAGCCTATGATTATGATTGTTGTTGTCCTACAGACTAAACACTCCGGTTTATATAGACACTAGAGGGGGCTAGGGTTACACAGAGTCGGTTATAGAGAAGGAAATCTACACATCCGAATTGCCAAGCTTGCCTTCCACGCAAAGGAGAGTCCCACCCGGACACGGGACGAAGTCTTCAATCTTGTATCTTCATAGTCCAATAGACCGGCATAAGCATATAGTCCGGCTGTCCGAGGACCCCCTAATCTAGGACTCCCTCAGAGGCTGGCAAGGCCGCCACTGACGAGGCCGCCAAGGGGCCTGCCGGGGAGGCCAGCAAGGGTGCTGCCGAGGAGGCCGCCATGGGGTCTTCCAGGGAGACCGGCAAGGCCGCTGCTGAGGAGGCCGCCACGGGGTCTGCCTGGGAGACCGGCAAGGCCGCGACTAGGGAGGCCGCCACGGGGTCTGCCTGGGAGACCGGCAAGGCCGCGACTAGGGAGGCCTCCACGGGGTCTGCCAGGGAGACTGGCAAGGCCGCCACTAGGGAGGCCGCCAAGGAGCCTGTCGGGGAGGAGGTGGTCGATGACCAGCCTTCTTGCTCCTCAGCCCCTGCCCCGAGCAGGAACTTGAAGGTGGGCGATGACCTGTTCGTCAGCCTCCCAGGGACGGCGAGCACCGGAGCGCCAGCCGAAGGGGAGGTGTTTGACGACGAGATGCTTGTCGGTGTCAAAACTGGCGGATCCCGGGTAGGGGGTCCCAAACTGTGCGTCTAAGGCTAATGGTAACAGGAGGCGGGGGACACGATGTTTATCCAGGTTCGGGCCCTCTCTATGGAGGTAATACCCTACTTCCTGCTTGATAGATCTTGATGATACGAGTATTACAAGAGTTAATCTACCACGAGATCGTAGAGGCTAAACCCTAGAAGCTAGCCTATGATTATGATTGTTTGTTGTCCTACGGACTAAACCCTCCGGTTTATGTAGACACGGGAGGGGGCTAGGGTTACACAGAGTCTGCTACAGAGAAGGAAATCTACATATCCGAATTGCCAATCTTGCCTTCCACGCAATGGAGAGTCCCACCCGAACATGGGACAAAGTCTTCAATATTGTATCTTCATAGCCAACAATCCGGCATAAGCATGTAGTCTGGCTGTTCGAGGACCCCCTAATCCTGGACTCCCTCAATATCCCCTGAACCAGGCTTCAATGACAATGAGCACGGCGTGCAGATTGTCTTCGGCATTGCAATGCGGGTTCCTTCTCCGAATACCCCAAAGAAGATCTTGAACACAAGAATCGTGTCCGGCTCTGCAAAACAATTTCCACATACCACCGTAGAGAGCACAATATTCCACGAATCTAAACTGCTAACAACTTTTCCATAGCCTGACATCACACTGCGGCCCGGTTATTATTCAAACAGTTTTTCCCAACCTGGCAATACACGTCTTGTGAGGCGGTTTTGTTGCCATGTCTTGTCTAAGCAGAGATTGTGTCCCCCTTATCACGGGATTCTCATCAATATGGGCGTGGGTAACCCAACCGCACCATTAGTACGACTCCTTGGTTCAGGCAAGTTCCAAACGGCTGCACGGAGGACGCTTGCTATTCTTCCTCTATATAAAGAGGTCAAGACCTGTCCTTTTCTTTCCACGCCCGATCCTTCCCTTCCCCTACCTCTAGTTCCAACACCCAAGGTCCAGTCCAAGCGCTCCAGACCTTCAACCATGTCCGGATCCAACCTTCAAGGCCGGTGGATGGCCTCTTCCATCACATAGGAGGATATCAAGAAGCTTATGGAGGCTAGGTATCTGACCGCCGAAATCCTTCACATGCTTCCCGCTCAAGGGCAGGTTATACCTACCCCCGAACACAACGAGAGTGTCGTATTCATCTCCCACTTCCTCCGAGGGCTAGGCTTTGGTCTTCATCCCTTCGTTAGAGGGCTCATGTTCTATTACGGGCTTGATTTTCACGATCTAGCTCCAGATTCCTTCCTTCACATCTCAATGTTCATCGTTGTTTGTGAGGCCTTCCTACGCATTACCCCGTACTTCGGCTTATGGATCAAGACCTTCAATGTGAAGCCGAAGATGATTGACTGGCGACAAGTAGAGTGCGGGGCGCTATAATAAGCAAAGGTGTCGATTCTTTATGGCCAACGGGCTCTTTCCCGGAAGTTTCTGACCTATGGCAACGGGAGTGGTTTTACATCACCGCACCTCGAGAGAGGAAGTGGGTGGCTGCCCCGCCCTTCCGCTCTGCTCCTCCGCCGTCAACAAGGGACTGGACTGGGGATCGGTTAATGACATGCCGATATTGCGAAACCGCATTCGGGATCTACTCAAGAAGGATCTTATTCTTGTCAAAGTAATTCAAGTAATGCTAGTTCGCTGGGTCTTTCTATGTCAACGTCGATCTCTCCGTATGTGGGAGTTCAACCTGGAAGGGTCGCGTGCTATTCAGGACTTCTTTGGCAGGATGCCCGAAGGAATGTATCAGTTATTCTTCGAATCAGGAATAAAGTGTCCGATCACCATAGAGGATGTGGGCCTCGACTACAACCGTCCAGATACCTAGGTAAGTAATTCCGTGACCGAACATGTTGTCATTATACTTGTCACAACATTACCATGAAAAACCACCCTCGACCAGGACTGGATAAGAAAGGTAGAGAGGATCAGGTGTTCTCCCCCTCTTCCCGAAGATTCGCCAGATCCTGGAATAGTCAGGATGCTGGCTCACGCACCTTATCAAGTGCCATCAGGGGAGGACAAGGCTAGGAAAGGAGAAGCCAAAGGCGGACTTCATGCTGGAGGTACGTCACGCATCCCAACCGGGGCAATTAATACCCCCATGTCGGAGGATGAATGGAGAGGAGAATCTAGCGTCCCCTCTCCACACGGGAGGAAAAGGACCGCTCCTGAAGACTTGGAAGCAGAGGTCTCCAAATGAGGGAAGAAACCTTCATCAGGGGGGCCTGCCCCGGAGGGCAACATTGCTGCACAATACACACAGGGGGCCAGCCGTTAACCGAGCCGTAAGTGAACAAGGGTACTTAATAAGCATACCCCGTTCTTTTCTTGAGAATAACGACCAAGACATATATGTTTTGCAGTTCGGCACATAGCCTCCCTCCACAATGTTCGTCCTTGGGGGATCTTCTTCTGGAGATGATGGAGAGCGAAACGCCTCCTCGTAATTCTCCACCTCATGAGGTGGACGATCCTGAGGTGTCGTCCTGGAGGATCTCTCCTCATCCGCAAAGGCTGGAAGGTAACTCTTTGGCCGCCCGAAGTCCGGGGTTTTCGGCTTCTAGAGAGACCGTAGGAAAAAGCCCCGAACTGTCTGATATACAACCGGACACATTGACGGGTCTTCTGCAGCAAGCGGCTATCTTAGAGGCACATCATACTTTAATGGGTACGGTGGTTGAGAAGATATCATCTACAAAAAGCGGGTTGAATGAGGCTTTTACAAGCCTGCTAAGAGGCTTTGAGGTACGCAAAGTGATATATATATATATATATATATATATATATATATTTGACTATATCGTACACGCAAGGTGTACTTTGTATAGATAGTAGCCTCTGAGACTCTGGTTGCCATCTGGACGAGGCGAGCAGAGGATCATAGTCTCAGGTAATGATAGCGCTGATTTTGTACGCAGGTGGCTGCAGATCCACCGGCCGACAGAACTGCTGAATTTGCCGAACTGAGGCGGCAACTTGACGTGGAGGATGCGGACATCAGCTTGTGAACAAGCGGCTTGACGAGGCACGGGGTATGTATATTTGAGTGGTCAGCAAATATTAATAAGAGTATGATGGTAGGATTTATAATATGCTTTGACTGCAGATGGAGCTGCCGCCGTGGACACCCTTCGGGCAGAGCTTGCCTGGGCCAAGGAGCAAGCCAGGAGAAGTGATGCAGCTGCCATGAAGGCAACCGAAGAATTAAAAGCCGAACAGGCTGCTCATCGCCAAAGTGAGGATAAAATAGCCAACATGGCTCTTGAGCTACAAAATGCCGCTAGCCGATATGAGCTTCTCAAAAGGGAGAACCGAACGAAAACGGATGACCTAAAGAAGACCTTACAAGCAGAAAAGGGAACTTGCTCTGAAATCAGAGCGGCATGGGAGGAGCTTTGGCAAGTCGGTGATATCACGGCTAGGAAGCCTTTTTTATTGCGAACGAAGTTCGACGATCCGAAGTATGCCCCTCTTGATCAATTGTGGAGTTCTTCAGACGCATACATGGATTTAGCAAAGAGTGCTGCTGATGGGACGCAGTGTTTCAAAGATCGAGAAGATCATGAGGTGGAAAGATTGTCCTGGTCGCAGTTCAGTAGTCCAAGGCGTCCGCTGCTATTGAATGAGAAAATGGCCGAATGGGCCGAGCTCCATAGGTTATCCGGACTTGCCATGAAGGCCGTCGTAGACTACCTGTGGCCAAAGGAACCAAGTCCGGATAGTTATTTGGTTTGGTGCAATGATCTATTTGTGTTGTGCCGATATCGACGTTGTCAAGAGGTCGGCGTGCATAGAGGGTGCACGGATGGCCCTTGCCCATGTTAAGACATATTGGGGGAAGATGGAGGCCACCGATATCGCAACCAGGGGTCCGCTCGAGGGCCAGGACTCGCCCGAGCACTATTTTGAAGAAGCTTTAGAAGGTGCCCGTTTAATAGAGGCCCAGTGCTCAAATAATACCATGTTCCAGTGACATGTATCTTGATTGCAAAAATAATGCTTTTGGTAATAAAGGCTATATTTATACTTTTGCCCGTAAAGTATTGTGGTGCCTCCTGTGCGGCCGCTTATGTATATATGTATATAACCTGAAAGTTTGCAGTCGTCGGCTTCAGCCCCCCTCGCATATAATGCGGGGGTGTTTGACAAAGCGCGTAATCACACTTGATCCAATGTCTTTGTCCGTTAAGGAGGTGGTAGCGCGCCGAACGAGGCAATCAGACTATATAGCTTTAACACTTGCACTTAGCCATAGGAGTTTGACGGTGGGACTACTATATAGCCCCTGATATGTCCGTGTTTATCCGAATACGGTGCGTTTACATACGTGACTGGGAAACCGGTCCTTCGTTAATGCGGAGGAATCGCGAAGATTCCGCTGAGCCATCGAGTGGTTGACCAGTCTCTCTCTTTATCATGACAATCGGTTTTCGGCTTTCTCTCCTGAGGTGCTCATCCAGATGAACCAGGGCACAATTGCAGTAGTTCTCCCTGTGCCACCTTAGCTGATATAGCGGAACGTAAGGCAGGAAAACATGGGAGCCCGGCAAACCGAACTATTGACCAAAGACATGATTCAGAGATGATGCATGTAAGGACAAACTCGCGACGCCGAACACTCCCGAAGGTATTCGGACTTTAAAACATATACTGGGCTGAGTAACGCCCTCGATGATGAACCTAGAATTTCAAAGTACGTGCATCAATCCGGCGCGACGAAAAAGAGCCCATGGTGAGAGCATAGATCTCAAAAACACACTAGTTGCTGCTTCTATAACGTCTATTTTAGAACGGCGAATCATAAGCTTGCCTGTAACGTCGGTATTCCTCTTGGTAATTTTAAGTGCCAAGAGGGGGTGAGACAACAGGAGACAATAAAAAAGGTTTACACATGGTCTTAATCTAAAAAGAAACCTTTGGACGGGGCCCTGTTGCACGTCTGCGCCTTTGTCTCCGTTGTGCCGTATCTTTGAAGGGTGTAGCATGATGATCACCTGTTGAGAGAAAAAAGGAAGAAAAGCCCAGGCGAAAGATTCTAGTGTGACCGTGCATAAAGTTGGTTAATCTTAATGAACCATGAAGATTCAATTTTTTGAGTGTAAATGGGATCAAGCCGATATATGGACCCTTTACATGCGGGCACCCCCCAGCATCTCGTATGGGGGTATAGCCATTAATCAAGCTCAGGTTTATCTAGGTTACTACAACTAGTGGTGCGCCAAACACGTCTAGCCGTGTCCGTGGTCTTGACGACCGATCAGTTACTCGGGTTGGAGAGGCCATTCAGTGGTTCGGCTGCTAGAGCCGCCAGGTAGTCTTCCGCGTGAAGAGAGTGCTATATGTTGCCACTGATAGTGATGACACAGCGTGGACCGAGCATCTTTAGTTTGAGATGAGCGTAATGCGGTACTGCATTGAAACGAGCGAAGGCCATTCTTCCGAGTAGTGCATGATAGCCGCTTCGGAACGGAGCGATATCGAAGATTAGTTCTGCGCTTCGAAAGTTGTTGGGAGACCAAATACAACCTCTAACGTTAAAGAGCCCGCACAACGGGCCTCTATGCCTGGTATTACTACTTTAAAGGTAGTACTGCTTTGGCTGATTCTTGACGGGTTGCTACGTCTCGAGCTTGCGTTGGTCTTCCATGAAGAGGAAAGGGTGATGCAGTAATAGTAACATAAGTATTTCCCTTAGTTTTTGAGAACCAAGGTATCAATCCAGTAGGAGGCTCCTCAAAGTCCCACGCACCTACACAAACAAACAAAGAACTCACAACCAACGCAATAAAGGGGTTGTCAATCCCTTCACGGCCACTTGCGAAAGTGAGATCTGATAGAGATAGTATGATAAGACAAATATATTTTTGGTATTTTATGATATAGATTGGAAAAAGTAAAGATGCAAATAAAAGTAGATTGAAAGCTTATATGATAAAAGATAGACCCCGGGGCCATAGGTTTCACTAGTGGCTTCTCTCAAGATAGCATAAGTATTATGGTGGGTGAACAAATTACTGTCGAGCAATTGATAGAAAAGCGAATAATTATGAGATTATCTAGGCATGATCATGTATATAGGCATCACGTCCGCGACAAGTAGACCGACTCCTACCTGCATCTACTACTATTACTGCACACATCGACCTCTATCCAGCATGCATCTCGAGTATTAAGTTCATAAAGAACAGAGTAACACATTAAGAAAGATGACATGATGTAGAGGGATAAACTCATGCAATATGATATAAACCCCATCTTTTTATCCTCGATGGCAACAATACAATGCGTGCCTTGCTGCCCCTGCTGTCACTGGGAAATGACACCGCAAGATTGAAACCAAAGCTAAGCACTTCTCCCATTGCAAGAAAGATCAATCTAGTAGGCCAAACCAAACTGATAATTCGAAGAGACTTGCAAAGATAACTCAATCATACATAAAAGAATTCCAGAGGAGATTCAAATATTTCTCATAGATAAACTTGATCATAAACCCACAATTCATCGGATCTCGACAAACACACCACAAAAAGAGTTACATCGAATAGATATCCAAGAAGATCGAGGAGAACATGGTATTGAGATCCAAAAAGAGAGAAGAAGCCATCTAGCTAATAACTATGGAACCGAAGGTCTGTGGTAAACTACTCACAACTCATCGGAGGGGCTATGGTGTTGATGTAGAAGCCCTCCATGGTCGATTCCCCCTCCGACGGAGCGCCAGCGAAGGCTCCAAGATGGGATCTCGCGGATATAGAAGGTTACGACAGTGGAAATAGTTTTTCGTCGGCTCCCCTGATGTTTTCGGGATACATGGGTATATATAGGAGGAAGAAGTAGGTCGGTCGCCGCCCAAGGGGCCCACGAGATAGGGGGTGCGTCCTGTAGGGGTGGGGGCGCCCTCCACCCTCGTGGCCGCCTCGGCTGCTTCTTGACTTGCACTCCAAGTCCTCTGGATCACGTTTGTTCCAAAAATCACGCTCCCAAAGGTTTCATTCCGTTTGGACTCCGTTTGATATTCCTTTTCTTCGAAACACCGAAATAGGCAAAAAAGCAACAATACGGGTTGGGCCTCTGGTTAGTAGGTTAGTCCCAAAACTGATATATATGTGTAAAGTAAAGCCCATAAACATCCAAAATGGGTAATATAATAGCATGGAACAATAAAAAATTATAGATACATTGGAGACGTATCAAGCATCCCCAAGCTTAATTCATGCTCGTCCTCGAGTAGGTAAATGATAAAAAATAGAATTTTTGATGTGGAATGTTACCTAGCATAATTCTCAATGTAATTTTCTTTATTGTGGCATGATTGTTCAGATCCAAATGATTCAAGATAAAAGCTTATAAAACATAAAAATAATAATACTTCAAACATACTAACTAATAATCATATCCTATCAAAATAGCATAGCCAAAGAAAGCTTATCCCTACAAAATCATATAGTTAGGCCATGCTTCATTTTTATTACACAAAATACTCCCATCATGCACAACCCCGGTTTCAGCCAAGCAATTGGTTCATACTTTTTAACGCGCTTCAGCTTTTTCAACTCTTACGCAATACATGAGCGCAAGCCATGGACATAGCACTATGGTGGTATATGGTGGTGGTTGTGAGGACAAAAAGGGAGAAGATAGTCTCACATCAACTAGGCGTATCAACGGGCTATGGAGATGCCCATCTATAGATATCTATGTGAGTGAGTAGGGATTGCCACGCAACGGATGCGCTAGAGCTATAAATATATGAAAGCTCAACAAAAGAAATTAAGTGGGTGTGCATCCAACTTGCTTGCTCACGAAGACCTAGGGCGTTTTGAGGAAGCCCATCATTGGAATATACAAGCCAAGTTCAATAATGAAAAATTACCACTTAGTATATGAAAGTGACAACATAGGAGACTCTCTATCATGAAGATCATGGTGCTACTTGGAAGCACAAGTGTGGTAAAAAGAATAGTAGCATTGTCCCTACTCTCTTTTTCTCTCATTATTATTATTTTCTTTTTTCTTTTTTTTCTTTCTTCCTTTTTTTCTTTTCTTTTTTTCTTTGGACTTTCTCTTTTTTTCGTCTTTCTCTGTTTTTTTTGATGTCCGAAGTCTCATCCCGACTTGTGGGGGAATCATAGTCTTCATCATCCTTTCCTCACTGGGACAATGCTCTAATAATGAAGATCGTAACACTTTTATTGATTTACAACTCAAGAATTAAAACTCAAAATTAGAACAATATATGACTCTATATCAATGCCTCCGACGGTGTACCGGGATATGCAATGAATCAAGAGCGACATGTATGAAAATTATGAAGGTGGCTTTGCCACAAATACGATGTCAACTACATGATCATGCAAAGAGCAATATGACAATGATGATGCGTGTCATATAAACGGAACGGTGGAAAGTTGCATGGCAATATATCTTGGAATGGCTATGGAAATGCCATAATAGGTAGGTATGGTGGCTGTTTTGAGGAAGGTAAATAATGGGTGCATGATACCGGCGAAAGTTGCGCGGTATAATAGAGGCTAGCAAAATGGAAGGGTGAGTGTGCGTATATCCATGGACTCACATTAGTCATAAAGAACTCATATACTTATTGCAAAAGTTTACTTGCCCTCGAAGCAAAGTACTACTACGCATGCTCCTAGGGGAAGGGTTGTTAGGAGTTAACCATCGCGCGGTTCCGACCTCCACTCATAAGGAAGGCAATCAAAAGAGCACCTCATGCAACAAATTTGTCACACAACTTTTACCATACGTGCATGCTACGGGACTTGCCAACTTCAACACAAGTATTTCTCAATTTCATAATTATCCACTAGCATGACTCTAATATTACTACCTTTATATCTCAAAACAATTATCAAGCATCAAATTGAATATAGTGTTTAATGCACTTTCTATGATAGTTTTTATTATACCCAACTTGGATGCTCATCATTCTAGGACCAAATTCATAACCATAGCAAATAACATGCTGTTCTAAGAGACTCTCAAAATAATATAAGTGAATCATGAGAGACTAACAATTTCTACAAAATTAAGCCACCTTCGTGCTCTAAAAGATATGAGCGAAGCACTAGAGCAAATACTATCTAGCTCAAAAGATATAACTGAAGCACATAGAGTATTCTAATAAATTCTAATCAAGTGGGCTTATCCCAAAAGGTGTGTACAGAAAGTATTATTGTGTTAAACTAAAAAGGAAAGACTAATATCATACAAGACGCTCCAAGCAAAACACATATCATGTGGCGAATAAAAATATAGCTCCAAGTAAAGTTACCAATGAACAAAGACGAAAGAGGGGATGCCTTCCAGGGGCATCCCCAAGAATAGGCTTTTGGATATTCTTGAATATCTTGGGGTTCCATGGGCATCCCCAAGCTTAGGATTTTGCCAATCCTTATTCCATAGTCCATCAAATCTTTACCCAAAACTTGAAAACTTCACAACACAAAACTCAACAGGAAATCTCATAAGCTCCGTTAGTGAAAGAAAGCAAAACCACCACATAAGGTACTGTAATGAACTCATTCTTTATTTATATTGGTGTTAAACCTACTGCATTCCAATTTCTCTATGGTTCATACCACATAATACTAGCCATAGATGCATCAAAATAAGCAAACAACACACGAAAAACAGAATCTGTCAAAAACAGAATAGTCTGTAGCAATATGTAACCCACGAATAATTATGGAACACTAAAAATCCTACCAAAATAGGAAGTCCTGGAAAATTTTTCTATTGATCTACAGCAAAAAGAATCAACGCAAAATCACGTTTCTGTGATTTAACAAAACTAATTTCATGCGTGCAAAGTTTCTATTTTTCAGCAGAATCAAATTAACTATCACCATAGGTTATCCTATAGGTTCTATTTGGCACAAACACTAATTAAAACATAAAAACACATCTAAACATAAGGTAGATGCAAAATTTATTACTAAACAAAAACAAAAACAAAAAACACAAATAAAATTAGGTTGCCTCCCAACTAGCGCTATCATTTAACGCCCTAGCTAGGCATAAAAGCGAGGATAGATCTAAGTAGTGCCATCTTTGGCACTCAATTCATAAGTAGCTCACATGATAGATTCATAAGGTAATTTAATTTTATTTCTTGGAAAGTGCTCCATGCCTTTCCTTAATGGAAATTGGAATCTAATATTCCCTTCCTTCATATCAATAATCGCGCCAATCGTTCTAAGGAAAGGTCTACCAAGAATAATAGGGCAAGAAAGATTGCAATCTATATCAAGAACGATAAAATCTACGGGCACCAAATTTATATTTGCAACAATGAGAACATCATTGATCCTTCCCATTGGCTTTTTAATGGTGGAATCCGCAAGGTGCAAATTTAAAGAGCAATCATCAAGATCATGGAAACCTAGAATATCACATAAAGTTCTCGGAATCGTGGAAACACTAGCACCCAAATCATATAAAGCATAACACTCATGATATTTAATTTTAATCTTTATAGTAGGTTCCCACTCATCATTAAGTTTTCTAGGTATATAAACTTCCAAATTAAGTTTTTCATCAAAAGATTGCATCAAGGTATCAACAATATGTTTGGTAAAAGCTTTATTTTGACTATAAGCATGAGGAGAATTCACAACAGATTGCAACAAGGAAATACAACCTTATAAAGAACAATTATCATAATCAAATTCCTTGAAATCCAAGATAGTGGGTTCAATGCTATTTAAAGTCTTGACCTCTCCAATCCCATTTTACCAAATTTAGCATCAAGATCTAAAAACTCCGAATCATTGCGATGCCTTTTAACTAAAGTTGACTCATCTCCAGTCCCATTATTATGAAGATTCATTTTGGAAAACAAAGATCTAATAGGGGACACATCAATAACTTTAAGATCTTCATCATTATTTTCATGGAAACTAGAAGAACACGCCTTTACAAAGCAATCTTTCTTAGCACGCAATCTAGCAGTTCTTTCTTTGCACTCATCAATGGACACTCTCATTGATTTGAGAGACTCATTGATATCATGCTTAGGAGAAGTATATCTAAGTTTCAAAGAATCAACATCAAGTGAGAGTCTATCAACGTTCCTAGCCAAATCATCAACTTTGAGCAATTTTTCTTCAAGCAAGGCATTAAAATTCTTTTGAGAGATCATAAATTCTTTCACACTATTATCAAAATCAGAGTGCATCTTATTAAAATTACCATAAGAATTATTGTAGGAATTTTCATAATTATTGGAGGAATTACTAGGGAACGGTCTAGGATTAAAGTTTCCTCTAGAAGCATTGTTTCCGAAACTATTCCTACCAACAAAATTCACATCCATAGATTCATTATTATTCTCAATCAAAGCAGATAAAGGCATATCATTGGGATCAATAGGAGCACTCTTAGTAGCAAAAAATCTCATAAGTTCATCCATCTTTCCACTCAAAACATTAATTTCTTCTATAGCATGCACTTTTTTACTACTAGGTCTTTCGATGTGCCATTGAGAATAATTAGCCATAATATTATCAAGGAGTTTTGTAGAATCTCCCAAAGTGATTTTCATAAACATGCCTCCTGCGGCCGAATCTAAAAGATTTCTAGAAGCAAAATTCAATCCGGCATAAATTTTTTGTATGATCATCCATAAATTCAAACCATGAGTAGGGCAATTGCGAATCATCAATTTCATTCTTTCCCAAGATTGGGCAACATGCTCATGATCAAGTTGTTTAAAATTCATAATATCGTTCCTAAGAGTGATGATCTTAGCGGGAGGAAAATACTTAGAGATAAAATCATCTTTGCACTTGTTCCAACAATCAATACTATTTTTAGGCAAAGACGAAAACCAAACTTTAGCACGATCTCTAAGTGAAAACGGAAATAACTTCAATTTAACAATATCATTATCCGTATCTTTCTTCTTTTGCATATCACACAAATCAACAAAGTTGTTTAGATGGGTAGAAGCATCTTCACTGGGAAGGCCAGCGAATTGATCTTTCATAACAAGATTCAGCAAAGCAGTATTGATATTTCACAAGATTCAACATAATTAAGAGGAGCAATCAGAGTACTAAGGAAATCATTATTATTGGTATTGGAGAAATCACACAATTTGGTATTATCTTGCGCCATCGCGACAAGTAATCTAACACACAAGCAAACAGAAAAAGGCAAACGAAAGAGAGAGGAGATTGGGAAAGACAGGGCGAATAAAATGGCAAGGGTGAAGTGGGGGAGAGGAAAATGAGAGGCAAATGGAAAATAATGTAAATGTGAGGGAGATGAGTTTGTGATGGGTACTTGGTATGTCTTGACTTTAGCAAAGACCTCCCCGGCAACGGCGCCAGAAATCCTTCTTGCTACGTCTTGAGCTTGCGTTGGTTTTCCTTGAAGAGGAAAGGGTGATGCAGCAATAGTAGCGTAAGTATTTCCCTCAGTTTTTGAGAACCAAGGTATCAATCCAGTAGGAGGCTCCTCAAAAGTCCCACGCACCTACACAAACAAACAAAGAACTCGCAACCAACACAATAAAGAGGTTGTCAATCCATTCACAGCCACTTGCGAAAGTGAGATCTGATAGAGATAGTATGATAAGATAAATATATTTTTGGTATTTTATGATATAGATTGGAAAAAGTAAAGATGCAAATAAAAGTAGATTGAAAGCTTATATGATAAAAGATAGACCCCAAGGCCATAGGTTTCACTAGTGGCTTTCTCAAGATAGCATAAGTATTATGGTGGGTGAACAAATTACTGTCGAGCAATTGATAGAAAAGCGAATAATTATGACATTATCTAGGCATGATCATGTATATAGGCATCACGTCCGCGACAAGTAGACCGACTCCTACCTGCATCTACTACTATTACTCCACACATCAACCTCTATCCAGCATGCATCTCGCGTATTAAGTTCATAAAGAACAGAGTAACGCATTAAGAAAGATGACATGATGTAGAGGGATAAACTCATGCAATATGATATAAACCCCATCTTTTTATCCTCGATGGCAACAATACAATACGTGCCTTGCTGCCCCTGCTGTCACTGGGAAAGGACACCGCAAGATTGAACCCAAAGCTAAGCACTTCTCCCATTGCAAGAAAGATCAATCTAGTAGGCCAAACCAAACTGATAGTTCGAAGAGACTTGCAAATATAACTCAATCATACATAAAAGAATTCAGAGGAGATTCAAATATTTCTCATAGATAAACTTGATCATAAACCCACAATTCATCGGATCTCGACAAACACACCGCAAAAAGAGTTACATCGAATAGGTCTCCAGGAAGATCGAGGAGAACATGGTATTAAGATCCAAAAAGAGAGAAGAAGCCATATAGCTAATAACTATGGACCCGAAGGTCTGTGGTAAACTACTTAGAACTCATCGGAGGGGCTATGGTGTTGATGTAGAAGCCCTCCATGGTCGATTCCCCCTCCGACGGAGCACCGACGAAGGCTCCAAGATGGGATCTCGTGGATACAGAAGGTTACGTCGGTGGAAATAGTTTTTCGTGGGCTCCCCTGATGTTTTTGGGGTACGTGGGTATATAAAGGAGGAGGGAAGTAGGTCAGTGGCCGCCCGAGGGGCCCACGAGATAGGGGGCGTGCCCTCCACCCTCGTGGCTCCTCGGCTGCTTCTTGACTTGCACTCCAAGTCCTCTAGATCACGTTTGTTCCAAAAATCACGCTCCCGAAGGTTTCACTCCGGTTGGACTCCGTTTGATATTCCTTTTCTTCGAAACACTGAAATAGGCAAAAAAACAACAATACGGGTAGGGCCTCCGGTCAGTAGGTTAGTCCCAAAAATGATATAAATGTGTAAAGTAAAGCCCATAGACATCCAAAACGGCTAATATAATAGCATGGAACAATCAAAAATTATAGATACGTTGGAGGAGCATCACGGGTCTATCCCCATCTCGCGGACAATGTCCTGATATATCAGATTAAGACTACTGTCGTCGTCCATGAGGACTCGGGTGAGATGGTATCCGTCAATTATTGGGTCGAGTACCATGTCGGTGTCAAAACCGGCGGATCTCGGGTAGGGGGTCCCGATCTGTGCGTCAAGGCTGGTGGTAACAGGAAGCAAGGGACACATATGTTTACCCAGGTTCGGGCCCTCTCGGTGGAGGTAAAACCCTACTTCCTGCTTGATTAATATTGAAGATACGGGTAGTACAAGAGTAGATCTACCACGAGATCATAGAGGCTAAACCCTAGAAGCTAGCCTATGATAGTATGATTGTAATTGTGACCAACCTCTCCGGTTTATATAGACACCGGAGAGGGCTAGGGTTTACATGGAGTCGGTTACAAGGAAGAAAACACAATATCCGGATTGCCAAGCTTGTCTTCCACGCAAAGGAGACTCCCATCTTGAGTCTTGTATATTCACGCTTCAATAGTCCGGACGTTGTACACAGTCCGGTTGTCCGGATACCCCTTAATCCAGGACTCCCTCAGTAGCCCCTGAACCAGGATTCAATGATGATGAGTCCGGCGTGCAGTATTGTCATTGCAAGGCGGGTTCCTTCTCCGAGTACTCCAAAGTAGTTATCGAACACATGAATCGTGTCCGGATCCACAAAATGATCTTTACATACCGCTGTCGAGAGAATGATATTTCACAAATGCAATCTGCTGACAACTTTTTCAGACGACGTGGCATGTCATTATGGTCGGATCATTATTCGAACCGTTTTCCCACAACCAGCCACAACGCATATTGCGAGGCGGTTCCTTCGACACGTCTTGTCAAAGCAGAGATCGTGTCCCCTTATCACGGGATTCTCATCAATACGGGTACGGGTAATCCCACCACGCCATCAACCGTGGCGCTTGGGAAGCAAGCGATTCCCAACGGGCAAGTGGGGAGGCGCACCGCTTTCGTCGCCTCTATAAAGGGATAAGATTTCCACATTTTTACCCATGCCTTCTTTCTCCCTTGCCCACTCTTGCCCCCTCGAGCTCCAGCACCCAAGACCAAGCCCTCTCCGCATAGCTAAACATGTCCGGAGCAGGAGGCAAGTGGGTGGCTTCCACCGTCAAGGAGAAGCACATCACAAACCTTCGGGCGGCCGGATACTTGGCCGCAGACATAGCGCACCGGCTACCGGACGCCGGGCGGGTCATTCCGATCCCAAGACCCCACGAAAGGGTCGTGTTTGTTGCCCACTTCGTCCGTGGACTGGGATTTCCACTTCATCCCTTCGTCCACGGGCTCATGTTCTACTACGGGCTAGATTTCCATGATCTAGCCCCAAATTTTGTCCTCAACATCTCGGTGTTCATCGTTGTATGCGAGGCCTTCCTCTGCATCTGGCCTCACTTTGGCCTGTGGTTGCAAACCTTCTGCGTGAAGCCGAAGATTGTAAGTGGCCAGCAAGAGGAGTGCGGAGGGGCCATGGTGGGCAGGATGCCTAACGTCACCTGGCTGGACGGTTCCTTTGGGGAGACCGTAAAAGGGTGGCAATCGGGGTGGTTCTACATCACCGAGCCACGCAGCGCCAACTGGGCGGCGGCCCCCGAGTTCTGATTCGGAGCCCCATGCGGGTCACCTCCTGGGAAAAGAAGGGACTATCCTGGGGCGAATCTACGTAGCTGATCGGACTCCAGACCTGCATCAAAAGGATGAAGGACAAAAACATCAAGCTTCTAAACGTGATCGAGGTCATGCTTGTTCGCCGGATTTTGCCATGCCAAAGGCGGGCATTCAATCTATGGGAGTTCGTCCCGGCCGAACACCAGACGCTTAGGAAGCTCTATGACATGACGCACAAAGGCACATGGAAGGTGTTGTTCAAGGCCTCCGAAGTACCCCCTCCCACATCCGAGGACCGCGGGCTTCACGCCGCGTGGCCTCCTAGTCAAGTGAGTTCTCAAACTACCACCGGATTCAGTTCTTCCCAATATATTCATGGGGAAGGCTTAAGTAGTCATGTGTATTTGTTCAGGATTATGTGGAGACAGCGGAGCAGGTTTACTGTCCAGCTCCGCTGTCAGAAGGCCTAGCTGATGCTCTCCTGACGGAGATGCTGGTCCTGGCACCGTACAAGGTGCCGGAGAAGAAGGCCGAAAAGAAGGCCCTGGGGATCCAAAAAGGTCTCCGGCGTAAGGTTGTGCCAGAAGCCTCGTCCAAAGACGACGAGGCACACTCCTCCCACGAAGGGGAGGAAGAAGAAGAAGAAGACGCCCCATCTGGAAAGGATGAGGGGCCTGGGGAGGCGGACCAGGGGGCTGGAAAAGGCCCTCGGCGTAAGGCCATCATACCCACGTCGTCTGATGACGACGAGACAGATTCCTGCCGCGGAGGAGGGTGGAAGCAAGAAGAAACTCTACCTCCCCGCACTGGGGAGGAGAAAAAGAGAAAAGCCGCCCCGGAGGGGGAGGCTGGGGCGTCCAAGAAGGGAAAGGTGTCCCTTCCGGACTACTCCGCCACGGCCGCTCACAGCGAGGAGGGGTGGCTTCCCAGGGGGAAGCCCCCAGAGCGATCGTAAGTGTCCGCACCTTATCATGACTTTACTCCATAGCTTTTTATAACGCCAAACATATATGCAGTCCAGCCAGGGCTCACCCCGAGATATCTTCTTCCGGGTCCCTGAGAGATTCGGAGATGAATTCACTTCCGACAGCCACTACTCCTCAGCCCGCGGATGACACGCAGGTGTTGTCCCGAAGGCTCCCAGAGCAGGGGGTGACTCTGGAGATGCCCCAAGGCGGGATTCCAGATTTCGTACACGCGGGGTTCAAGATCCCCGCGGATCTTGTCGATGAGAGCTACAATAGGACGGGCTCTCAGCCGAACACTGTCCCGGAACCTTCAATGGTTCCGAACTCAGGTGGACAGCTCCTCGTTAGGGAGGGCGAGCCGTCTGCATCGAGGACTTCCGTTGCGCCCGAGGCGCCGGATTGTCTGCCGGAAGCGCTTCGCGGCGCTTCCATGGATGAAGAGCACCACACTCTTATGAGTGCGGTGATTCAGAAGGTTTTGTCCACCAAGAGCGGACTAACCGAAGCCTGCACCAGCCTCCTAACAGGTTTTGAGGTAAGCAATAAATGTGTGTAAAATTACCACCCGATAGGTAGTAGCCCCTGATACTCTGTTTTGTGTTCGGAAATAAAAACCAAACGGGGGGTCAATAATAATCCGCAGGAGTCTAAAAATAAATATTCGTGTGCGTGGGCAGGCTGTGCTGCTTGCCGCTGCTGCTCGCACGGCCGAGGTTGCCGAACTAAAGCGGGACCTGGAGCAGGTGCAGGGAGAGCTCGACCTCATGAAGAGGCAGCTCGAAGAGAACAAGGGTAATTGATTCCCCTCTCTTATGTATTTAAGGATAGACAAAATTGCTTAGTCTAACGCCTAAGTGTCGTGACTGCGTAACAGGGGCCATCGCCGAAGTGGCGTCCCTGAAGAAAGCGCTGTCCTAGGCCGAAGACAAGACGGCCGTGGAGTGCAAGGAGTGCGAAAAGCAAAGTGCTAGAGTGGGCGAGGTACAGCAAGAGCCCTAGGACCTTGGCAAGAAGTACGAGTCCGTGGAGCATGATCTGAAGACGAAAGTGGCCGAGCTTGCGAAGGCCTTGGTGAGTATGAAAGATGCCAAGGCCGAAGCCGAGAAGGCACAACAGGAAATCCAGGATGCCAAAAAGATAGCAGTGGGTAAGAAATTCTTTATGCAAAGCAAACATGTGGAGGAGGCGTTTCTTTTACTTACTCGAATTAGGAGCTCTCCAGGGGCATTCGCAGGTCTGCCACGCAGCATATCCGACGCTGCGGAGTTCTACCATGCCCAGGAGGGGAGATCAACGGAGAAGTTGTTCTGGTCCTAGTATGCTGGGGCCGAACATCCAGTGCCTCTGTGTGACCAACTGAAGCAATTGGTCGAACTCCACAGGGCGGCCGAAGTGGCTATGAAGGATTTCATAGTCCGGCTGTGGCCTGATGAGCCTTTGCCCACTAGCTACTTCGGCTTTATCAAGCGGATGGTGAATGCCTGTCCGCGGCTTGAAGTCATCAAGCGATCTATTTGTATTGAGGGTGCCCGCCAGGCCTTTGCCCACGCAAAGGTGCATTGGGGCAAGCTGGATGCTGAGAAGCTGGTGAAGGACGGTCCGCCAGAGGGCAAGGAGCATCACCATCCCGAGAAGTACTATGATGGTGTTATGAAGGGTGCCCGTCTCGTGGCTGATGAGTGTACCAAGGACAAGATCTTTGATTAAATGTACCTCTGCCGCTGTTGTAATTTAAAGACAAAATTACTTGTGCTATGTAGCACTATTTGATCTAAAATATTACCTTCTGTTCGGCTGTTTATAAAATTCTTAAAGTAGGCCAGTCGTCGGCTTTCGCCCCCACGTACCTAGTACTGGGGTGTTCGTGGAAAACCCGGACACTCTTTATCCAACTGTTTGGTCCCTTAAGGAGGTGTCATAGAAGTCTACAATTTTAAATTTCGGTGAAGGCAATCGGACTATGCGGCTTTATAACTTTCACTTAGCCATAGAAGTCTACAATTTTAAATTTCGGTGAAGCCCCTAGAATCCGGAAGGCCGAATTGGGGCGCTATACACGCCTAGATCGGACGAAGCCGATTTATCGCCTAAAGCGTAAAATCTTTACGGATTTTAAGACCTCTGGAACAACGACCAGTTCTCGCCACATCATGTCAGCTAGTTTTCGGCTTTCTCTATTGAGGTGCTCGTCCGGAAGAACCATGACATAATCGCAGTAGTTCTCCCTGCGCTACCTTAGCCGATATAACGGAACATAAGGTACCAAAACAAGGGAGCCGGGCTAACCCAACTGTAGACCCAAGACAGGATTCGGAGCTGATGCATACACTACTAGGGAAAAGGCTAGCAGCAGCACGGGTTTTTAGGCTAGCAGCAGCGCGGGTGGCCGCGCTACTAATAAGGCGCTACAGCTAACTCATAGTAGTAGTGCGGTCCTAACCCGCGCTACTACTGTTGACGATATCAGCAGAGCTTTTTGGGAACGCGCTACTATTAACTAGCTGTAGCAATTTCGCCATCCCTCGCTACTGCTATATCTTTCATCATTTTCCCATTTCAGTTCTCCTTTCAGATACTAGATACTAGGTACTACTAGTAGATATCAAATTCATAAACCATTACTAGGTACGGTAGTACTCCCTTCGTTCCAAATTACTCGTCGTGGTTTTCAAACCACGACGAGTAATTTGGAACGAAGGGAGTAGTAGATAACAATTTCATGCATAGCCAACATGCATCCTCAAGCAGTAGAAGGTCATATCAACGGCCATCATCATATGTAGTTCTAGATGATATCGACGATGATCATCATATGTAGTTCTAGATGATATAGCCACACACACATATGTAGTTCTAGCTGATATAGCCACACACACATATGTAGTTCTAGATGATATAGCCACACACACATATGTAGTTCTAGATGATATCGAAGACAATCATCATCCTCAAGCCTGGGCGGTTGGTGTTCCTGATAGTAATTAGGATGGCCTGTCCAACAGGAAGATTCTTGCCATCGAGGAATTTCTTCCACCCAACCGAGTTTAAGTGTGTGCGACCGTCCGTGTCCACACGGTAAGTACAGGTTGTGATGGAGCCCCTTGCAGTAAGGCGTAGTCTAGCTGAGCCTTCTTCATCAGGCTCGATACCATAACTCACAGATATGCTCTTTGCCAATTTCTGAATAAGAAAAACATATCAATTAATAAGCATGTGATCGAACTCTACACTAAAACATATATATCATCGACTAGATTCCACACAACATACCATATCATTGGACTGTACACTAAGTAATTCACACTATTAATTTGCATTTGTAAGTATAACATACCATATCATGTCGATCAACCATGGTATTTGGCAAGCGGGTCATGAATGGCACCCCGACAAAGTCAGCACGTGGCGGAATAATGTCCCACAGGTTGCACACGTCCTCCTCACTCAGCCTTGTTCTTTGAGCTACGATGGCTTCATGAAGTGGGTCCTCATCATCTTCATCGAGTGGGTCCTCATTATATTCATCATCTTCGTCATCTTCGTCATCTTCATCATCTTCCACCAGGTTGAGATAAATGACAGCTAGCTTGGGTCTTTCTGCTCGGAAGTTGACGCTGATCAACTCACCACCAGTAAGATGCATGCGAGCGACGAAACGGGCCCATCCATCTCCTCCAATCTGCAACATATTGCGTCCTTTCTCGACCTCCATAGTGTACGGCCCCCCAGGAGCCTCAAATGTCACAGTGTCTCCTGTCAGCTTGTTGAATTTCAACCTCACATTGCATGGGACGATCTGTGTAAAATAAGAAAAATGACACAATGCAGTAATGCCAACACTAAAAATAAAATATTTATTACATTTCATCTAATTTCTTACCGCCGCATGACGAAAACTCGGCTGGAAGTAGATGCCGAACAGCTTGCCAGTTGCAAGGCTGCTGGCGCATCTTGACTTGCACAGTTGACATAGTGGTGGTGGTGGTGGTGCCATTCTTCCTAAAGCAATATGAGCAAAGGATTAACGATCAACTAAATCAAAATGTTCTAAGTGAACTAAATCAACTAGCCTACTAAATCAACTAAATCAAAATGTTCCAAGTCAACTAAATCAACTAGCCTACTAAATCAACCAAATCAAAATGTTCTAAGTCAACTAAATCAACTAGCCTACTAAATCAACTAAATCAAAATGTTCTAAGTCAACTAAATCAACTAGCCTACTAAATCAACTAAATCAAAATGTTCTAAGTCAACTAAATCAACTAGCCTACTAGGATGGAGGAGGAAGGCGGAGCGAGGAGGGTCCGGCCGGCACGGCCAGTTGAGGGAGGACGGAGGAGGAAGGCGGAGCGAGGAGGGGCCGGCCGGTGCGGCCAGTTGAGGGAGGACGGAAGAGGAAGGCGGAGCGAGGAGGGGCCGGCCAGCGGCGAGTGGAGAGGGAGGACGGAGGAGGAGGCCAGTACCGAGTCCAGCAAGGAGGAGGAGGTGACGGCGCGTGGCGCAGACGGAGGAGGGGCGACGGGGGCGCGTGACGCAGACGGATCGGAGAGGATTGAGTGGCTGTGTGTGTGAGTGGATCCGAATGGAGGAGATGAGGGAGATGAATGGCTTAGCAGTAGCGCTCATCAGGAAAAGACGCTACTGCTAAGCTACCTAGCAACAACGCCTTTCACAGTAAAGCGCTACTGCTATGTGTCAGCATGTAAAAATAGACTTTGTTCAATATATCAAAAACACATTGATCATCAACGATCTTTTTGTGTACAATCTGATTTGACAATATGAGTCCTCACCGGTTTAGGAACAGGTGAAGACTCATATTGCAGCCACAAATTCTACACATAGAGTTCAATGAAGATCAAGTGCTTGTCAAAGTGTGAGAAGTAACATATTTAAGGTGGTAGAAACTCTCTTCACGGAGCGAGGTGGGACTAAATTTTTGTAGGAAACTTAGCAGTAGCGCTTATCAGAGAAATGCGCTGCTACAATGCCACGTAGCAGTAGCGCGCATCACCTTAACGCGTTGTTGCCATAACTACCCTCGCGGCGGCCTCGTAGGAATTATAGCAGCAGCGCGTCTTTGGGGTGACGCGCTACTGCTATATTTGTCTCAGCAGCGGGTTTCGTCTGTCCGCGCTACTGCTAGTTAGGAGCAGCGAGTTATTTTGGAGCGCGCTGCTGGTAAGATTCTGTGTATAGGCTTTTCCTTAGTAGTGATATAGTGCTATAAGTTCGGGGTGCCGCACTGTTGAAAGTGTTCGGACTTTACTTGCCATATTACGGGGCGCACCATGAGAAGCCCCTGGCAAACTGACCGTACCAAGGTGTACGGGTGCAATATCTAATAAACATTTATATGAAAAAAATGCTCAAAGAAGAATAATGAGATGACGCTATATGTAATCTCCCATTGATGAATAATACGTTTAAGCGTATGTTTACAATGGGTGCGTTAAGCGGAGATAAATATGACTATTTGACATGTCCTATCTAGGGGCGGCCGCGGACAGATAGATACCACAGGTATAACGATCGTTAATAGATTCCACCTGGGCATTTCCTTCTGTGTGCAACGCCTGTTGCCTCCTTGGTTTCCTCTCCTATGTGAGTCCGTCAATCCGGCTCTTCCGAAGAGGCTGCACTAAAGCAATGTCCTGAAAGATAAAAAGGAAAGATTATGAAGGTATGTAGCGGTTACCCGCACTATTGACTGAGTCGTTGTTACGCCTCCGCATACGCCCATGGTATCTTGAGTGCGTAATTGTGTACGCGTGGCACGAATGCTGCTTTAATGGGGCTTGAGCGGAGGCCGGACTGCTAATCACGCACTTGGCGTGCCTGATGATCCTGTTGTCGGGTGCTTTGGACTCGCTTGACGGTGCTTGAGGTTGTCGTCACCGGATTGGTGGTTTGTCGGAGGAGGCCGCATTATACTTCTGCCGCGAGGGCTGCAGTATGCTCTTCTGTACGGAGAGAGTGGTCCATGTTTCCGTTGACTGTTATGACCCGGCGTGGTCTTGGCATCTTGAGCTTGAGGTATGCGTAGTGTGGTATCGCATTGAATCTAGCAAATACGGTTCATCCGAGCAGTGTGTGGTAACCACTGCGGAAAGGGACGATACCAAAGATTAACTCTTCGCTTCTGAAGTTATTCGGTGATCCGAAGACCACTTCCAATGTTATAGAGCCCGTACAACGGGCCTCTACTCCAGGAATCACGCCTTTAAAGGTGGTTTTGGTGGGCTTGATCCTTGAAGGGTCAATGCCCATTTTGTGCACTGTGTCCTGATAAACCAGGTTCAGGCTGCTGCCATCGTCCATGAGGACTCGCGTGAGGTGAAATCCGTCTATAACTGGGTCTAAGACCAATGCGGTTGAGCCGCCGTGACGGATGCTAGTAGGATGATCCCTACGATCAAAGGTGATCGGACAAGCTGACCAGGGGTTGAACTTGGGGGCGACTGGCTCCATCGCGTAGACGTCCCATAGTGCCCGCTTCCGTTCCCGCTTGGGGATGTGAGTGGCGTAGATCATGTTGACCGTTTTCACCTAGGGGGGGATTTCTTTTGTCCCCCCGTGTTCGGACGCCGGGGCTCTTCGTCATTGTCACTGTGCAGCCCCTTGTCCTTGTTTTCGGCATTTATTTTGCCGGCCTGTTTGAACACCCAGCAGTCTCTATTGGTGTAGTTGGCTGGCTTTTCCGGGGTGCCATGAATTTGGCATGAGCGCTCCAGTATGCGGTCCAGATTGGACGGTCCCTGATTATTTATTTTGAACGGCTTCTTCCGCTGACCGGACTTGGATCCGTTGAATCTGGCATTGACTGCCGTGTCTTCTGTGCTGTCGCCGTTGTTCCGTCGCTTATGTCTGTTACGCCGTGGCTTGCCGTTAGTATCGTGGCCGTCCGAGGTGCCGGAATGTGGCGTGGTGCCGCTGCGAGCCAACCAGCTGTCCTCACCCGCGCAAAAGTGGGTCATTAGTGTTGTGAGAGCTGCCATGGACTTGGGTTTTTCCTGGCCGAGGTGTCGAGCGAGCCACTCGTCACGGATATTATGCTTAAAAGCCGCCAGGGCTTCGGCGTCCGGACAGTCGACTATTTGGTTCTTTTTAGTTAGGAACCGAGTCCAGAATTTCCTGGCTGACTCTCCGGGCTGTTGAGTAATGTGGCTCAGGTCATCAGCGTCCGGTGGTCGCACATATGTGCCCTGGAAGTTGTCGAGGAATGCGTCTTCCAGGTTTTCCCAACTGCCAATGGAATTTGCTGGCAGGCTGTTTAGCTAGTGCCGGGCTGGTCCTTTGAGCTTAAGGGGAAGGTATTTGATGGCGTGTAGATCATCTTCGCGGGCCATGTGAATGTGGAGAGGGAAATCTTCGATCCATACTGCGGGGTCTGTTGTGCCATCGTATGATTCGATGTTTACGGGTTTGAACCCTTATGGGAATTCATGATCCATCACTTCGTCAGTGAAGCAGAGGGGGTGTGCGGCGTCTCTGTGCCCGGCTCTGTGGCTACACAGTTCGAATTGCTCTGGGTTGCTGTGTTCGGCCCGGCCGGGCTTGTTGATGATGTATCCGGCGTGACGGTCATCGTCGCGCGCTGGGGCACGCCCCCATGATCCGTAGATCGATCTTGGCTCTCTTGCTTTGTTTTACAAAATATCTTGCAGGTCTTGCCTGTTGCCCCGAGCCATAGTGTATCGGCGTGGGGGTGCGGGCTGGTATTCGGGCTGATATCCCGTTTTATCCCAGCCACGGGGTGGTCGGTCAGCCGTTTGGCGCTCGAGTCCGTGTTCCTCGGCAACCAGGACTTCATTCCATCTGTCTGTGAGCAGGTCTTGATCAGCTTGGAGTTGCTGCTGCTTCTTCTTCAGGCTCCTCGCAGTGGCTATAAGCCGATGCTTGAAGCGCTCCTGCTCCACGGGATCCTCAGGCACGCCGAACTCATCGTCGTCGAGGCTAATCTCGTCTTCGAAGGAGGGCATATAGTTGTCCCCATCCGGGTATCCGTTCGTCGCCTGTTCTTCTGGGCTGACCTGCTCATCTTCCTGTTCGGCCTGCTCGAAGGCGGGCTGGTCAGGGTTATATTCCTCTTCGGCGCCATCCGGGTTGCTTTCATCTCCGGGGCTGGTATTTCTGTGGCTGGGCTTGGAGCGGCGCCGATGACGCCCATGCTTTGCTTTCCTTGCTGATGGGTTAGCCTCCGTTGCCTCGTCGCCATTTGTTTCCTTCGGAGTGTCCACCTGTCGGAGTAAATGACCATGGGTAGCCTAGCTGGCTCCCCCTGGTTCTTGAAAAAATAATTAGGGTGATCGAACCGTCAAGCCTCCAAGACGCAGGGCCGCCTTCCACCAGCCGGCTACCCCTCTGGCCGGCTACCGGGGCGTCCTGGTCGAGAAGCCCTCCCAAAGAAAACCGGCCGCCGCTTGGCTGACTCCATAAAGCCGGCCATCACATGGCCGACTCCAGGAAGCCGACCCCTAATAGACGGCCCAGATCAAGCACTCGGAGTTTGTTCCAGCGTAATGACGACGAGACAGGACGTGGCAACAATGAGATATGCCGCCCCCGAATCCCGGGGCTCGCATGGCTACAGTACGCCGTACGGGGTGGCCACGACCCGTCAGGCGTGGCACTGTTGCCATGCTGACTATGACATCACCATGATAAACTAACGGTATGGCCTGCAGGCGGCGGGCTCCTTCTGCCAGAGGGACATCCGAAGGCTGCCGCGCGCCCCCTAGTCGGCCAGGGGTGAAGCCGGCTCTCCCCAGCTGGCTTGATCCCTCCCTCGAAGAATGAGCCTCATTAAGGGGAAAAGACGAGGGAAGGCTACAATGAGCGCCCGCAAGGCGGCGGCACTGTAGCCACGCTTACCTCGACCAAGCCCTTGTCATCAAAGGTGAGGCGACAGTAACCAGCCCCCGACAAGACCCCCAAGCGGTGGGGCGTACCTGTCTACCAAGAAGCCGGCCGCCGGCGGGACCCACCAGTCGGTGGGCCCCAGCTGCCGGCAGAGAAGCCGGCCAGCATAGACACTGACGGCTGGGCCCAGGCCCAGCCGGATTACCATTGTACCCCCGGGGGGTAGGCCTATATAAACCTTCCGGGGCACCCATGCAAAGGGTTGGACCTTGATAGATTTAGACACCACCCTGAGAGGAGAAGAGAGCTAGCCTTGTCTCTTCTTCCTCCTCTCACCAAAACAGCTCAAGGAGCCTCTTGTAGCTACTTGTTGATCTAGTGATCATGCGGAGACCCCGTAGAGCAGGACTAGGGGTGTTATCTCCACGGAGAGCCCCGAACCTGGGTAAGATTCGCTGGCGTGCATGTCTTTGCCTTATCCCGTGTCCAGGCACCGGCGACGTCTTATTGGCTCCCACAATGATAAGCCACTCATTGGCATATGTCGCACCAACCACCCGACATTTGGCACCCACCATGGGGCCAGGTGCATCGTCGTACGGAGACCTGCTCTAGACGGAACCCTTTTCCTCCCCAGCGAGCGTAGCCAGCCCGACACACCCGATGGCGCTTGCCTCGACGCGCTGCGAGGTGTCGATAGCGCCTGCGTGGCGAGCTGCCTCGCCGATCTCCTTGGCGAGGATCGCATCTCCGATGAGCCGCATCTGATGCGGGCACCGGCTGCCTCGAGGGCCGCCTCGTCAGCCTCCTCGACCAACTCCACGTCTCCAGCGAGTCTGTTGTGGATTTGGAGTCGGTCGGTTCCACCGACCCGATTCTTGTCGACTCCGACACCGCATCACTCGACGCTTTCCCCACCAATGTGGTGGTCTTCGATGATCCTCTCCCGCGAGCCGACAGTGGCCGCAGCACCGTTACCGAGGTGCTGATCATCAGCCACAGAGTCGCCTCCGGCAAGAACACCCACGACGCCCTGCAAGCGGCGTTGCAGGACTTGTCCGTCCCCATCTCGGCCGACGTTGACGCCGAGGCGCTGGAGGCTCACCGCATTGCCCTCGTCGCGGAGGGCCGGAAGCTAGCCACCATGAGACGCCTCACTGAGGCCCACCAGCGTGAGGTAGACCGCGCCGCCTTTGGAACACCGCCTCCCGACGGACCGAGCCGGGCCGGCATTGTCCAGAAACGCGGCGCGGCCATCGCTGATATGCTGGGGGCAGAACGCCCAGTCTACGCCACGCCTCTCGAGATCCTACACGCCGCCCAGTCGATCGTAGACGAGCTGAATGGAGTAGGGGCCGACGAGCTCCCCTACATGACCAGGCGAATCCAGTAGCTGATCAACGCGGCCGCAAAGCGGCATGCAGCCGGCGTCCACGCCAAAAGCCCTCCCCCGCGCCGAGAGCACGGCGCGACATCGCGTACGCCAACTACGGGCGGAGCCCGCACAAGGCAGGAAAAGGAGCCGGCTGCCAGTCGCAGCCGGACTCGAGTCACTATCGAGCGCGAAGCAGAAGGCCGCCCTCGAGCCGTGGAGCGACGAGGCGATCCGCCTCTTCCTCCGCCTCGTGGGGAGAGATATCCCACCCCGCAGCCTATCACGCATCCGACTCTCAGCGGCCGACTTGGTCGCCGCGAAGGAGTCGACGAGAATGATTCCCGCCATCGGATCAACCGCCTTGCGCGATCCCTGGCCCTGGAAGAAGAAGACGATGTCGGCCCGCCTTGTTTCGGCCCCCGCATCCACGACGAGCCCTTTCCCAAAGGGTTCTCGCTCCCAAGAGACACGCCCAAGTACAACGGCTCCGTGAAGCCAGAGGACTGGTTGATCGACTACTCCACCGCGGTTCGCATAGCCAACGGCAACTGGCGTGTTGCCGTAAAATACGCCCCCTGATGCTCCAGGGCACGGCGTGCACCTGGCTCAATAGCCTCAAGCCCTACAGCGTCAACAACTGGCTCGCCTTCACGGAAGCCTTCATCCGCAACTTCACCAGCACCTACAAACGGGCCCCCAAGCCCCAACAGCTCTCCTTGTGCGTAAAAGGACCCAACGAGTCGACACGCGACTACCTTACGCGTTGGGCCGAGCTCCGCAACTCCTGCGAAGGGGTGCACGAGGTTCAGGTCATAGAGTACTTCACCGCCGGGTGCCGCGAGGGCACTCTCCTCAAGCACCGACTCCTCTGTGACGAGCCGACTACCCTCGACGAGCTGCTGATCATTGCGGACAAATACGCCACGGCCGACTCCTCCATGAAGACCGAGCTTCGAGTCGACGCTTTTGGGAAGGTGTTGTTGCCGGCTCCCAAGACGCCAGCTGGAGAATCCACTTGGCGCCCACACCAGAACGACAACAAGCGCAAGGCTCCGATGCCGGCTTCCGCCAGTCGGCAAGTAGCCACGGTCGAAGACGAACAACCTGAGGGGCGGCCCGCACCCAAGAAGCAGAAGGGCGGCAGGCCGGCTTGGCAGCCGGCTTTCTCCTATGAACAAGCACTCGATGCCCCCTGCAAGTTTCACAGCGGCACGAAGGCCTCCAACCACACCACTTGAAAGTGCCATTGGCTCACACGAATCTCCAAAGGCGAGGGACTGGTGCCGCCTCCGTCTGTTGGTCAGCCGTCGCGGGCTCCTCAATAACCGGCCGCTCGGCCAGTGGTCGGAGCCGTCCACGATGAGTTCCCTGACAAGCATGCCGCCTACGTCGTATTTACGAGCCAACCAGAAGATCGGCGGAGTCGACGCCGGCAATACCAAGAAGTCAATGCAGTCGCATCCAATAACCCCGAGTTCATGCACTGGTCGGAGAAACCTATCAGTTGGAGCCGGGCCGATCACCCAGAGGTGATGCCATCGCCCGGCTCTTATGCATTGGTTTTGGATGCCACCCTCACAACAGATCGGCGGGCTGCCCGGTTCTCCCGCGTGCTGACAGATGGCGGAAGCAGCATCAACATACTGTACCGTGATACCATGGAGAAGCTGAACGTCAAGACAAAGCAGCTCATGCCAAGTCGGACTGTGTTTCATGGCATTGTACCCGGCCTGTCCTGTGCTCCAATCGGCAAGATCAAGATAGACGTCCTCTTCGGAGACAAATATCATTTCCGCCGAGAAGCAGTATGGTTTGAGGTAGTCGATCTGGAGAGCCCTTACCACGTGCTGCTTGGCCGACCCGCCTTGGCCAAGTTCATGGCTGTACCCCACTATGCTTACCTCAAGATGAAGATGTCGAGTTCCAAGGGCGTCATCACCATATCCGGAGACTACAGGAAATCCGCCGAGTGTGCGGCTGCCAGCAGCCGGCTGGCCGAGTCCCTTGTGATTGCTGAAGAAAAGAAGATGCTGGACCGAGTCGTGGCCCTGGCCAGCAAGCAGCCGGCCCTGTCCCCCAATTCAAAGGAATGTGAGGCTCAGTGCTCTTTCCAGCCGGCCAAAGAAACCAAGAAGATACCTCTGGACCCGGAGCACCTGGAGAGGTACGCTGTCATAGGCACAGGCCTCGACAGCAAATAGGAAAGCGAGCTCGTCGATTTCCTCCGTGAGAATCGGGACATCTTTGCATGGTCTCCCAAAGACATGCCGGGTGTCCCGACGGATTTCGCCGAGCACAAGCTACACGTCCGGAAGGACGCCAAGCCGGTCAAACAGCCTTTGTGCCGCCTGTCGGAGGAAAAGAGAAGAGTAGTCGGAGAAGAAATAGCCCGGCTTCTGGCCGCCGGCTTCATCATGGAGGTTTTCTTCCCCGAATGGCTTGCCAACCCGGTCGTAGTACTGAAGAAGAACAAACAATGGCGCATGTGTATTGACTACACCAGCCTCAACAAAGCCTGCCCCAAGGATCCTTTTGCCCTACCAAGGTTTGATCAAGTAATAGACTCCACAGCGGGATGCGAGCTGTTGAGTTTTTTGGACGCTTACTCAGGCTACCACCAGATAAAATTGAACCCAGCTGACCGCCTGAAGACCGCCTTCATCACACCATTCGGAGCCTTCTGCTACCTGACTATGACATTCGGCTTGAGAAACGCCGGTGCCACTTTTCAGAGTTGCATGCAGAAATGCCTCCTCAAGCAACTCGACAGAAATGCCCACGTCTATGTAGATGATATTGTGGTGAAGACGGAGAGGCGAGGCACCCTGCTGGAAGACCTTAAAGGGACGTTCGAGAACTTGCTCCGGTTTCAGATCAAGATCAATCCGGAAAAATGTGTGTTCGGAGTGCCAGCCGGCCAGCTCCTAGGTTTCCTGGTCTCCGAACGCGGCATCGAATGCAACCCGGTGAAGATCAAGGCTATAGAGAGAATGGAGATTCCTGCCAATCTGAGATATGTCCAGAAGTTTACCGGATGCTTGGCCTCCCTCAACCGCTTCATCAGCCGGCTCGGGGAGAAGGCCCTCCCTCTCTACCAACTCATGAAGAAGTCCACTCACTTCGAGTGGAACGACCAAGCAGATCAAGCCTTCCACGAGTTAAAAAGACGGTGTCCACACCGCCCGTCCTGACGGCACCAACCGAGAAAGAGCCCATGCTCCTATACATTGCCGCCACCAGCAGAGTGGTCAACACTGTCATCGTGATTGAACGTCCAGAAGAGGGCTGAGTTCTGCTAGTCCAGAGGCCGGTCTATTACCTGAGTGAAGTACTATCCACATCAAAGCAGAGCTATCCGCACTATCAGAAGATGTGCTATGGCGTGTACTTCGCAGCCAAGAAGCTCAAGCCCTACTTCCAAGAGCACCTCGTCACGGTTGTATGCACTGCCCCGCTGGCCGAGATCATAGGCAGCCGAGATGCATCCGACCGGGTGGCCAAATGGGCCATCGCGTTGTCCCCATATGCGATCTTCTACCAGCCCCGCACCGCCATCAAGTCCCAAGCATTGGCTGACTTTCTCGTTGATTGGGCCGAGACCCAGTACCTGCCGCCTGCGCCCGACTCCACCCATTAGCGAATGCACTTCGATGGATCCAAGATGCACACCGGCTTGGGAGCCGGCATCATCCTCACCTCTCCCAAGGGCGACAAGCTCAGATACACATTGCAAATTCATTTTTCCGCCTCCAACAATGTGGCCGAGTACGAGGCGCTCATACACGGACTCCGGCTAGCCAAAGAACTCGGCATCCGTCGGATCCTGTGTTATGGCGACTCGGACTTGGTAGTCCAACAATCATCCGGCAACTGGGACGCCAAGGACGCAAACATGGCGAGCTACCGCTTCCTCGTTCAGCAACTCAGCGGATACTTTGAAGGGTGCGAGTTCCTCCATGTGCCACGAGCCGACAACGAGCAGGCAGATGCCCTGGCACGAATAGGCTCCACCCGGCAAGCTATACCAACCGGCGTCTCCCTCCAACGCCTCCTTAAGCCGTCTGTCAAGCCGGCTCCGGAGTCCGATTCCATCTTCGTGCCGCCTGAACCCAACGCTGTCGGAGCCGGCTTGGGGAACCAAGCAGGCAGCTCGGGGACTTCGACATGCGGCTCGGGGACTGCTGTAGTCATACCCGGCCCAGGGACTTCAGAACACGGCTCGGTGACTACTACAGTCGGCTCAGGGACTGCATCAACATCACAGATGGTGGCCGACTCCAACTCTTCACTACCCAGCCCACCCGCCCTGGTTGTGGTAGCCACCTTGACAGTAGAAGAAGTCACAGCTCCATCATGGGCCCAGCCCATCCTCAAATTCCTGATCAATAGGGAGCTGCCGACTGGCGAGATCTCGGCAAGACAAGTCCAACACCGAGCCGGAGCTTACACAATAATGAATAGAGAGCTTATTAGGCGCAGTGTAACTGGGGTTTTCCAGCGCTGCGTCGAACCAGAGAAGGGCATAGCAATCCTCGAAGATATACACCAAGGCGAATGCGGCCACCACGCAGCCTCAAGATCACTCATCGCCAAAGATTTCTGCCATGGTTTCTTTTGGCCGACTGCTTTGGACGACGCCAAGGAAATAGTCAAACATTGCAAAGGGTGCCAAGTCTTCAGCTCCAAGCAACACCTGCCGGCTTCTGCACTCAATACCATTCCCCTCACTTGGCCCTTTGCTGTTTGGGGGTTGGATATGGTAGGCCCATTCAAAACGGCACGCGGTGGCATGACACATCTGCTTGTCGCCATGGACAAATTTACCAAGTGGATTGAAGCAAAGCCGATCAAGAAGCTGAATGGGCCGACTGCCGTAACATTCATCGCAGATATCACAACCCGGTATGGCGTACCGCATAGCATCATCACCAACAATGACACGAACTTCACCAAGGGAGCATTGGCCCGTTTCTGCGCAACTCACGGCATCCGACTAGACTTAGCATCCGTCGCCCACCCGCAGTCTAACGGCCAAGTCGAGCGAGCAAACGGCCTCATCCTCTCCGGCATCAAGCCTCGACTGGTCGTGCCGCTGGAGCGTTCGGCCGGCTATTGGCTCGACGAGCTGCCGGCCGTCCTCTGGAGCTTGCGCACTACCCCAAACAAGTCAACCGGCTTTACTCCTTTCTTCCTTGTATATGGTGCCGAGGTTGTCATCCCGACTGACATTGAGTTCGACTCACCTCGCATCACCATGTACACGAAAGCGGAGGCGAAGGAGGCACGAGAAGACGACGTCGACCTGCTGGAAGAAAGCCGGCTGTTAGCCCTTAGCCGGTCCGCCATCTACCAGCAAGGTCTACGCCCTTACCACAGCCGGAAAGTCAAGCCGAGATCCTTTCAAGAGGGCGACCTTGTGCTCCGGCTGATCCAGCGAACAGCCGGCCAGCACAAGCTCTCGGCCCCTTGGGAAGGCCCATTCGTCATCAGCCCAGCCTTAGGCAACGACTCCTACTACTTGATCGACGCACAGAAGCCGAAGGCACGTAAAAGGAATGATTCCGGCAAGGAGTCCGAACGACCATGGAACGCCAATCTCCTCCGAAGATTTTACAGTTAAAATTCAGTATGTACCACGCTACCTTTTGTACTAAGTATGAGACAACGGGCTCCCCAAGGAATACTCGGGGACTACCCTATTTTATCTATGAATCAGGAGTATCATGCCCATGTTCATGTTATCACACCCATTTTTTCGTCCGGCACCGGGCCCGATCAGTCGGCCCGGGGACTTGCCGCCTTGGGTTATATTTAAGTTCTACCTGCAGTCAGACAAGTAGTGTGCCGGCCGGCATCCAAAGCCCTCTCTTGTTGAAAGTTGTAGCCCGAAGAATCGGCTGTCCGACTAAGAAGATTTAAAGGCAGGAAAGGACGCCCACACGAAAAAATGGCTAAGGACCGACGAACTTACATAACTCAAGCCGGCTTTCCCCCCGCCAACCGGCTGTCAGAACAGCCGGACTGCCGGCTTCCATTCTTGCCTTGCCACAATATAAAAGCTCAAGTACTTGCCCTCCCAGACGGCCAAGTCCTTTACCCGGCCACAGACTGCGGAGCAGCTGTCCGACCGGGAAGGCGGCGGCCAGGGGAGGGCGGCAAAGGAAAGCAACCAAAGATAAAGAGCAACTAGGAATGAAAGCCAAGATATGCATAATTATATTTACACAAAGGCCTTCGAAAGGCCGGCATTCAACATAGTTTGAATACACCCCCAGTGGGTGGAACTGCGCAAACTTAATAAAAAGTTGTTCAAAGTAACTAGCAGGAAGATAAAAGCGGCAAGTCAGGCCAGGGGAGCAACCTGTGTGTCGGGAAGGATGGTGGAAACGGAAGTGCCGGGGGAGTGGCCGGCTGGCGAGTCTCCGCTTGGTCGCCACCTGCGGCAGGCGGCGTTCCCATACATGCCTCGTTGCTGGAGGCACGATCAAGCTGAGGCGGGTCGGTCGCTCCGCCGTCCGGCATGGCATCTTCACCATCCTCCTCCTCTCTGCCCTCATAGCTGGAGTCGATCTCCTCCACCAAGTCCTCTCCCTCCGCCAGGTTCAGCCCGAACCACTCCTCCGGCTGAGCGACGCCGTCTTCGTTCACCTCAGGAGAAAAGGCGCTGGTGTCGGTGAAGTCGGCGATCGCCGAGGCACGCTGGATAATAGCCTGCCGCCAAGTGCGTAGCTGGTCCAAGTTCAGCCCAGGATACCAGGCCCGGACGAACTCCAGCGCCTGCCGAGCCCCGCACCGAGTTGCAGAAGCCTTCCAGGTCTCGAAGCGGCCGACTGCCACCTCCAGCCAGTCGGCCGTACGATTGGGGGTGCGGGGAATCACCTCGCCGGGCCAGAGGGCGGTCAGCACTTGTGCTCCGGCATGCTGAATGCGGCGGAGCATGCGGTAGACCGGCTGAAGCTAGGCTTGAATCGCCAGAAGCTGTTCTTCAAGCGTCCGGTTGGCACCCGGTGGAATCTTGGCCCCAGTCTGGCATCGGGCCTTGCAGTGAGCCTCGACGGCCTGGTTGGCGGCAACAGAGTAGCCGGGAAAGTACTCTGCACAAAGAAGAAAGAAATAAAGCAAGTCAGAAGACCGATCAGAGGACGGGGATGAGCAAAGGGATGAAGAGGAAGGCGGCCTACCGTCGATCAGATCCTCAACCCGGCCGTAACCCTCGCTTAGCACTTGCCTCGCCTCGGCCCAGCTTGTTGCCTACGTCTCGTACTCAGCTTTGAGGGCGGCCTCGCTGTCCTGCGCCGCCTTCAAGGACGCCTCGTGGTTCTCCTTCTGGTCGGCCAGCCTCTTGGCCAGGCAATCCCGCTCCTGGGCCAAGGCGCCGCACTCCGTCTCCTTGGCACGAAGGGCGGTCTGGGCTATTCCAAGCTGCTCCTTCAAGTCGGCATTAGCCCCTGCAGACATTAGAAGAAGATGATGAGGAAGAATTCGTCAAGAAAGATCCGGCCCGACTGCTCGGCAGTCGGCCTGCATCTCGGGGACTACACCCAGTGGGTGCGCTGATGCGCCCCCACATGAGATAGAAAGATAAAAATAGTTACTCTGGCTCTCTGTCAGATTGGGGGCCTTCTGACCCATCTACCGGGCCTGGGAGTTGAAGGTAGCAGCATGGAGGTTGTGGTAGTCCTGCGAATAAAACGAGGGTGCAAACAAGAACAGGCCGTCAAAACCAAAGTCTCTTGAGAAGTTCCAAGCCGCCTGCTCAGCAGCCGGCTCGGAACTCGAGGACTAGACCCAGTGGGTGCGCTGAAGCGACCCCAAAGAAGAAATCAAGAAAACTTACCGGAATGGCCGACCACGTTGCAAGGAACTCTTGGGTGCACTGCTTTAGTGAGGCGGCCCGGCCAGCGGCAGCGGCACCACTTCGCCCTCCGGGGCGACCGCTTCGCCCCCTCCCTCTCCATTAGCGGCTGGTCACGGCCGGCTTCCTCTGGCGGGGGCATCGAGATTTCGGGGGCCACGGCACGGAGGGGGATGATGAGTTGCGGAGGCTGATTACGCAGGGCCTCCGCCGCCCTCTCCTCAGCCACGGCCTCCACTTGGGCCTTGGCTGCCGCGTCGGCCTGCATCTCTGCCGACTCCGCCGTTGTCCCCTGGGCCGCCCTGGCAGCTGCCTCCCTCTGCTCCTCCGCCTCCCGCTCCTCTCGCGCCTCCCGCACGTTCCGCTCCATCACTGCTAGGAGCTCGGCACGGGGGTCCACACGGCGGGAGCTTAGGGATCCCCCCGCCCCTCCGACTATGGAGGCGGCCGAGGTCCGCTCAAGAGTGAGCGGGGCTCTGATCAGTAAATTAAGAAAGGCTCAGAGGGTGCCGGCTGAAGAAAAGAAAAAGGAAAGGTATACAAGAGTTAAAACTTATGCTGAAACCGCAGGCGGCTGCTTCACCACCTTGCGGAACCGGGCCACCTTTGCGGCCGCCTCGTCTCGGTTGGTCGCCGCTGCGGTACCCTTGGGCTTCTTCGGTCGACTACCAAAGAGAGACGGCGCCGCCCGGCATTTCTGTATGCCGCCTCGGGCAGCCGGCCCGGTGGATGAGCCTGCGCCTTGATGATCGGACGCTGGCTGTCGGAGTGGAAACGGCTCGGCCTCGTCATTGTCCGGCCAGTCCTTGAAGGTAGCGGAGAGCCCAGAGCCGCCTGGCTCGCCTCCTCCCCCCACGGCATCATCTTCCAAGGCGGCCGCCCCCAAGTTGGGGTCGTCAAAGTCGTCCGCCGCGCGATCAGGGGCGAACTCGCGTTCCGCCCTAGCGGTCCCGGTTGGCTGGTGAAGGAGGGGCTTCTGATCAAAAGAAAAAGAGAGCCGACTGGTCGTAAGTCGGTCAGAAAGGAAGACTCGGCAACAAAAGAAGAAAAAGAGGGGGAGAGAAGAGATTACCATGGGTGGTGGAGCGGCGCGAGAATACGGCGCCTTGCCATACTGCCAGTCTTCAGTGATCTTGCAGTTGGCGATGTAGTTCACCATGTAAGATACCTCGTCGTGAGGCATCTCCCTGGTGCTGAGTCGGCATGGGTCGAAGCGGCCGCTCATCTGGCTTATCAGATGAGGGCGGTGTCGGTGTCAAAACCAGCGGATCTCGGGTAGGGGGTCCCGAGCTGTGCGTATAGGCGGATGGTAACAGGAGACAAGGGACATGATGTTTTACCCAGGTTCGGGCCCTCTTGATGGAGGTAAAACCCTACGTCCTACCTGATTGATATTGATGATGTGGGTATTACAAGAGTAGATCTACCACGAGATCAAGGAGGCTAAGCCCTAGAAGCTAGCCTATGGTATGATTGTTGTTATGTCCTACGGACTAAAACCATCCGGTTTATATAGACACCGGAGAGGGCTAGGGTTACACAGAGTCAGTTACGATGATAGGAGATCTACATATCCGTATCACCAAGCTTGCCTTCCACGCCAAGGAAAGTCCCATCCGGACACGGGACGAAGTCTTCAATCTTGTATATTCATAGTCTTGGAGTCCGGCCGATGATGATAGTTCGGCTATCCGGACACCCCCTACTCCAGGACTCCCCAGTAGCCCCTGAACCAGGCTTCAATGACGACGAGTCCGGCGCGCATATTGTCTTCGGCATTGCAAGGAGGGTTCCTCCTCCGAATAATTTATAGAAGATTGTGAACACCAGGATAGTGTCCGGCTCTGCAAAATAAATTCCACATTCCACCGTAGAGAGAATAATATTAACACAAGTTCAATCTGCTGACGTATTTCGTGGCGTGACGTCACACCACAACCAAGCCTTTACTTGAATCGTTTTTATTATACCACCTCAGTGCGTTTAGCGAAGCGGTTTCCTTGGCACGTCTTGTCGAAGCAGAGATCGTGTTCCCCTTATTCCGGGATTCTCATTAATAAGGAAGTGGGTAACCCAACCGCGCCCGTTGCCACGCCCCCTCCATCGAAGGCAAGTTCCAAACGGTCACGGGGACGGCTCTTGGTATTCCCCCCCTTTATAATGAGACCAAGGCCCGTTCCTTTTCTTCAATCCTCAATCGAATCCGCCCCTCGCCCCGAGTTCCAACACCCAGGGCTCCAGATTCATGCACTTCGGACCTTCGACAATGTCCGGCTCCGACCTACAGGGCCGGTGGATGCCCTCCTCTGTCACGGAAGAGGACGTGTTGAAGCTGAGAGATGCCAGGTACTTAACCTACGAGATTTCGCATAGGTTGCTTGCCCAAGGGCAAGTCATTCCTACCCCCGAGCCTGGCGAGAGTGTCGTGTTTGTGCCTCACCTCCGTTGGGGTTTAGGCTTCCCGATGGATCCCTTCGTGAGGGGGCTCCTGTTTTACTATGGGCTGGAATTCCACGACCTGGCTCCGGAGTCTATCCTCCATACCTCATCATTTATTGTTGTCTGCGAAGCCTTCCTCCGCACTACCCCTCACTTTGGTTTGTGGCTCAAAACCTTCAATATGGAGCCGAAGATGATTGAGGGGCGTCAGGCAGAGTGCGGAGGGGCGGTTATAAGCAAGCGGGCCGATGCTCCATGGCCCGAGGGCTGTTTTCAGGAGGAGCTCGGTTTGTGGCAACAGGAGTGGTTCTATATCACCGCTCCCAGGGGCAGCAGGCAGAGGCCGCCGCCCGCTTTTCGCCCGGGCCCTCCACCACGGCTGACATCGTGGGTCAACAAAGGGTTCGACTGGGGGCCGTCCAAGGACGTACCCATATTGCAGGGCCGGATTTGAGACCTCCAAGAGAGGGAGATCAATCTGGTCGTAGTGACGCAGGTTATGCTAATTCGGCGTGTTCTGCCCTGCAAACGTCGCCCCCTCCGCCTATGGGAATTCAATCCGGAGGGACCACGAGCTCTCCAACACTTTATGGGTACAAAACCCATGGAGATGTACAAACTGTTCTTCAGATCACAAGAAGTGTGTCCGGACTTGACCGAGGACGCTGGCCTAAGCTGCAATCGCCCGGATACTCAAGTAAGTAGCCCCGTAACCGGACATATCATCCATTTATTTATCATGGGTTTGCCTTTTGACCGGCTATCCCTTGAACAGGAGTGGATAGCGCAAGCAAAACTGATACGGTGTCCGGGCCCCCTCCCTGAGACCACGCCGGATCCCGTGTTAATCAAAATGTTGGAGGTAGCGCCTTCGGAGGAGGGCGAAGGGGGGAACAGGGAAACTACCACCTCTACTAAGGAGGCTCTCAGTAAGGGGGGAATCAAGAATCCCTCCCTCCAGGGGGAGAAGAGGACCGCTTCCAAAAACCCGTAGGCCAAAGCCTCGAAGCGGGGAAAGGAATCTGCACCGGAAGGTCCTGTGTCGGGAGGAGTCCCGGCCGCACAGTCTCCCCAAAGGAATCAGCCCTCCAGCAAGTTGTAAGTAGAAAAAGGGGAGTTTTATAATAAGGGACATCCCTATTTTATTTCTGAGGATAACCGAAGTTTTTACCTTGTAGTTCGAATCTCGGCCCTTCTCAGCAGAGCTCACTCTCGGGGGACGTTCGTCCGGAGATGATGGAGAGCGAAACGCCTCCATTTGCGGCCCCGTCAGGCGGGGCGGACGACCCTGAGGTGTCGTCACGGAGGGTCTCCCCGAGTCCGGCGGGGCCTGGGAGTTCGGCACCCACTGGAGTACGGCCGGTGGAGCTGCAGGGTTTGCTCGAGAGGGCGTCTCTCTCAGAAGATCACAGCGCATTAATGAGTGCGGTGATTGAAAGGATCTAATCCGCCGAGAGCGGGTTGCATGAGGCCGTCGGAAGTTTACTGACGGGGTTTGAGGTACGCAAGAAATGACATACCTTTTGACAGTTTTGCACATAGAGTGCGCCCTGTATAGATAGTAGCCCCTGAGACTCGGTATGTTGTCGAAAGCGACAGCGTGCCGAGGATCATAATCTCAGTTACGAAATGCCGCCTTTCCTATGTAGGTGGCGGAACGTTCGGTGGCCAGCTGAACTGATAGAGTTGCCGAACTGAAGCGACAACTCGACGTTGCGGATGCGGACATCGCGTTGGTCAATAAACGACTTGACGAGTCGCAAGGTAGGTGGTGTTTCCGCGGTCACCTGGTAAGGGAGCTGACGCCCACTCCTTACAACATGTATGCTTGATGCAGATGGTGCCGCTGCTGTGGAAGACCTTCGGGCAGAGCTTGCTCGAGCCAAGGACCAAGCCAGAAGAATTGATGCGGCTGCCTTGAAGGCAGCGGAGGAGCTAAAAGCCAAAAAGGCTGCTCACTTCCGAAGCAGGGAGGAAATGGCCGTAATGGCCGTGAAATTAAAAGATGCTACCGACCGCTATGAGGTGATTGAAAGAGAGTGCCAAGCGGAGCAGGAGGGCTGAAGAAGGCCACCGCCGAAGCCAAGGATGCTCATTCTGCAATGCGGGCTATAAAGGAGGAACTGCGTCAGGCCGGAGACATTGCAGCTGGAAAGCCCTTTCTGTTGCGGAGGAAGTTCACGGATCCGAAGTATGCTCGGTTGGGCCAGTTGTGGAGTGCGGAGGATCCTTATCTCGATTTGGCGGTAAGTGCGGCGGACGCAGTTGTGCATTTCTGATGTCAGAAGGATCATGAAATGGAAGAGCTTTTTTGGTCTCAATTCCATAGTCCGGAGCGTCCACTGCCGTTGACTGATTAGTTGGCTGAGTGGGCTGAGCTGAATAGATTGTCCGGACTAGCCATGACGGATGTGGTGGCTCATCTGTGGCCGGAAAGGCCCAAGCCGACGAGTTATTTTGGTTTATTGCAACAATTCCTTGGGGCGGTGCCGCATATCAAGGCGATGAAGCAGTCGGCCTGCATAGAGGTTGCACGGATGGCTCTTGCCCATGTAAAGACATACTGGGCAGAGATGAATGCCACCGATGTTGCGTCCTGGGGTTCGGACGAGAGCCGATTACCCACCGAGCACTATTTTGAGGAAGTCCTGCAGGGCACTCGTTTAATAGAGTCGCAGTGCTCGAAAAATGTCATGTTCAAATGACATGTATGATTTGTGAGATCATATTTATAATGTAACGACTTTTTATACTTGTGCGTTCAAGTATTGAAATATCTCCTGTGTGGCCATTAATGTATATGTATTTATAACCCGAAAGATGGTAGTATTTGGCTTCAGCACCCACGCACATAGTGCGGGGGTGTTTGCAAAAAAAGCGTGTTTTCACACTTAATCCAACGTCTTGGTCCTTTGAAGGAGGTGATAGCATAGAAAACAAGGAAACCGGACTATAATGCTTTATCACTTTCACTTAGCCATAGGAGCTCGATGGTGGGGCTGCGATATAGCCCCTAGAGGCACCGCGCTCTCCGAACTCGGGGTGCGTGTGTGCCTGATCGGGAAGCTGTCCTTCGTCAAAGCGGAGGAATTCTAAACATTCCAATAGTCGATCGAGTGGTTGACCAGTCTCTCGCTATATCATGACAGTCAGTTTTCGGCTTTCTCTACTGAGTGCTCGCCCAGCCGAACCGGGGCACAATCACAGTAGTTCTCCTGGTGCCGCGTTAGCCGATGGAACGGAACGTAAGGCAGCAAAACAAGGAGCCGGGAAACCCAACATTTGACCAAAGACATGATTCAGAGCAGATGCATATAAGGCCTAACTCGAGACGCCGAACACTCCCTAAGGTATTCGGACTTTATGATAATGGGCAGAACAATGCCCTAAGCCCCTAGTGTCCAGGTACAGGCGAGAACTTCTGACGCGGCCGATGCCAAAACGCCAGCCTCCTCCTCGGTTATGGTAGGATACCGGGGGATGAGTATCAAAAAGAGATTGTAAGAAAGGTTTACGCAGGGTCTTAATCTGAAAAGAATCCTTGCAAGGGGTCCCTGTTGCACGTCTGCGCCTGTGTCTCCATTGTGCTGTATCCTGGATGGGTGTAGCATGTGGTTCATCTGTAAAAGAGAAGGACCTAATTTGGAAAAAATATCGTGCAAAAGATGTATTTAAAATAGAGTATGATTTGGAAGATGAATAAAATTGAGCTTTATTGGATCTCATTGTTTATACGTGCAGCCCCTTGTAAAGAGGTATGCGGCTGGTAAGCCCCTTGTTTATTTATGCCGGACTTGCCTAACCTTGTCCGAGGTCTAAATGACCTGTTTTTAGGGGCTTTGATCAGCAAGGTTGGATTAATGTGCGGCTGTCAAGGCAGTCTCACGTTTTCCGTGGTCGAGGAACACTCGGAGTTTCCTTTTAATGAGATTATGCCATGCGGACCGGGCATTTTGAGTGTACGAGACGCGTAATGCAGTATTGTGTTAAAGAGGGCGAAAGCTTCGCGTCCCAGTAGTGCTTGATGGCCACTTTTGAATGGGGCGATATGGAAGATTAGCTTTTTGCGACGGAAGTTGTCGGGTGGACCGAACACAACTTTTAGTAGTACAGAGCCTGTACATTTGGCATAAGGGCCTGGCGTCACTCCTTTGAAGGAAGTGTTGCTATGGTGAATTTTGGTAGGGTCTATCCCCATTCTGCGGATGGTGTCCTGGTATAGCAGGTTTATATCACTTCCGCCATCCATTAGGACTTGTCTGAATTGTAGTCCGTCTATTATGGGATCCAATATCAAAGCAGTCCCTCCTGCATTGCGAATACCTCTGGAGTAATCCTGATGGTCGAAAGTAATTGGGTTTGACATCCAATTTCGGGGCTCCGCTTGGGTGGATCGTGCGGCGCGTGTTTTAGTAGTTGCCGCACTATTTATCACATGAAGTGAGTTCACTGTTTTGACTTCTAGTGGGAAAGTCTTCTGTTTTCCGGCCTGCTGCTTGTGGGATTCGGCATCGTCTTCGCTTGGTGTGTCGAGCCCCTTGTGTTCGGCGTTAAGTCGGCCGGACTGCTTGAAGACCCAACAATCACTGTGGGTATGGTTTGCAGGCTTCCCGGGGGTACTGTGGATTTGACATATCCTATCCAAGATTTTGTTTAGGTTGGATAGTTCATCACTGTTGTCCTTAAGGGGCAGTGTTTTGTTATTCGGCCGAGAGCTTTTGAATCCGGTGTTGACCGCCATGCTATTTGGGTCGTTTTCCTTATTCCGGCGCTGATCTTTTCTGCGTCGTGATTTCCCATTTCCATCCCTAACCTCAGATGTACTTGGGTCGCTGGTGCTGCATCTTGCTAGCCAGCTATCTTCCCCTGCGCAAAAGCGGGTCATGAGGCTTGTTAGCGCGGCCATTGTTCTTTGTTTTTCTTGGACGAGGTGTCTGGCGAGCCATTCGTCTCGGACGTTATGTTTAAATGCTGCTAAAGCTTCAGCGTCCAGACAGTCGACTATTTGGTTCTTTTTGGTGAGGAACCTGTTCCAAAATTTGTGTGCTGACTCCCCGGGCTGTTGAGTTATGTGACTTAAATCGTCTGCATCCGGAGGGCAGACATAAGTTCCCTGAAAATTTGCTTGAAACGCATCCTCAAGCTCTTCCCAACTTCCGATGGTATTTTCTGGGAGGCTTTTGAGCCAATGCCGAGCTGGCCCTTTGAGCTTGAGGGGTAGGTATTTTATGGCGTGGAGATCGTCTCCTCTAGCCATATGTATGTGTGGGATATAATCCTCAATCCAGACTCCGGGGTCTGTTGTTCCGTCATATGCCTCTATGTTTACGGGCTGGAATCCCGCTGGAAATTCATGATCCAGTACCTCGTCGGTGAAACATAGTGGGTGTGCGGTGCCCCTGTATTTAGGTGTGCTGTTGTCTTAGGACACTCGGCGGGTTGTGTTGCTTCCTGGAGCCTTCTTTTTTGGTCCATAGATGGACCTGACCGGGCCATCCTTTATGCGAGGATCCTTATTTGGATCGTGTGCCGGATTATGTGCGGCGCCGCTTGCCGCTTTTAGACTATTATCTGGTCGTCTATCTGGCCGGGCGGCCTCTTTCTTTTTTGACTGTGGGGGCTCTACGGCCTCGTCGTCAAATTCGGGCAACAGCTTGCGCTTCGGGTAGCTCTTTGCTTGGTGACTATCGCCATATTTATCTGCGGTCTTGAGTATTTGCTCCATCTCATTCTGAGTACGTCTTCCGCCGTTTTGAGCTTCCTCTTTTGCTTCTTCAAACTCCTTGCAGTGGCGACGAGCCTTCTGTGAAGGTTCTTATGCTCCTGTGATGTGTCTGGCGTGAGATCGTCTGGACTATTGTTTTCGCCGGGAATGGGTTGCTCGTCCACTGGTTCGCCCTGCTCTACGGCTGGGTCAGTATGGGTGCCATTGTTATCGAGGCGGGACTTCGGGTGGCGCTTGCGTCGCCGTTTTTGTTGTTTTTCGGGGGAATTATCCTTCGCCGCGTCCCGTTGTTCCTCGTTATCGCTTCCTTTTGGTGTGTCCACCATGTATACAGCGTGAGTTGAGATGGCTTTCTAGTGCCCAGTAGGCGCTTGTTTTTGGTCGTCCCAGGCATCGTCGTCCATACCGTCGATGTCTTCGGAGTCAAAGTCTGGCATGTCGGTTAAATCATCGACAGTGGCTACTAAGTGGGTGGTGGGTGGACCTTGAATTTCTTTGTCGTCCGCATCCCGACCGTCCTGACCATAGTCCGGCCAAGGCTCTCCTGATAATGAGAGATACTTTAGCGAACTCAGGATGTCGCCAAAAGGTGAGTGTTGAAAGATGTCCGCAGCGGTGAAGTCCATGATCGGGGCCCAATCGGATTTGATTGAAGGGGGCGTGGGAGGTTCGGAGTTTGGCAAGGAGTCCGGCACCTCGGAGTCACGAGCTTTACAAGGGACAAGGTCAGTATTCGGTTCTATCGCCGTAGAGGTTGCAGCCCCCGAGGCGATGTCTAGCCACCCGTCCTCGATCTGCATAGCCGGCTCCGAATCGAGGGTCGGAGCGGACTCGTGTGCGGCCTCCAGGGCACTGTCCGGCAGCAGAGCTAAATCATGCCCATCGTGACAGTGCAGCGCGCTCGGTTGTGGCTCGAATCCATTAAAGATCAAGTCTTCGCGGATATCAGCCGTGAAGTTCAGACTTCCAAATCTGACCTAACGGCCAGGGGCGTAGCTTTTGATCTGCTCCAGATGGCCAAACAAATTGGCCCGCAGTGCAAAGCCGCCGAATACGAAGATCTGTCAGGGGAGAAAAGTCTCACCCTGGACTGCGTCGTTGTTGATGATCGAAGGAGCCATTGAGCCTATCGGTGACGGTACAGAGGACCTCTTAATGAAAGCACCAATGTTAGTGTCAAAACCGGCGGATCTTGGGTAGGGGGTCTCGAACTGTGCATCTAGGCGGATGGTAACAGGAGACAAGGTACACGATGTTTTACCCAGGTTCAGGCCCTCTTGATGGAGGTAAAACCCTATGTCCTGCTTGATTGATATTGATGATGTGGGTATTACAAGAGTAGATCTACCACGAGATCAAGGAGGCTAAACCCTAGAAGCTAGCCTATGGTATGATTGTTGTTATGTCCTACAGACTAAAACCATCCGGTTTATATAGACACCGGAGAGGGCTAGGGTTACACAGAGTCGGTTACAATGGTAGGAGATCTACATATCCGTATCGCCAAGCTTGCCTTCCACGCCAAGGAAAGTCCCATCTGGACATGGGACGAAGTCTTCAATCTTGTATCTTCATAGTCTTGGAGTCTGGCCGATGATGATACCCCCTAGTCCAGGACTCCCTCAGGCGGCCTTGAAGAGGGAGCTGCCGGCGCTCCACGAAGGCGGCGATTAGATCAGGCCCGGTCAGGCCTTCCAACTGGATCAGCACCCGAAGCCGGGCAACGGCGCCTCCCCCAGCCGGCATCACCGACCTGGCCCGATAGGACCACAAGGACGGCCTTCCAGCCGGCGGGCCGGCTATGTAAGCCGGCAGGTTGACATAGTCGCCTTGCGGGGCGACATTCTTCACGTAAAAATAAGACTTCTGCCAAAGCTTCACCGACTGGATCAGCGCAATGGCCGGGAACGGGTTGTCGGCCGTCGTCCGCCGCACGGTGATGAAGGCGCCACACGGAGCCGGCACGCCCGCGGTGACGGTGCCGAGCTTGGACTGGAAGAACTCCCCCCATAGCTCGAGGGTGGGGAGAACGCCGAGGAAGCCTTCGCACAGTGATGAAGGCCGACAGCAGCACCACCGTGTTTGGAGTGAGGTGGTGCGGCTGTAGATGATAGAACTCGAGGAACGAGCGGAAGAAGCCGCTCGCGGGAAGGCCGACGCTGCACAGGCAGTGCGAGCGGAAGATCACCCGCTCGCCCTCCTCCGGCGCCGGCGAAACTCCCCCTCTGGCGCAAGCCGGACCTGAACGAGCTCCTTGCCCGGCAACCTCCGCATCTTGTGAAGAAAATCGATGTGGTCTTCATGAACGTTGGAGCTGTCCCAGTTGCTCGGCGTAGGAGCCATGAGGACGGGAGGGCTCCTCGCGACACGTGGCGGTGGAGGACGCCCGGGTCGGCAGCGGCGAGGTAGCGACGTGCTGAGGAAAATGGCTGGGCGGAGGCGCGGCGAAGCGTTGCCGCTGCAGCGGCGAAGAAGAAGGAGAAGGAGAGAGAGATGGGACTGGGGCGAGCGCACGTGCGTCAGCCACCCTCCCCCTCCCCCTACTTATAGCCTCGCGCGGCGAAGCCGAGGAGGCGACGCGTGGGCGACGTGGGATTAACTGCGCCCACTCCCCCACGTCCCGCGATTACCGCGTCATAACGGCGTGCAGAAACTGTCGCTGGAAGGCGAGCGGCCAGATCGGGCCACACAGGATCCTCGCTTGGGCCGAGGTGTGGTAGTGGTGGGCCCCGGTCTAAAGCGGCGTCCCGTCAGGCGCGTGGGCTGGCAGGCCCCTCTGGTCAGAAGACGACACGTGGCGCATGGGCGGCGGGCGGTCAGCCCGCATCTTGGCTCGCGCGCCAACTCGTTCCCGCCTTCGGATTTTGAAGGAGACTTCACCGAGAAGGCAAGCATAAAGTGATGCCGGCTCCTAGCTGCCGACTCTTCAGGATAGGAAGCTGTTTGAGCTTCTGGTTCCCTTCACAGCCATGAAGCACAACCAGCTTCGGGGACTACTGTCAGAGTAAATGACCACGGGTAGCCTAGCCGGCTCCCCTTGGTTCTTGAAAAAATAATAAGGCTGATCGAACCGTCAAGCCTCCAAGATGCAGGGCCGCCTTCCTCCGGCCGGCTACCCCTCTGGCCGGCTACTGGGGCGGCCTGGCCGAGAAGCCCTCCCAAAGAAAACCGGCCGCCGCTTGGCCGACTCCAAAAAGTCGGCCATCACACGGCCGACTCCAGGAAGCCGGCCCCTAATAGACGGCCCAGATCAAGCACTCGGAGTTTGTTCCAGCGTAATGACGACGAGACAGGACGTGGCAACAGTGAGATACGCCGCCACCGAATCCCGGGGCTCGCATGGTTACAGTACGCCATACGGGGTGGCCATGCCCCGTCTGGCGTGGCACTGTTGCCATGCTGACCATGACATCACCCATGATAAACTAACGGTACAGCCCGCAGGCGGCGGGCCCCTCGGCCAGAGGGACATCCGAAGGCAGCCGCGCGCCCCCTAGTCGGCCAGGGGTGAAGCCGGCTCTCCCCAGCCGGCTTGATCCCTCCCTCGAAGAATGAGCCTCATTAAGGGGACAAGACGAGGTAAGGCTACAGTGAGCGCCCGCAAGGCGGCAGCACTGTAGCCACGCTTATCTCGACCAAGCCCTCGTCATCAAAGGTGAGGCGATAGTAACCAGCCCCCGACAAGACCCCCAAGCGGTGGGTCCTACCTGTCTACCAAGGAGCCGGCCGCCGGCGGGACCCACCAATCGGTGGGCCCCAGCTGCCGGCAGAGAAGCCGGCCAGCGTAGACACTGACGGCTGGGCCCAGGCCCAGGCCCAGCCGGATTACCATTGTACCCCCAGGGGGTAGGCCTATATAAACCCCCCGGGGCACCCATGCAAAGGGTTGGACCTTGATAGATTTAGACACCACCCTGAGAGGAGAAGAGAGCTAGCCTTGTCTCGTCTTCCTCCTCTCAGCAAAACAGCTCAAGGAGCCTCTTGTAGCTACTTGTTGATCTAGTGATCATGCGGAGACCCCGCAGAGCAGGACTAGGGGTGTTATCTCCACGGAGAGCCCCGAACCTGGGTAAGATTCGCCAGCGTGCATGTCTTCGCCTTATCCCAATTCCAGGCACCGGCGACGTCTTATTGGCTCCCACAATGATAAGCCACCCGTTGGCATATGTCGCACCCACCACCCGACACCACCATATATATATCGTATGAGGAGCTGGCCGTCCACCACCCTGTGAGCGGTGGCTCCTGTAATTCTCCTGCATCGTCGTCCATACCGTCGATGTCTTCGGAGTCGAAGTCAAGCACGTCGGTTAAATCATCGACTGTGGCAATGAAGTGGCTGGTGGGTGGGCAACGAATTCCTTCGTTGTCTGCTTCCCACTCAAGCCGGACATAATTCGGCCCAGAGCCTCCTGACAAAGAGAGAGACTTTAGTGAGTTCAGCATATCGCCAAAGGGCGAGTGCTGAAAGATGTCCGCAGCGGTGAACTTCATTACCGGAGCCCAACCGGGCAAGGCGAGCTCGGGAACGCGCGGACTAGAACCTACAACCGAATATGAATCCAGGGGTACGGAGTCACAGGCTTCCTCAGAAGTGAGGCCTGTGTTCGGCTCCACCGCCGATGAGTGTGTGGCCTGTGAGGCGGGGATCCACCCCTCCATCCTCAGGCAACGCAACCTGCTCCGGATTTAGGTCCGGGGCTACTGCAGGGGTGATATCCCGTGCATCATCCGGCGGCAGGTCTAAGCCGTGCCCGTCGTAACTGTTCGGTGCTCCTGGCGCGGGCCCAAATCCGTCGAAGATCAAGTCTCCACAAATATCCGTCGTGTAGTTCAAATTTCCGAACCCGACCTGGTGGCCAGGGGCGTAGCTGTCGATCTGCTCCAGATGGCCAAGATAATTGGCCCGCAGTGCGAAGCCGCTGAACAAGAAGATCTGTCCGGGGAGAAAAGTCTCCCCCTAGACCATGTTGTTGATGATCGAAGGCGCCATCAAGCCCCACAGCGATGACACAGAGGAACTCTCAATGAAAGCACCAATCTCGGTGTCAAAACCGGCGGATCTTGGGTAGGGGGTCCCGATCTGTGTGTCAAGGTTGATGGCAACAGGAAGCAAGGGACACAGATGTTTACCCAGGTTTGGGCCCTCTCGGTGGAGGTAAAACCCTACTTCCTGCTTGATTAATATTGAAGATATGGGTAGTACAAGAGTAGATCTACCACGAGATCGTAGAGGCTAAACCCTAGAAGCTAGCCTATGATGGTATGATTGTAATTGTTATCGGCCTTCTAAGGACCAACCTCTCCGGTTTATATAGACACCGGAGAGGGCTAGGGTTTACATGGAGTCGATTAGAAGGAAACACAATATCCGGATCGCCAAGCTTGTCTTCCACGCAAAGGAGAGACCCATCCGAACACGGGCCGAAGTCTTGAGTCTTGTATCTTCACACTTCAATAGTCCGTACGTTGTACATAGTCCGGCTGTCCGGATACCCATTAATCCAGGACTCCCTCATACCAAGGCAGCCGAACCTCCATGTCGGGTACTAGTCGGATGATTCCTGCGATCAAAAGTGATCGGGCATGTCCACCATGGGTTGAATTTGGGGGCGACGGGCTCTACAGCGTATACGTCTCGGAGTGCGCGTTTGCGCTTCCTCTTTGCTATGTGGGTGACGTAGATCATGTTCACTATTTTGACCTCCAGTGGAAATTTTTTCTGTCCCCCAGTGTTCTGCTGGCGAGGTTCGTCCTCATCTTCACTTGGCGGCTCCCTCCCCTTGTGTTCGGCGTTTAGCTTGTCGGCCTGCTTGAAGACCCAGCATTCTCTGTTGGTGTGTGGTAGTGTCAAAACCGGCGGATATCGGGTAGCGGGTCCCCAACTATGCGTCTAAGGCTAATGGTAACAGGAGGCGGGGGACACGATGTTTACCCATGTTCGGGCCCTCTCTATGGAGGTAATACCCTACTTCCTTCTTGATTGATCTTGATGATATGAGTATTACAAGAGTTGATCTACCACGAGATCGTAGAGGCTAAACCCTAGAAGCTAGCCTATGATTCTGATTGTTGTTGTCCTACGGACTAAACCCTCCGGTTTATATAGACACCAGAGGGGGCTAGGGTTACACCGAGTCGGTTATAGAGAAGGAAATCTACATACCCGAATTGCCAAGCTTGCCTTCCACGCAAAGGAGAGTCCCACCCAGACACGGGACAAAGTTATCAATCTTGTATCTTCATAGTCCAACAGTCCGACATAAGAATATAGTCTGGCTGTCCGAGGACCCCCTAATCCAGGACTCCCTTAGTAGCCCCTTAACCACGCTTCAATGATGATGAGTCCGGTGCGCACATTGTCTTCGGCATTGCAAGGCGGGTTCCTTCTCCAAATACTCCGAGGTAGATTTTGAACATATTAATCGTGTCCGACTCTGCAAAACAAATTCCACGTACCACCGTAGAGAGCACAATATTCCACGAGTCTAATATGCTGATAACTTTTACCTAGCATGACATCACGACGCCGCCCGGTTATTATTCAAACCGTTTGCCCAACCTGCCACTACATGTTTTGCGAGGCGGTTTTATTAGCACGTCTTGTCAAAGCAGAGATCGTGTCCCTCTTATTACAGGATTCTCATCAATACGGGCGTGGGTAACCCAACCGCGCCATTAGTACGACTCCTTGGTTCAAGCAAGTTCCAAACAGCCGCACGGAGGACGCTTGATATTCTTCCTCTATATAAAGAGGTCAAGACCTGTCCTTTTCTTTCCATGCCCGATCCTTCCCTTACCCTTCCCTTCACAGGCTTCCCGCTCAAGGGCAGGTTATCCCTACCCCCGAACCCAATGAGAGTGTCGTATTCATCTCCCACTTCCTCCGAGGGCTAGGCTTTGGTCTTCATCCCTTCGTTAGAGGGCTCATGTTCTATTACGGGCTAGATTTTCACGATATATCTCCAGATTCCTTCCTTCACATCTCGACGTTCATCGTTGTGTGTGAGGCCTTCCTTCGCTTTACCCCGCACTTCGGCTTATGTCTCAAGACCTTCAATGTGAAGCCGAAGATGATCGACGGGCGACACGCGGAGTGCGGAGGCGCTATAATAAGCAAAGGTGTCGATTCTTTATGGCCAAAGGGCTCTTTCCCGGAAGTTTCTGACCTATGGCAACGAGAGTGGTTTTACATCACCGCGCCTTGAGGAAGGAAGTGGGCGGCCGCCCCGGCCTTCCGCTCTGCCCCTCTGCCATAGCTTGAATCATGGGTCAACAAGGGGCTGTATTAGGGATCGGTTAATGACCTGCCAATATTGCAAAGTCGCATTCGGGATCTCCTCAAGAAGGATATTAGTTTTGTCAATGTAATTCAAGTAATGCTAGTTCGTCGGGTCTTGCCGTGTCAATGTCGATCTCCCCGTATGTGGGAATTCAACCCGGAAGGGCCATGTACTATTCGGCACTTCTTCGGCAGGGCGCCCGAAGGAATGTATCAGTTATTTTTCAGATCACGAATAAAGTGTCCGGTCACCACAGAGGATGCGGGCCTCGACTGCAACAGTCCAGATACCCAGGTAAGTAATTCTGTGACCGAACATGTTGTCATTATACTTGTCACAACATTACCCTAAAAAACCACCCTCGACCAAAACTGGATAAGAAAGGCAGAGAGGATAAGGTGTTCGGCCCCTCTTCCCGAAGATTCGCCGAATCCTGTACTAGCCAGGATGCTGGCTCACGCACCTTATCAAGTGCCATCAGGTGAGGACAAGGAGAGGAAAGGAGAAGCCAAAGGCGGACTTCATGCTGGAGGTACGTCACGCATCCCGACCAGGGAAATTAATACCCCGTGTCGGAGGATGAACGGAGAGGAGAATCTAGCGTCCCCTCTCCCCACGGGAAGAAAAGGACCGCTCCTAAAGACTTGGAAGCAGAGGTCTCCAAACGAGGGAAGAAACCTTCATCAGGGGGCCCTGCCCCGAAGGGCAACATTGCTGCACAATGCCCACAGGGGGACCATCCATTAACCGAGTCGTAAGTGAACAAAGGTACTTAATAAGCATACCCCGTTCTTTTCTTGAGAATAATGACCGAGACATATGTTTTGCAGTTAGGCTCATAGCCTCCCTCCACAATGTTTGTCCTCAAGGGATCTTCTTCTGGAGATGATGGAGAGTGAAACGCCTCCTTGTACTTCTCCACCTCATGAGGCGGACGATCCTGAGGTGTCGTACTGGAGGATCTCTCCCGATCCGCAATGGCCGGAAGGTAAATCTTCGGCCGCCCGAAGTCCGGGGTTTTCGGCTCCTAGAGAGACCAAAAGAAAAAGCCCCAAACTGTCCGATATACAACCGGACACATTGACGGGTCTTCTGCAGCAAGCGGCTATCTCAGAGGCACATCGTACTTTAATGGGTACGGTGGTTGAGAAGATATCATCAGCAAAAAGCGAGTTGAATGGGGCTTTTACAAGCCTGCTAAGAGGCTTTGAGGTACGCAAAGTGATATATATATATATATATATATATATATATATATATATATATATATATTTGACTGTACCGTACACACAAGGTGTACTTTGTATAGATAGTAGCCCCTGAGACTCTGGTTGCCATCCGGACGAGGCAAGCAAAGGATCATAGTCCCAGGTAATGATAGCGCCGATTTTGTACACAGGTGGTTGCAGATCCAACGGCTGATCGGACTGCTGAATTTGCCGAACTGAGGCGGCAACTTGACGTGGCCGATGCGGACATCACGCTTGTGAACAAGCGGCTTGACGAGGCATAGGGTATGTATATTTCAGTGGTCAGCAAATATTAATAAGAGCATGATGCTAGGATTTATAATATGCTTTGATTGCAGATGGAGCTGCCGCCGTTGAGACCCTTCATGCAGAGCTTGCCCGGGCCAAGGAGCAAGCCAGGAGAAGTGATGTGGCCGCCATGAAGGCAACCGAAGAATTAAAAGCCGAACAGGCTGCTCATCACCAAAGTGAGGATAAAACAGCCAACATGGCTCTTGAGCTACAAAATGCCGCCAGCCGATATGAGCTTCTCGAAAGGGAGAACCGAACGAAAACGGCTAACCTAAAGAAGGCCTTACAAGCAGCAAAGGAAACTCGCTCTGAAATCAGAGCGGCATGGGAGGAGCTTTGGCAAGCCGGTGATATCGCGACTGAGAAGCCCTTTTTATTGCGAATGAAGTTCGGCGATCCGAAGTATGCCCAGAGGTTATCCGGGCTTTCCATGAAGGCCGTCGTAGACCACCTGTGGCCAAAGGAACCAAGTCCGGATAGTTATTTTGGTTTGGTGCAAAGATTTATTCGTGTTGTGCCGCATATCGATGTTGTCAAGAGGTCGGCGTGCATAGAGGGTGCTGGATGGCCCTTGCCCGTGTTAAGACATATTGGGCGAAGATGGAGGCCACCGATATCGCAACTAGGGGTCCGCCCAGGGGCCAGGACTCGCCCGAGCACTATTTTGAAGAAGTCTTAGAAGGTGCCCGTTTAATAGAGGCTCAGTGCTCAAAGAATACCATGTTCCAATGACATGTATCTTGATTGTAAAAACAATGCTTTTGGTAATAAAGGCTATATTTATACTTTTGCCCGTAAAGTATTGTAGTGCCTCCTGTGCGGCCGCTTATGTATATATGTGTATAACCTGAAAGTTTGCAGTCGTTGGCTTCAGCCCCCTCGCATATAATGTGGGGGTGTTCGGCAAAGCGCGTAATCACACTTGATCCAACGTCTTGGTCCGTTAAGGAGGTGGTAGCACGCCGAACGAGGCAATCGTACTATATAGCTTTAACACTTCCACTTAGCCATAGGAGTTTGACAGTGGGACTACTATATAGCCCCTGGTATGTCCATGTTTATTCGAATACGGTGTGTTTACATACGTGACCGGGAAACCGGTCCTTCATTAATGCGGAGGAATCGCGAAGATTCCGATGAATCATCGAGTCGTTGACCAGTCTCTCACTTTATCATGACAGTCAGTTTTCGACTTTCTCTACTGAGGTGCTCATCAAGATGAACCAGTGCACAGTCGCAGTAGTTCTCCCTATGCCACCTTAGCCGATATAGCGGAACATATGGCAGCAAAACATGGGAGCCGCAAACCCAACTATTGACCAAAGACTTGATTCAGAGCTGATGCATATAAGGCCAAACTCGCGACGCCGAACACTCCCGAAGGTATTCGGACTTTAAAACATATATTGGGCTGAGTAACACCCTCGATGATGAACCCAGAATTTCAAAGTACATGCATCAATCCGGCGCTACGAAATAGCGCCCGTGGTGAGAGCATAGATCTCAAAAACACACTGGTTGCTGCTTCTGTAACGTCTATTTTAGAATGGTGAATCATAAGCTCGACGGTAACACCGGTATTCCTCTTGGTCATTTTAAGTGCCAAGAGGGGGTGAGCCAACAAGAGACAATAATAAAGGTTTACACAGGGTGTTAATCTAAAAGGAAACCTTTGGACGGGGCCCTGCTGCACGTCTGCACCTTTATCTCCGTTGTGCCGTATCTTTGAAGGGTGTAGCACGATGATCACCTGTTGAGAGAGAAAAAAAGGAAGAAAAACCCAGGCGAAAGATTCTAGTGTGACCATGCGTAAAGTTGGTTAATCTTAATGAACCATGAAAATTCAATTTTTGAGTGTAAATGGGATCAAGCCAAACTATGGACCCTTTATATGCGGGCAGCCCCCAGCATCTCGTATGGGGGCATAGCCATTAATCAAGCTCAGGTTTATCTGGACTGCTACAACTAGTGGGGCACCGGACACGTCTAGCCATGTCCGTGGTCTTGAAGACCGATCAGTTACTCGGGTTGGAGAGGCCATTCGGTGGTTCGGCTACTAGAGCTGCCACATAGTCTTCCGCACGAAGAGAGCGCTCTATGTTGCCGCTGATAGTGATGACGCCGCGTGGACGGGGCATCTTTAGTTTGAGATAAGCCTTATGCGGTACTGCATTGAAACGAGCGAAGGCCGTTCTTCCAAGTAGTGCATGACAGCCGCTTCGGAACAGAGCGATGTCGAAGATTAGTTCTTCGCTTCGAAAGTTGTCGGGAGAACCGACTACAACCTCTAATGTTAAAGAGCCCGTACAGCGGGCCTCTACGCCTGGTATTACTCCTTTAAAGGTAGTACTGCTTTGGCTAATTCTTTACGGTTCTATCCCCATCTTGTGGACAGTGTCCTGATATATCAGAATAAGACTACTGCCGCCGTCCATGAGGACTCGGGTGAGATGTTATCCATGAATTATTGGGTCGAGTACCAAGGCAACCGAACCTCCATGTAGGATACTAGTCGGATGATCCCTGCGATCCTAAGTGATCGGGCAGCCCGACCATTGGTTGAATTCAGGGGCGACAGGCTCTACAGCGTATACGTCTCGGAGTGCACATTTGTGCTTCTTCTTTGGTATGTGGGTGACATAGATCATGTTCACTATTTTGACCTCCGGTGGAAAAAAATTCTGTCTCCCAGTGTTCGGCTGGCGAGGTTCGTCCTCATTGAGGGAGTCCTGGATTAGGGGGTATCCGGACAGCCGGACTATATACTTTGGCCGGACTGTTGGACCATGAAGATACAAGACTCAAGACTTCATCCCGTGTCGGGATGGGACTCTCCTTTGCGTGGAATACAAGCTTGGCGATCCGGATATTAGATCTCCTTCTTTGTAACCGACTCTGTGTAACCCTAGCCTCCTCGGGTGTCTATATAAACCAGAGGGTTTAGTCCGTAGGACAAGAACAATCATAATCATCATAGGCTAGCTTCTAGGGTTTAGACTCTACGATCTCGTGGTAGATCAACTCTTGTAATACTCATATCATCAAGATCAATCAAGCAGGAAGTAGGGTTTTACCTACATCGAGAGGGCCCGAACCTGGGTAAAACATCATGTTCCCTGCTCCTGTTACCATTAGCCTTATACGCACAGATCGGGACCCCCTACCCGAGATCCGCCGGTTTTGACACCGACACTGGTGCTTTCATTGAGAGTTCCTCTGTGTCGTTGCTGCAAGGCTCGATGGCTCCTTCAATCATCAACAACAATGCGGTCCAGGGTGAGACTTTTCTCCCCGGACAGATCTTCGTGTTCGGCGGCTTCGCACTGCGGGCCAATTCGCTTGGCCATCTGGAGCAGATCGACAGCTACGCCCCTGGCCATCAGGTCAGGTTCGGAAACTTGAACTCCACGGACGATATCCGCGGAGACTTGATCTTCGATGGATTTGGGCCTACGCCAGGAGCACCGAACAGTCACGACGAGCACGGCCTAGACCTGCTGTCAGACAATACTCGGGATATCGCACCTGCAATAGCTCCAGACCTACATCCGGGGCAGATCTCGTCGTCCGAGGATGGGTGGATGGACCCCACCCTGGAGGCCGCACACTCATCGGCGGTAGAGCCGAACACAGAATCCACCCCCAAGGAAGTCTGTGTCAGCGCACCCCCGGACTTGTGTCCGGTTGCAGGTTCCAGACCGCGCGCCCCCGGGCCCGCCGAATCCGGTTGGGCTCCGGTAATGGAGTTTACCTCTGCGGATATCTTCCAGCACTCGCCCTTTGGCGACATGCTGAATTCATTAAAGTCTCTCTCTTTGTCAGGAGACTCTTGGCCGAATTATGTCCGGCTCGAGTGGGAAGTAGGCAGCGAAGAAATTCGTTACCCACCCACCACCCACTTCATTGCCACTGTCCATGATTTGACCGACGTGCTTGACTTCGACTCCAAAGGCATCGACGGTGTGGACGACGATGCAAGAGAAGAACAGGAACCACCGCCCACGGGGCGCTGGACGGCCACCTCCTCGTATGATATATATATGGTGGACTCTCCCAAAGAAACCAACGGCAATCAGGCAATGGAGGAAAACCCCTCAAGGAAGAAATCAAAGCATGGGCTTCATCGGCGTCGCTCCAAGCCCCCCACAGCAATACCGGCATAGGAGACGAAAACAATCCGGATGGTGCCGAAGATGAATACAATCCCGATCAGCCTGCCTTCGAGCAGGCCGAACAGGAAGACAGGCAGGTTAGCCCAGACGAACATGCGACGGATGGATACTTGGAGGAGGATAACTACATGCCCCCCTCCGAAGACGAGGTGAGCCTCGGCGATGATGAATTCGGCGTGCCTGAGGATCCCGTAGTGCAGGAGCGCTTTAAGCGCAGGCTTATGGCCACTACAAGAAGCCTGGAAAAGAAGCAGCAGCAGCTCCAAGCTGATCAAGATCTGCTCACAGACAGATGGACCAAGGTCCTGGCAGCCGAGGAATATGGACTCGAGCGCCACCCCAAAGGTTAAAAAAAACACAAGTTGCTACCTCAAATTGAGGAGGAGGCCCTAAGGCCCACACAAGACGAGGCTGACCGGCCACCTCGTGAACGGGATAAAATGGCGTATCAGCCCGAATACCAGCCTGCACTACGGCCCGGGGAAATAGGCAGGACCTGCGAGACATACTGGAAAATAAGGTAGGACAGCCAAGATCGATCTACAGATCGGCGGGGCGTGCCCCAACACGTGACAATGATCGTCATGCCGGATACACTATCAACAAGTCCGGCCGGGCCGAACATAGCCAACCAGACTTATTCGAACTGCATAGCAACATAGCCCAGCATAGAGGCGCCGCACACCCCCTCTGCTTCACTGACAAAGTAATGGATCACGAACTCCCAGAAGGGTTTAAACACGTAAACATCAAATCATATGATGGCACAACAGACCCCGCGGTATGGAGCGAAGATTTTCTTCTCCACATTCACATGGCCCGTGGTGACGATCTACATGCCAATAAGTATCTTCCCCTTAAACTCAAAGGACCGACCCGACACTGGCTAAATAGCATGCCGGCAAATTCCATCGGCAGTTGGGAAAACCTGGAGGACACGTTCCTCGACAACTTCCAGGACACTTACGTGCGACCACCGGATGCTGATAACTTGAGTCACATTACCCAACAGCCCGAAGAATCAGCCAGGAAATTCTGGACTCGGTTCCTATATAAAAAGAACCAAATTGTCGACTGTCCGGACGCCGAACCCTTGGCGGCTTTTAAGCATAATACCCGCGATGAGTGGCTTGCCCGACACCACGGCCAGGAAAAACCGAAGTCCATGGCGGCCCTCACGATACTCATGACCCGCTTTTACGCGGGCGAGGACAGCTGGTTGGCTCGCAGTAGCACCACGCCAATAAACTCCAACACTTCGGATGTCCGTGACAATAACGGCAAGCCACGGCGCAACAGACATAAGCGTCGGAACAATGGAGACAACACTGAAGACACGACAGTCAACACCGGATTCAGTGGCTCAAAATCCGGTCAGCGGAAAAAGCCATTCAAAACAAACAATCAGGGATCGTCCAGTCTGGACCGCATACTTGATCGCTCGTGCCAAATTCATGGCACCCCTGATAAGCCAGCCAGCCACACTAAGAGAGATTGTTGGGTGTTCAAACAGGCCGGCAAGATAAATGTCGAAAACAAGGACGAGGGGCTGCACAGCAACGATGACGAGGAGCCCCGGCGTCCGAACACTGGGGGACAGAAGAAATTTCCTCCTCTGGTGAAAACGGTAAACATGATCTATGCCACCCACATTCCCAAACGGGAACGAAAGCGAGCACTAAGGGACGTCTATGCGATGGAGCCAGTCGCCCCAAAGTTCAACCCATGGTCAGCCTGTCCGATCACTTTTGATCGAAGGGACTGTTGGGGAACGTAGCAGAAATTATTTTCCTACGTATCACCAAGATCTATCTATGGAGAGACCAGCAACGAGTAGAAAGGAGAGTGCATCTACATACCCTTGTAGATCGCTAAGCGGAAGCGTTCAAGTGAACGGGGTTGATGGAGTCGTACTCGTCGTGATTCAAATCACCGATGATCAAGTGCCGAACGGACGGCACCTCCGCGTTCAACACACGTACAGCCCGGTGACGTCTCCCATGCCTTGATCCAGCAAGGAGAGAGGGAGAGGTTGAGGAAGACTCCATCCAACAGCAGCACAACGGCGTGGTGGTGGTGGAGGAGCGTGGCAATCCCGCAGGGCTTCGCCAAGCACCACGGGAGAGGAGAAGAACTTGGGAGAGAGGGAGGGGCTGCACCAAAGGCATAAGGTGTGTTTGGGAGGCCCTCCTACCCCACTATATATAGGGATACCAAGGGGGGGGGGGTGCGCCAGCCCCTAGGAGATCCAATCTCCAAGGGGGCGGCGGCCAGGGTAGGAGTCCTCCCCCCCCAAGGCACCTAGGAGGTGCCTTCCCCTGCTGGGACTCTTCCTTTAGGGTTTCCCCAGGCGCATGGGCCTCTTGGGGCTGGTGCCCTTGGCCCATGTAGGCCAAGGCGCACCCCCCACAGCCCATGTGGCCCCCCGGGGCAGGTGGCCCCACCCGGTGGGCCCCCGGGACCCTTCCGGTGGTCCCGGTACAATACTGATGACCCCGAAACTTGTCCCGATGGCTGAAACAGGACTTCCTATATATAAATCTTTACCTCCGGACCATTCCGGAACTCCTCGTGACGTCCGGGATCTCATCCGGGACTCCGAACAACATTCGGTAACCACATACAAGCTTCCTTTATAACCCTGGCGTCATCGAACCTTAAGTGTGTAGACCCTACGGGTTCGGGAGACATGCAGACATGACCGAGACGTTCTCCGGTCAATAACCAACAGCGGGATCTGGATACCCATGTTGGCTCCCACATGTTCCACGATGATCTCATCGGATGAACCACGATGTCAAGGACTCAATCGATCCCGTATACAATTCCCTTTGTCTAGCGGTATTTTACTTGCCCGAGATTCGATCGTCGGTATCCAATACCTTGTTCAATCTCGTTACCGGCAAGTCACTTTACTCGTTCCATAACACATCATCCCGTGATCAACTCCTTGGTCACATTGCGCATTTGATGATGTCCTACCGAGTGGGCCCAGAGATACCTCTCCGTTTACACGGAGTGACAAATCCCAGTCTCGATCCGCATAAAACAATAGATACTTTCGGAGATACCTGTAGTGCACCTTTATAGTCACCCAGTTACGTTGTGACGTTTGATACACCCAAAGCACTCCTACGGTATCCAGGAGTTACACGATCTCATGGTCAAAGGAAGAGATACTTGACATTGGCAAAGCTCTAGCAAATGAACTACACGATCTTTTGTGCTAGTCTAAGGATTGGGTCTTGTCCATCACATCATTCTCCTAATGATGTGATCCTGTTATCAACGACATCCAATGTCCATAGCCAGGAAACCATGACTATCTGTTGATCACAACGAGCTAGTCAACTAGAGGCTCACTAGGGACATATTGTGGTCTATGTATTCACACGTGTATTACGATTTCCGGATAATACAGTTATAGCATGAATAAAAGACAATTATCATGAACAAGGAAATATAATAATAATACTTTTATTATTGCCTCTAGGGCATATTTCCAACAGTCTCCCACTTGCACTAGAGTCAATAATCTAGTTCACATCGCCATGTGATTAACACTCACAGGTCACATCGCCATGTGACTAATACCCAAGAGTTTACTAGAGTCAGTAGTCTAGTTCACATCACTATGTGATTAACACTCAATGAGTTTTATGTTTGATCATGTTGCTTGTGAGAGAGGTTTTAGTCAACAGGTCTGAACCTTTCAGATCCGTGTGTGTTTTACAAATCTCTATGTCATCTCCTAGATGCAGCTACCACGCTTTATTTGGAGCTAATCCAAATAACTGTTCTACTTGGAGCTATTCTAAATTGTTGCTCCATTATATGTATCCGGTATCTCTACTCAGAGCTATCTGGATAGGTGTCAAGCTTGCATCGACGTAACCCTTTACGACGAACTCTTTTACCACCTCCATAATCGAGAAAAATTCCTTAGTCCACTAATTTCTAAGGATAACTTTGACCGCTGTCCTGTGATCCATTCTTGGATCACTCTTGTACCCCTTGACTGACTCATGGCAAGGCACACTTCAGGTGCGGTACACAGCATAGCATACTGAAGAGCCTACGTCTTAAGCATAGGGGACGACCTTCGTCCTTTCTCTCTATTTTGCCGTGGTCGAGCTTTAAGTCTTAACTTCATACCTTACAACTCAGGCAAGAACTCCTTCTTTGACTGGTTCATCTTGAACACCTTCAAGATCATGTCAAGGTATGTGCTCATTTGAAAGTACCATTAAGTGTTTTGATCTATCCTTATAGATCTTGATGCTTAATGCTCAAGTAGCTTAATCCAGGTTTTCTATTGAAAAATGCTTTCAAAATAACCCTATATGCTTTCTAGAAATTCTACATCATTTCTAATCATCAATATGTCAACAACATATACTCATCAGAAATTCTATAGTGCTCCCACTCACTTCTTTGGAAATACAAGTTTCTCATAAACTTTGTATACACCAAAATCTTTGATCATCTCTTCAAAGCGCACATTCCAACTCCGAGATGCTTACTCCAGTCCTCAGAAGGATTGCTGGAGCTTTGCATACTTATTAGCATCTTTCAGGATTGACAAAACCTTCCGGTTGTATCACATACAACCTTTCCTCAAAATCGTCGAGGAAACAATGTTTTGACATCCTATCTGCAAGATTTCATAAATAATGCAGTGATTGCTAACATAATTCTAACAGACTCTTAGCATCACTACGAGTGAGAAATTCCCATCGTAGTCAACTCCTTGAACTTGTCGGAAAACATCTTAACGACAAGTCGAGCTTTCTTAATGGTGATATTTACCATCATCGTCCGTCTTCCTTTAAAATCCATCTGTACTCAACAGCCTTATGACCATCAAGTAGTTCTTCCAAAGTCTATACTTTGTTTTATACATGGATCCTATCTCGGATTTCATGGCTTCTAACCATTTGTCCGAATTTGGGCCCACCATCGCTTCTCCATAGCTCGTAGGTTCATTGTTGTCTAGCAACATGACCTTTAGACAGGATCACCTTACCACTCTGAAGTAGTACGTGTCCTTGTCGTCCTACGAGGTTTGGGAGTGACTTGATCCGAAGTTTCATGATCAATATCATAAGCTTCCACTTCAATTGTAGGTGCCACAGGAACAACTCCCTGTGCCCTGTCACACACTAGTTGAAGAGACGGTTCAATAACCTCATCAAGTCTCCACCATCCTCCCACTCAATTCTTTCGAAAGAAACTTTTCCTCGAGAAAGGACCCGATTCTAGAAACAATCCATATTGCTTTCGGATCTGAATTAGGAGGTATACCCAACTGTTTTGGGTTTCCTATGAAGATGCATTTTATCCGCTTTGGGTTCGAGCTTATCAACCTGAAACTTTTTCATATAAGCGTCGCAGCCCCAAACTTTTAAGAAACGACAACTTAGATTTCTCTAAACCATAATTCATACGGTGTCATCTCAACGGAATTACGTGGTGCCCTATTTAAAGTGAATGTGGTTGTCTCTAATGCCTAACCCATGGACAATAGTGGTAATTCGATAAGAGACATCATGGTACGCACCATATCCAATAGGGTGCAACTATGATGTTCGGACACACCATCACACTATGGTGTTCCAGGCGGTATTAATTGCGAAACAATTTCCACAATGTCTTAATTGTGTGCCAAAACTCGTAACTCAGATATTCATCTCTATGATCATATCATAGACATTTTATCCTCTTGTCACAATGATCTTCTACTTCACTCTGAAATTATTTGAACCATTCAATAATTCAGACTTGTGTTTCATCAAGTAAATATTCTCAACATCTACTCGAATCATCTGTGAAGTAAGAACATAACGATATTCACTGCATGCCTCAGCACTCATTGGACTGCACACATCAAAATGTGTTGCTTCCAACAAGTTGCTATCTTGTTCCATTTTACTGAAACCGAGGCTTTTCAGTCATCTTGCCTATGTGGTATGATTTGCATATCTCAAGTGATCCTAAATCAAGTGAGTCCAAACGATCCATCTGCATGGAGTTTCTTCATGCATATACACCAATAGACATGGTTCGCATGTCTCAAACTTTTCAAAAACGAGTGAGTCCAAAGATCCATCAACATGGAGCTTCTTCATGCGTTTTATACCATTATGACTTACATGGCAGTGCCACAAGTAAGTGGTACTATCATTACTATCTTATATCTTTTGGCATGAAAATGTGTATCACTACGATCGAGATTCAATAAACCATTCCTTTAGGTGCAAGAGCACTTATTCAGGTTTAATACTAATCTTGATGGTAGAGGGAGCGTGCGATGTTAGATCACATCAAACTTGGAAACACTTCCAACACATATCGTCAGCTCACCTTTAGCCAGTCTCCGTTTTATTCCATAGCTTTTATTTCGAGTTACTAACACTTAGCAACCGAACCGGTATCTAATACCCTGGTGCTACTAGGAGTACTAGTAAAGTACACATTAACATAATGTATATCCAATATACTTCTATCGACCTTGCCAGCCTTCTTATCTACCAAGTATCTAGGGTAATTCTGCTCCAGTGGTTGTTCCCTTTATTACAGAAGCACTTAGTCTCGGGTTTGGGTTCAACCTCGGGTTTCTTCACTGGTGCAGCAGCTGATTTGCCGTTTCATGAAGTATCCCTTCTTGCCCTTGCCCTTCTTGAAACTAGTGGTTTCACCAACCATCAACAATTGATGCTCCTTCTTGATTTCTACTTTCGCGGTGTCAAACATCGCGAATACCTCAAGGATCATCATATCTATCCCTGATATGTTATAGTTCATCACGAAGCTCTAGCAGCTTGGTGGCAATGACTTTGGAGAAACATCACTATCTCATTTGGAAGATCAACTCCCACTCGATTCAAGTGATTATCGCACTCAGACAATCTGAGCACAAGCTCAACGATTGAGCTTTTCTCCCTTAGTTTGTAGGCTAAGAAAATCATCGGAGGTCTTATACCTCTTGACATGGGCACGAGCCTGAAATCCCAATTTCAGCCCTCAAAACATCTCATATGTTTCGCGATGTTTCCAAAACATCTTTGGTGCCTCAATTCTAAACCGTTTAACTGAACTATCACGTAGTTATCAAAACGTGTATGTTCGATGTTCGAAACATCCACAAACGATGTTTGGGGTTCAGCACACTGAGCAGTGCATTAAGGACATAAGCTTTCTACTGTTCGCATAATCGCTACTATCAACTTTCAACTATATTTTCTCTAGGAACATATCTAAAACAGTAGAACTAAAGCGCGAGCTACGACATAATTTGCAAAAGGTCTTTTGACTATGTTCAGGATAATTAAGTTCATCTTATGAACTCCCACTTAGATAGACATCCCTCTGGTCATCTAAGTGATCACATGATCCGAGTCAACTAGGCCGTGTCCGATCATCACGTGAGACGGACTAGTCATCATCGGTGAACATCTTCATGTTGATCGTATCTACCATACGACTCATGCTCGACCTTTCGGTCTCCGTGTTCCGAGGCCATGTCTCCACATGCTAGGCTCGTCAAGTTAACCCTAAGAGTTTTCGCTGTGTAAAACTGTCTTACACCCGTTGTATGTGAACGTAAGAATCCATCACACCCGATCATCACGTGGTGCTTAGAAGCGACGAACTGTAGCAACGGTGCACAGTTAGGGGAGAACACTTCTTGAAATTTTGTAAGGGATCATCTTATTTACTACCGTCATCCTAAGCAAACAAGATGCATAAACATGATAAACATCACATGCAATCAAATAGTGACATGATATGGCCAATATCATTTTGCTCCTTTTGATCTTCATCTTCGGGGCTCCATGATCATCATCATCACCGGCACGACACCATGATCTCCATCATCATGATCTCCATCATCATGTCTTCATGAAGTTGTCACGCCAACGACTACTTCTACTTCTATGACTAACGCGTTTAGCAATAAAGTAAAGTAGTTTACATGGCGTTCTTCAATGACACGCAGGTCATACAATAAATAAAGACAACTCCTATGGCTCCTGCCGGTTGTCATACTCATCGACATGCAAGTCGTGAATCCTATTACAAGAACATGATCGATCTCATACATCACATATCATTCATCACATTCTTCTTGGACATATCACATCACATAGCATACCCTGCAAAAACAAGTTAGACGTCCTCTAATTGTTGTTGCATGTTTTACGTGGCTGCTATGGGTTTCTAGCAAGAACGTTTCTTACCTACGCAAGACCACAACGTGATATGCCAATTGCTATTTACCCTTCATAAGGACCCTTTTCATCGAATCCGTTCCGACTAAAGTGGGAGAGACTGGCACCCGCTAGCCACCTTATGCACCAAGTGCATGTCAATCGGTGGAACCTGTCTCCCGTATGAGTACGTGCAAGGTCGGTCTGGGCCGCTTCATCCCACAATACCGTCGAAACAAGATTGGACTAGTAACGGTAAGCATATTGAACAACATCAACGCCCACAACTACTTTGTGTTCTACTCGTGCAAAGAATCTACGCAATAGACCTAGCTCATGATGCCACTGTTGGGGAACGTAGCAGAAATTCAAAATTTTCCTACGTATCACCAAGATCTATCTATGGAGAGACCAGCAACGAGTAGAAAGGAGAGTGCATCTACATACCCTTGTAGATCGCTAAGCGGAAGCGTTCAAGTGAACGGGGTTGATGGAGTCGTACTCGTCGTGATTCAAATCACCGATGATCAAGTGCCGAACGGACGGCACCTCCGCGTTCAACACACGTACAGCCCGGTGACGTCTCCCATGCCTTGATCCAGCAAGGAGAGAGGGAGAGGTTGACGAAGACTCCATCCAACAGCAGCACAACGGCGTGGTGGTGGTGGAGGAGCGTGGCAATCCCGCAGGGCTTCGCCAAGCACCACGGGAGAGGAGAAGAACTTGGGAGAGAGGGAGGGGCTGCACCAAAGGCATAAGGTGTGTTTGGGAGGCCCTCCTACCCCACTATATATAGGGATCCCAAGGGGGGGTGCGCCAGCCCCTAGGAGATCCAATCTCCAAGGGGGCGGCGGCCAGGGTAGGAGTCCTCCCCCCCAAGGCACCTAGGAGGTGCCTTCCCCTGCTGGGACTCTTCCTTTAGGGTTTCCCTAGGCGCATGGGCCTCTTGGGGCTGGTGCCCTTGGCCCATGTAGGCCAAGGCGCACCCCCCACAGCCCATGTGCCCCCCCGGGGCAGGTGGCCCCACCCGGTGGGCCCCCGGGACCCTTCTGGTGGTCCCGGTACAATACCGATGACCCCGAAACTTGTCCCGATGGCCGAAACAGGACTTCCTATATATAAATCTTTACCTCCGGACCATTCCGGAACTCCTCGTGACATCCAGGATCTCATCCGGGACTCCGAACAACATTCGGTAACCACATACAAGCTTCCTTTATAACCCTAGCGTCATCGAACCTTAAGTGTGTAGACACTACGGGTTCGGGAGACATCCAGACATGACCGAGACGTTCTCCGGTCAATAACCAACAGCGGGATCTGGATACCCATGTTGGCTCCCACATGTTCCACGATGATCTCATCGGATGAACCACGATGTCAAGGACTCAATCGATCCCGTATACAATTCCCTTTGTCTAGCGGTATTTTACTTGCCCGAGATTCGATCGTCGGTATCCAATACCTTGTTCAATCTCGTTACCGGCAAGTCACTTTACTCGTTCTGTAACACATCATCCCGTGATCAACTCCTTGGTCACATTGCGCATTTGATGATGTCCTACCGAGTGGGCCCAGAGATACCTCTCCGTTTACACGGAGTGACAAATCTCAGTCTCGATCCGCATAAAACAATAGATACTTTCGGAGATACCTGTAGTGCACCTTTATAGTCACCCAGTTACGTTGTGACGTTTGATACACCCAAAGCACTCCTACGGTATCCAGGAGTTACATGATCTCATGGCCAAAGGAAGAGATACTTGACATTGGCAAAGCTCTAGCAAATGAACTACACGATCTTTTGTGCTAGTCTTAGGATTGGGTCTTGTCCATCACATCATTCTCCTAATGATTTGATCCCGTTATCAACAACATCCAATGTCCATAGCCAGGAAACCATGACTATCTGTTGATCACAACGAGCTAGTCAACTAGAGGCTCACTAGGGACATATTGTGGTCTATGTATTCACACGTGTATTACGATTTCCGGATAATACAGTTATAGCATGAATAAAAGACAATTATCATGAACAAGGAAATATAATAATAATACTTTTATTATTGCCTCTAGGGCATATTTCCAACAGGGACCACCCCACCAGCGTCCATCACGGTGGTTCAGCCGCATTGGTCCTCGACCCAATCATCAACGGATTCCACCTTACGCGAGTCCTTATGGACGGTGGCAGTAGCCTGAACCTGCTTTACCAGGACACAGTGCGCAAAATGGGCATTGATCCTTCGAGGATCAAGCCCACAAAAACCACCTTCAAAGGTGCAATTCTAGGAGTAGAGGCCTGTTGTACGGGATCCATCACACTGGAAGTGGTCTTTGGATCCCCGGATAACTTCCGAAGCGAGGAGTTAATCTTTGATATCGTCCCTTTCCATAGTGGCTATCATGCACTGCTCGGACAAACCGCATTTGCTCGATTCAATGCGGTACCACACTATGCATACCTCAAGCTCAAGATGCCAGGACCTTGTGGGGTTATCACAGTCAATGAAAACACAGACCACTCTCTCCGTATAGAAGAGCACACGGCGGCCCTCGCGGTAGAAGTACAAAGCAGCCTTCTCTCGCAAACCACCAATCCGACGACAACAACCCTGAACACCGACAAGCGAGTCCGGAGTACCCTGCAGCAGGATCGCCAGGCACGCCAAAAGCGTGACTAGCAGTTCGGCCTCCACCCTTGCCCCATTCAGGCAGCATTTGTGTCGCGCGTACACAATTACGGACTCAAAATACCATGGGCATAGGCGGAGGCGCAATGGTGATCCGGTCAACAGTGCGGTTCAGCCGCAACATATTTTACTAACCTTCTTTCTCTTTCAGGACCCTAATTTCAGGCAGCCTCTTTCCGGATCATCGGACTTATCATAGGAGGGAAAACCAACGAGGCAAAAGGCTTTGCACACAAAGGGAATACCCAGGTGGTATCTGTTAATGATCATCATACCTGGTTTGCATACCCGCATGCGGCCCGCCCTTGGATAGGACATGTCAAATAGTCCTATTTGCTTCTGCTTAACGCATTAATTGTACACATACGCTCGAACGTATTATTTCACAATGGGAAACAATATATTTGCTTCTGCTTATTATTCCTATCTTCACATTTTTCCTATAAATGTTTATTTAATATTGAATCTGTACACTTTGGTACGTTCAGTTTGCCAGGGGCTTCTTATGGTGCCCCATAATACGGCGACATAAGTCCGAACACTTTTGACAGTGCGGCACCCCGAACTTATAGCATTATATGCATGAGCTCCGAATCATGTCTTGGGTCAATAGTTGGGTTTGCCCGGCTCCCTTGTTTTGGTACCTTACGTTCCATTATATCGGCTAAGGTAACGCAGGGAGAACTACTGCGATTGTGTCCCGGTTCTTCCGGACGAGCACCTCAGTAGAAAAAGTCGAAAACTGACTATCATGATGCGGCGAGAGCTAGTCGCTGTTCCAGAGGTCTTGAATCCTTAAAGATTTTCTCTGCTTCTGCTGAGTAATCGGCCTTGTCCGATTTAGGCGTGTTTAGCGCCCCAATTCGGTTTTTCGAATTCTAGGGCCTTTGCCGAAATTTAAAATTGTAGACTTCTATGGCTAAGCGAGAGTTATAAAGCGGCATAGTTCGATTGCCTTGTTCGCTGTGCCGAACACCTCCTTCAAGGACCAAAAATTTGGATAAAGAGTGTTTGGGTTTTCCAAGAACACCCCAGTACTAGTTATGTGGGGGCAGAAGCCGATGACTGGCCTACTTTCAGAAATTTATAAACAGCCGCACAGAAGGTAATATTTTAAATCAACAAAAGCGCCATATAGTGCAAACGAACTAGTTTTCGTAATACAAAAGACGACATGAGTATATTCACTCAACGATTACGTCCTTGGTACATTCATCGGCCACGAGGCGAGCGCCTTTCATAATTCCATCCTAATATTTCTCGGGGTAGCGATGCGCCTTGCCCTCCGGCGGTCCATCCTTCACCAGCTTCTCTGCATCCAGCTTGGCCCAATTCATCTTCGCACGGGAAAAAGCCCGGCGGGAACCCTCAATACAAACGGATTTCTTGATAACTTCGAGCCGCAGACATGCATTTACCATCCGCTTTACAAGGCCGAAGTAGCTGCCGGGCAGGGGCTCACTAGGCCACATCCGGACAATGAAGTCCATCATGGCCACTTCGGCCGCCCTGTGGAGTTCAACCAACTGCTTCAGTTGGTCACACAGAGGCATTGGGTGTTCGGCTCCAGCATATTGGGACCAGAACAACTTCTCCATCGAGCTCCCCTCTTCGGCATGGTAGAACTCCGTGGCATCCGATATGTTGCGTGGCAGATCTGCGAATGCCCCTGGAGAGCTCCTAATTCGGGTAAGTAAAAGAAATGTCTCCTCCACATGCTTGCTTTGCATAATGAATGCCTTACCCGCCGCTATCTTCTTGGCCGCCTGGATTCCCTGTTGGGCCTTTTGGGCTTTGGCCCTGGCGTCTTTCACGCTCTGAAGGGCCTTCACAAGCTCAGACTCTTTCGTCTTGAATTCACGCTCCAAGGACTCGAACTTCTTGCCGAACTCCTGGAGCTCTTGTTGTACCTCGCCCACCCTAGCATCTTGCTTTTCACGCTCAATATGCTTCGTGACCGCCTTGTCTTGGGCCTTGGATAGCGCTTTCTTCAGGGCCGCCACTTCGGTTGTGGCCCCTATTAAAAAGTCGTGACGCTTTTTGTTAGCGCAATAATTTTTTCTCCTCTATATGACACGTGAACGGGGTATCACTCACCCTTGTTCTCTTCGAGCTGCCTCTTCGTAAGGTCGAGCTCCTCTTCGGCCTGCTTCAGGTCCCGTTCGAGTCTGGCGACCTCTGCTGTACGGGCAGTAGCGGCAAGTAGTACCGCCTGTTTATTCACAACATAGACACATACTGTTAGATTCCTGTGGTTTAAAGTTGACCCTCCGTTTGGCTTTTCTTTCCGAACACCAAACAGAGTATCAGGGGCTACTGTCTATTGGGTGATAATTTCTCACACTTTTTGCTTACCTCAAAGCCTGTCATGAGGCTGGTGCAGGCTTTGGTCAATCCGCTTTTGGCGGACCGAACCTTCTGAATCACCGCACTCATAAGAGTACGGCGCTCTTCGCCCACGGAAGCGCCGTGAAGCACTTCCAGAAAATTATCCGACGCCTCTGGTGCAATGGAGGTCATCGGCGTGGCCGGCTCGCCCTCCCTGGCGAGGGGCTGCACACCTGAATCCAGAACCTTTGGAGGTTTCGGTGCAGTGTCCGATTGTGAGCCCAACTTGCTGCGGCTCTCGTCAGCATAATCCATGGGGATCTTACTCCCCATGTGCCCAACATCTGGCATTTCGCCTTGGGGCGTCCCAGAGTCGCCTTCCCCTGATCTGGTACCCTTTAGGAGCGCACCTCCGTGTCATCCGCAGGCCAAGGGGAGGTGACCGTCGGGAGCGAATTCATTGCTGAATCGCTTAGAGACCCATCCGAAGAAGATACCTCGGGATGGGACCTGGTCGGACTGCATATGCGTGTTCGGTGTTATAACAAACAATGAAGTTAAGTCGCACTGAAAGTATTACAGGGTGCGGATACTTATGATCTCACCAAGGGCTTTCCCCTGGGTAGCCACTCCTCCTCGCTATAGGCGGCGGTTGTGGAGTGGTCCGGAGGGAGGGTCCATCCCCTCTTGGACCCTTCGGCCTCCCCAGAAAGGGTGGCCTTCCTCTTCTTCCCCCCTTCGTTTTTGGAGAGAGGGTTTTCCTCCTCCTCCTCCTCATTGTCGTTGGAGGAGTGTGCCCTGGTGTCTTTGGACGATGAGTCGGCCACCATGTTGCGCCGGGAACTTCTTCTGGTCCCCGTGGCCTTTTTCTTGGCCTTCTTCTCTGGCACCTCATAGGGTGCCGGAGCCAGCATCTCCGTCAAGAGTTCGTCTGCTGGATCCTCAGGCAATGGAGCCGGTCAGTCGACCCGCTCCGCCGTCGCCACATATTCCTGTTAAAATCAGGACAGTGGCCTAAGTTTCTCACATAGATATACTGGGGAAAGGCACATCTTGAAATGCCGAATGCTTACCGCATTGGCCTGGCGCCTGGCGCTGAGTCCGCGGTCCTCAGAGGTGGGGGAGGAACTTCGCTGGCCTTGAACAACACCTTTCGGGCGTCTTTTTGTGTCATATCAAAGAGCTCTTGCAGTGTTTGGTGTTGGGCCGCGTCGAACTCCCACAGGTTGAATGCCCGTGTCTGACACGGGAGAATCCGGCGAAACAGCATGACCTGGACCACATTGACCAGCTTGATACTCTTGGTTATCATGTTTGTGATGCAGTTTTGGAGTCCGGTCAGCTCCACGGACGAGCCCCGGGCTAGGCCCTTCCTCTTCCAGGAAGGGAGCCGCACTAGGACACCGGATCGGAATTCGTGGGCTGCCACCTAGTTGGTGTCACGCGGCTCGGTGATATAGAACCACCCCGATTGCCACCCCTTCACGGTCTCTGCAAAGGAGCCTTAAAGCCAGGTGACGTTGGGCATCTTGCCCACCATGGCACCTCCGCACTCCGCCTGCTGGCCGACCACTATCTTGGCTTCATGTTGAAGATCTTTAGCCACAGGCCAAAGTGAGGCCTGATGCGGAGAAAAGCCTCGCACACGACGAAAAACACCGAGATGTTGAGGATAAAGTTTGGGCCCAGATCATGAAAATCCAGCCCATAGTAGAACTGAAGCTCGCAGACGAATGGGTGGAGGGGGAATCCCAATCCACGGACGAAGTGGGAGAGGAACATGACCCTCTCGTGGGGACCCGGAGTCGGAATGATCTGCCCTGCGTCCGGAAGCCGGTGCGCAATATCTGCGGCCAAGTATCCGGTCGCCTGGAGCTTCATAATGTGATCCCCTTGACGGAGGAAGCCACCCACTTGCCTCCCGCTCCGGACATGTTTGGTTGTGCAGAGAAGGCGAAAACTAGGGTGCTGGAGCTCTAGGGTGCGAGAATGGATGAACGAAGGATGAAGAAGGCGTGGGTAAAAATGGGAGATCCTTATCCCTTTATAGAGGTGGAAAAAATGGTGCGCCTCCCCGCTTGCCTGAGGAAATCTCTTATTTTCCAAGCGCCACGGTTGGGGTACCCATACCCGTATTGATGAGGATCCCGTGATAAGGGGACATGATCTCTGCTTCGACAAGACGTGCCGAGGAAACCGCCTCGCGATATGTGCGGTGGTTGGTTGTGTGAAAATGGTTCGAATAATGACTAGACCATGGTGTGATACCGCGTTGTCTAAAGTTGTCAGTAGATTATATTTGTGGAATATCGTTCTCCCTGCGGTGGAATATGTAAATTATCTCACAGAGCCGGACACGATCCTCAATCTACATTGGAGTATTCGGAGATGGAACCCGCCTTGCAATGCTGAAGACAATCTGCGCGCCGGACTCATCATCATTGAAGCCTGGTTCAGGGGATACTGAGGGAGTCTTGGATTAGGGGGTATCCGGACAGCCGGACTATATACTTTGGCCGGACTATTGGACCATGAAGATACAAGACTCAGGACTTCGTCCCGTGTCCGGATGGGACCCTCCTTTGCATGGAAGACAAGCTTGGCGATCCGGATATTAGATCTCCTTCTTTGTAACTAACTTTGTGTAACCCTAGCCTCCTCTGGTGTCTATATAAACCGGAGGGTTTAGTCCGTAGGACAAGAACAATCATAATCATCATAGGCTAGCTTTTAGGGTTTAGCCTCTACGATCTCGTGGTAGATCAACTCTTGTAATAATCATATCATCAAGATAAATCAAGGAGGAAGTAGGGTTTTACCTCCATCGAGAGGGCCCGAACCTGGGTAAAACATCGTGTACCTTGCCTCCTGTTACCATTAGCCTTAGACGCACAGATCGGGACCCCCTACCCGAGATCCGGCGTTTTTGACACCGACACTCATCTTCACTTGGCGGCTCCCTCCCCTTGGGTTCGACGTTTTGCTTGCCAGCCTACTTGAAGAACCAACATTCTCTGTTGGTGTGATTCGCAGGTTTCTCAGGGGTGCCATGAATCTGACAGGATCTGTCTAGAATTTTATTTAGGCTGGACGGTACATCTCTGCTGCCATTAAATGGCTTTTTTGGTTGACCGGGTCGGGAGCCCCTGAATCCGGCGTTTACCGTTGTGTTGTCTGGGCTGTCTTCATTATTTCGACACTTGTTTTTACTACGTCGCGGCTTCCCATTGCCATCCCTGATTTCGAATGTGCCTGGGACGTTGGTGCCGCTGCGGGCCAACCAACTGTCTTCGCCCGTGCAAAAGCGGGTCATAAGAGTTGTTAGGGCTGCCATTGTCCTTGGCTTTTCCTAGCCGAGGTGTCTGGCAAGCCATTCGTCCCGGACACTGTGTTTGAAAGCTGCTAGGGCTTCAGCATCCGGACAGTCGACAATTTGGTTCTTCTTGGTGAGAAATCTGTTCCAAAGCTTACATGCTGACTCTCCGGGTTGTTGGATTATGTGGCTTAAATCATCTGCATCTGGAGGTCGGACATAGGTCCCTTGAAATTAGCCCTGAAAGTGTCCTGGAGTTCCTCCCAACTTCCAATTGAATTTTCGGGGAGGCTTTTGAACCAGTGCCGAGCTGGTCCTTTCAACTTGAGGGGGAGGTATTTGATGGCGTGGAGATCATCTCCGCGAGCCATATGAATGTGAAGAATAAAGTCCTCAATCCAGACTGCAGGGTCTATCGTTTCGTCGTATGCCTCGATGTTTACGGGTTTAAACCCCTCTAGAAATTCCCGATCCAGCACCTCATCGATGAAGCACAGGGGCTATGTGGCACCCCTGTATTTGGATGTGTCGTGGCGTGCGTCCGACGGCTGTAGTGTTCGGTGTTGATTCCGAGCTGGTAGTCAATTAGTATAGTCGGTTTGGTGGCCGTGATCCTGCGTAGGAGCATGCTTCCTAGATCCATAGGTGGACCTGGCCATACCAGCTTTTTAGTCCAGGTGCTCGCGTAGATCGTGAGCTGACTTGTGTGCGGCATCATTAGCCGCTCTGTCTCAGCCACCGGGTGGTCGGTCCGGCAGATCGGTCGTGTTGTTCTTCGGCGGAATGGGCACGATAGCCTCGTCGTCGAATTCGGGCAGCAGCTTGCGTTTTGGGTAGCTCTTTGTGTGGCGATCACCGCCGTATATTTCGTTAGTGCCGAGCACTTTGTTCCATCTGTGGTTGAGCGTATCCTGCGCGGCTTTAAGCCGTTGCTTCTACTTCTTCAAGCTCCTCGCGGTAGCAATAAGCCTTTTGTGGAGGTTCTCTTATTCCAAATGCTTTTCCGGGATGATGTGTGCATTGTCATCCGGACTGTTCTCCTCTCCGAAGACAGGTTTATAAGTTTTGTCTTTGGAATCGCTGTGATCGAGCAGCGGCCCCGGACTGTGTTCGGCGTCCCCTTGCTCGGCCTGCTCCATCGCTGGGTCCTCAGGGTCGTCATTATCTCTGTTTTTGCTATGGCGGGGTTTAGAGCGGCGTCGCTGACGTCGGCGCTTTGGTTGCTTCTCAAGAGGGTCACCCTCCGTTGCATCCTTTTGATACTCGCCATTCTTTTCTTTGGGTGTGTCCACCATATATATGTCGTATGACGAGGTGGCTGTCCAGCGCCCCGTGGGTGGTGGTTCCTGTTCTTCTCCGGCATTGTCGTCTATACCGTCGATGTCTTCGGAGTTGAAATCAAGCATGTCGGTTAGGTCATCGACAGTGGCTATTAAGTGGGTGGTGGGTGGGTAACGAATTCCTTCATCGTCCGCTTCCCCCTCGAGCCGGACATAGTTCGGCCAAGAGTCTCCTGACAGGGAGAGAAATTTTAATGAATTTAGCACATCGCCCAAGGGTGAGTGTTGAAAGATATCCATGGAGCTAAACTCCATGAGCAGTGCCCAGTTAGATCCGATGGGCACGGATACATGCGGTTCGGAGCCTATGGCCGGAGACGAGTCTGAAGGTCCAGTGACACAGACCTCATTGGAAGTGGAATCTGTGTTCGGCTCCATCGCTGTTGAGTGTGTGGCTTCCGTGGCGGGGTTCATCCTCCTTTCCTCGGATGGCACCATCTGCACTAGATTTAAAGCCAGAGCAGCTGCAGGTGCGATCTCTTGAACATCGTCCGACGACAGGTCTAGGTCATGCTCGTCGCGACTGTAAGATGCGCCTGTCATGGGCTCGAATCCGTCGAAGATCAAGTCTCCGCGGATGTCGGTAGTGTAATTCAGGCTTCCAAACCTGACCTGACGGCCAGGGGCGTAGCTATCGATCTGCTCCAGATGGCCAAGCAAATTGGATCGCAGTGCGAAGCCACCTAATACGAAGATCTGTCCGGGGAGGAAAACCTTGCCCTAGACCGCATTGTTGTGGATGATTGAAGGAGCCATCAAGCCTTATGGTGACGACACAGTGGAACTCTCAATGAAAGCACCAATGTCGGTGTCAAACCGCGGATGTCGGTGTACAAAAGTAGGGGTTCTCCTTTTTACCCCTTTACTTGTGCACGGGCAGTCAGGGCCTCCCGCCATGGCCACGCATAGACATGGCAGGAAGGGGAAGCCGGAGAGAAGCTGAGGCCACAAGGGAAACAAAGCAACAACAAGGACCAAGGCCACAAAGATCAGATAGGTGTAGCGGGTTCCCCCGGCAAGGACCCTTGCCGGGGCAGTCTCAGCAACCCCGGCAAGACCGTTGCTGGGGCAGCTCGCCCGCTCCAGCGAAAGTGAGCCACCCTTGAGCCCACCAACATTCGACAAACGCGCTGGGACGAGGTTTGGGAGGCACCTCTGTGGTGGCATGTAGATCTTTGTGAAGACGAAGAAGAGACAAGATCAAATGAGGATAGGAAGGCAACCATCCTCATCGAAGAAACCCACGAGACCCCGGCAAGGTCCCTTGCTGGGGAAACCAGTGCGCCATGGCAAGACCCTTGCTGGGCTACCCGGCAAGACCCTTGTTGGGCCACCTGACAAGGCCCTCGCCAAGCGCATCGGCAGGTCCACCACCAGGCCCGTGCCGACCAAGTTTTCACCGCCGTTCGCATGCAGCTGCCAACCCAACCAGCTGGGCAGGCACCTGCATGGCAGCATGCAATCCTTCGTGGAGGCTGCACCACCACGCCACCTCAGCTGCTTGCCTGCCTACATGGCGCCACATGTATCGCTGGCCAAGGTGTGTGTCGAAGCATGAAGGAGTGGCGACGGACGGGACGGGCCTCGCTCCTGTCCCCGATAAAGCGAAGGGACACCTAAGCCTCGCATTAAATGCGTCTTGTCATGTAATACTAGCGATAACCTCGCAATGCTGTAGCACTTTCCACCTCCTGTGTGCCACTGTGGCAGCCCCTTTCGCCTATAAAAGGAGGCCCATGGCACACAGAGAAGGGATTCGGCTGTTGGAACCCCTCAGCACCCAGAGCTAGTTCAAGAACTCAAGAACACTAATACATCCACCAAAGCAGGATCGTAGGGTTTTACGCAACTTTGCGGCCCGAACCTGGGTAAATCCCCCTTGTGTCACCTGTTAGTCCCGCTCTTCTCATGATCCCCGCGCCCTGCAATTGTAGAAGGGATTCCAGTGATCCCATAGGTGTCGTTTCCCACCGACATCTTTGGTGCGCCAGGTAGGGGGCGCTATTGTGAGAATCTGGTACAGCAGTTGGCCTAGTTGTTCTTCATCACCATGGCTCCTAAGAAGAAGGCGACCATGGTGATCGGTTCGTCCGGAACCGGGTTCGTACCAGCACGGACCGGCAGCGGGCCAGTCGTGGAGATGACCCGTGGCACGGCCCGCGAATATCCACATAGCCCTGATGGTCCGGGCCTGGCGAGCGGCGTCGTTCGCACGCCGGGCGATGAGCCACCAGTCGCAGGCTCCAGAGACGGAGTTGGGCCCCCCGCAGGCGGCGGGGGGCCCTCCAGGGGTGCCGCCGTCCTGCCAGGCGGCGGCACGGCAGTCTCCAAGACGCCAACACCGGCGCTCACGGCACGCTCCTCTCAGGTTGTGCGCGACAAGCAGCGTCACCCTGCCGGTGACCTTGCGCGCCGCCCTGGGAAGAGTCCCTTGCGTCCATAACATGAAGGAGATTGCCAGCATGCACGCCGAGGTGCTGATGGAGGTGGCAAACGGCCGCGGAGGCGCGACGCAGCTCCTTCTAACGTGGTTAGGAGTCAAGGCGCATCGCGGTCCACCCAGCTTTTGCCGCCACCCACGCCGGCGGAAGCCCTGGCGTGCGCAGCTGCTCCTCGATTTTCCTCCCACCGCGGAGAAGCTCGGAAAATGGAGGGCCACCGTCCGGAGCCTCATCGGCATCGCCAACAATGACGGGCTGCGGCCGACGGAACCCGTCGGCCGTCTCTCCGCCGGGCTGCCACGTGCAAGCGGAGGCCACGCCGGAGGCGACGCGGCCACGGTGTACTCCCCACCTCCATCCCGACCGCCCCGGGTGTCGGCCTGTCATGGCGACGCTCGTGATGATATATCCATCTCATCGTCCGACCCACGGACCAACCGCGATCAGAGCCAAGTCCTTTGGGAGCAGGCTCATGAGGACGCTCGAACTACGATCGAGCGCCGACGTGACGCGCGCCACCAGTCGGACAGGCGGGCAGGGCCCGCCATGGACCACCTAGCGCCGGGAGGCTACGGTGGCCTACCTTATGAGGTGGGTTGTCCGGCCTTCACCCGTGAGCTGCGGCAGTTCCAGTGGCCCTCCCACCGTACGTTCAAACCCGATGTTGGCGAGAAGTACAACGGCAAGACTCACCCGTCAGAGTTCCTCAGCATCTACACCATCGCGATGCAAGCTGCTGGGGCCGCGACGATAAGGTGCTTGACAACTACTTCCCGTTGGCACTCAAGCCTAATGTTAGGTCATGGTTAATGCACTTGCCAGTGGATTCCATCTCTTCTTGGGCGGATCTGTGCCATGAGTTTGTTGGCACCTTTACCGGAGGTCACCAAGCTCATGGCCAGGCGAGTGATTTGCATATCATCCCCCAGAAGGAAGGAGAAAACCTGCGCCAGTACATCCAAAGATTCAGCCGGGTGCAGTACAACATCCCCGATGTTCATCCCGCCACCGTGATCAATGTGTTCCATCAAAACATGCACAATCTCAAGATGCGTGAAGAGCTGGCGATGAACAAGGTTAAGGATGTGGCCAAGCTCTATGTTCTGGCCGATCGGTGCGCTCATGCCGAGGAGGGAAGGAAGTACCCCGGCGAAGATGCCGGTGCGGAAACCGACTCCACTGGCGATACCGCCACCCCAGCACAGAAGGGCCGACGTCGTAATAGGAAGCGCAAGGGCAAGGCCGTGCTTGCCGTTGAGGGATCCAACGACACCGGTACCACCAAGAAGACCAAGGCGAGCGACCCCGGCAAGGAGGTTGCCGGGTGTGATGCTTGCCGGGCTTTGGCGGCTGCCGACAAGCCAGGAGGCTCTGACAAGCAGTACTGCAAGATCCACCGCACCAAGGGCCACGATCTCCAAAACTGCCGGCAGGTAGAGCAGCTCGCTGAGAAGCAGAAAGCTGAGTATGAGCGGCGGGACAAGGAGAAAGGCCCAGATGGTGCCGAAGGATCCGGCAAGAAACATGGCGGCCAAGGAGGCCGTCGCGGCAAGGATAATCAGCAAGAGAGGCCCGCCCGGGGCCGCGACAAGAAGCAAGAAGACGATCATGACGAGGACGACGAGTCCGGCGACCACGAGTTTCAGAAAGCCACAGAGGCCATGTGCGTCGATGGTGGTGCCTCGCTGCATACATCTCACCGCCAACTCAAGCAGTGGGCATGCGAGGTCACATCGGTGGAACCATCGTTTGACGCATGGAAGCCTCTGAAATGGTCCGGCACGCCCATCATCTTTGACACTGAGGATCACCCTGACCGCACCACTGCGGTCGGGTGCTTGTCGTTGTTGGTTTCACCAACAATCCGCAACCTCATGGTGACAAAGATGTTGGTTGACGGCGGAGCTGACCTGAACTTGATCTCGCCCGTTGTGGTCAGAAGGCTGCAGATTCCTGATGGAGACCTCGAGCAGACGGGTACGTTCCAAGGGGTCAACCCGGGGAGGAGTCAGGCAAAGGGAAAGATCATGCTGCCCGTGACATTCGGAGGCGAGCTGAACCATAGGACAGAGAGGATTGTTTTCGATGTGGCCTAGATCCCCTTGCCTTACAACGGGATCCACGGCCGCCCGGCGCTAGCCAAGTTCATGATGGCTTTCCACTACGCCTACAACATGCTGAAGATGCCCGGGCCGATGAACATCATCACCGCCCCCTCTGACAAGAAAGATGCGCTGATCTGCGCCGACCAACTCTACCGGGAAGCAGTTGCAGCAGCTGCCGCTAAGGCACCTGCTCCTGCCGACGGAGCCACGGAGCAGAAGAAGACCGGCGAGACCCTTCGCACCCACTCCGGCAAGCGCACCTCTTTGGGTGTTGCGCTTCCGTTGAGAACATGCCAAAGAGCTCCGCTGGCGAGAGCAAGAAGTCCATGGCTACACCGCCAGAGACCAAGAAGGTGCCCGTCAAGGAGGAGGGCACGGGAGGAGCTTTTACCATAAGCTCCACCCTCGATGGCAAATAGGAAAGCGAGCTCGTCACCTTCTTGCGGGCAAATGTCGATGTGTTTGCATGGCAAGCCTCCGACATCCCTGGCATTCCCAGGGAGGTGATTGAGCACCACCTTGCTGTCTGTCCTCATGCACGGACCGTCAAGCAGAAGGTCAAGAAGCAAGCTCTGGAGAGGCAAGTGTTCATCATAGAGGAAATCAGAAAGCTAGAGGCGGCAGGCCTGGTGAGGGGAGTACTCCATCCGACGTGGTTGGCCAATCCGGTAGTGGTGCGCAACACAAACGGGAAATGGAGGCTCTGTATTGACTACACAGACATCAATAAGGCCTGTCCAAAGGACCCTTTCCCGTTACCACGCATTAACCAGATTGTTGACTCCACGGCTGGGTGTGACCTCTTATCGTTCCTTGACGCCTACTCGGGATACCACCAGATCTTCATGACAAAGGAAGACGAAGAAAAGACAGCATTCATCACCCCATGTGGTACGTATTGCTTTTTACGAATGCCTTTCGGGTTGAAGAGTGCTGGCTCAACCTTTGCAAGGGCGGTACAAATTGGTTTTGAGCCCCACCTACATAGAAATATGGAAGCTTATATGGATGACATAGTGGTCAAAACCAAGGACAAGGCAACCCTTGTACAAGATCTGAAAGAAACGTTCGGGAACCTGCGCAAGATCAACCTCAAATTGAACCCTGAGAAGTGTGTCTTCGGCGTCCCGTCCGACAAGCTTCTCGGGTTCTTTGTGTCCCAGCGCGGGATTGAAGCAAACCCCGATAAGATAAAGGCCATCGAGCAGATTGAGGCACCCAAGTGGATCAAGGACGTGCGTCGGCTCACTGGCTGTGTTGCTGCCATGAGTCAGTTCATCTCCAAATCCACAGAGTGTGCCCTCCCTATTTTCAAGATCTTGAAGAAAGCAGGGCCAGTGGAGTGGACCCCAGAAGCCGAGGCAGCACTGCAGGATTTGAAGAGATACCTCTCCTCTACCGCAGTGCTGGTTGCGCCCAAACCACAATAACCGTTGCTTCTCTATCTAGTGGCAATGAATCAGGTGGTTAGCGCCGCACTAGTGGCGTAGAGGGAGGCCAACGAAAAGGCAGCGACAGCGACAGAGCCGACAGATGGCAGGCCGAAACCCTCTCCGGCAGGGCTCGATCCCGGCAAGATCGAGTCCCCGGCAGGGGCCGGTGGCAGCATGACAGGACCCACGCAACCGGGTGGAGAGGCGCAGACAAAGAAAATGGTGCAGCACCCAGTGTACTTCGTCAGCTCCCTCTTGCAGGGGGCTAGGTCGAGGTACTCAGGTGTGCAAAAGCTGCTCTTCGGCCTCCTCATGGCCTCGAGGAAGCTGTGCCACTATTTCCAAGCGCACGAGATCATGATGGTCACCCGCCTCCCATTGCAACGGATACTGCACAACCCAGATGCAACGGGGGGATCGTGGAATGGGCCCTGGAGCTGTCAAGTTTCGGTCTAAAGTTTGAAAGTACCTCGACGATTCAGAGCAGAGTCTTGGCGGAGTTCATTGCGGAATGGACCTCGACGCCTGACGAAGAGGTACAGGAGACCATTGTCCCCGGCAAGGAAACGAGCTACAATTGGATCATGTACTTTGATGGTGCCTTCTCGCTGCAAGGCGCCGGTGCTGGTGTGCTGCTTGTCGCACCCAACAGAGAGCACCTCAACTACGTCATCTAGATGCACTTTCCTCGGGAGATGTCAACCAACAACACCGCCGAATACGAGGGCTTGCTTGCCGATCTCAGGATCGCGGAAGATCTCAGAGTTAAGAAGCTCATCGTCACGGGCGACTCACAGCTCGTTGTCAGGTAGGTCAACAAATACTATCAAAGCCCGTTGATGGAAGCTTACGTGGACGAGGTGAGGAAACTGGAGGAGTGCTTTGACGGTATACAAGCGGAGCATGCCCCTCGGGCGGAGAACGACATCGCCGACTACCTGTCGAAGCGTGCTGCCCTCAAGCTACCTGTGGAACCAGGTACTTTTGTGCTTCAGTTAACCCAACCATCCATTGAGTCGTCAACCGGGCAGGGCAAGCGGAGGAAGCTAGGCCCCGGCAAGTACTTCCCCATCGAGCTCCCCGGAGCCGACGACGAAGATGTTGCCATGGATGTCGATCCTGCCACGGGGCGACCAACTCCGGCGGGACCTTAGGTCATGGCCGTGGAGGCGGCCGCTCCCGTGGCAGAAGAGATGCCTTTGGTCCTTGCCGTCGAGCCACAGGCTCCGGCATGGGCACAGCACACCGTCCAATTCCTTCAGAAAGGAGAGCTTCCTGAGGAGCAGGAAGAAGCAGAAAAAGTAGCCCGCCGGTCTGCTCTGTACCAATTCGTTGATAAAGTATTGTACAGAAGAAGACCGAATGGGGTGAAATTGATGTGCATCTCCCGGGAAGAAGGACTAACGCTGTTGGCAGAGATACATGAAGGCATATGTGGCTCCCACATAGGGTCGAGAGCCCTTGCCGGCAAGGCTTTCCGGCAAGGTTTCTTCTGGCCCACCGCCCTCTTGGATGCAACGGCGCTGATAACCAAGTGTGAAGCGTGCCAGTTCCATTCAAAGAAGCTCCATCAACCGGCTCAAGCCCTTCAAACTATCCCTCTCTCCTGGCCCTTCTCGGTCTGGGGGCTCGACATACTGGGCTCTTTCCCCCGTGTTGTCGGGGGCTTTAAGTACTTGTACATAGCAATCGACAAGTTCACAAAGTGGCCAGAGGTGGAAGCAGTGAGGAAGGTGATAGCGCAGTCAGCCATCAAGTTCTTCAAGGGACTAGTGTGCCATTTCAGGGTGCCCAACAGGATCATCACCGACAATGGCACACAGTTCACAAGCCATGCCTTCATGCAATATGTTGAAGATCTCGGCAACAGGGCCTGTTTCGCTTCCGTGGAAGACCCATGGAGCAACGGCCAAGCGGAGAGAGCAAATGTCGAAGTCCTACGAGGCTTAAGGACGAAGACTTTTGACAGGATGCACAAGAGTGGAAGGCGCTGGATTGATGAGTTGCCGACGGTTCTTTGGTCACTCAGAACGATGCCAAATCAAGCTACCGGCCAGACACCCTTTGCCCTGGTTTACGGGGCAGAAGCAGTTCTCCCCACGGAACTCATATACGGGTCACCTCGAGTGCTCGCTTATGATGAGCTTGAGAAAGAGTAGTTGTGCCAAGATGACGCGACGCTCCTTGAGGAAGATCGTCTCCGGGCGGCTGTGAGAGCAGCACGCTACCAGCAAGCCTTGCACCGCTACCATAGTCGCAAGGTTCATGCCCGGAGCCTTGAGGAAGGCGACCTTGTTCTTCGGCGTGTTCAGTCGGCCAAGAATTCCAACAAGTTGACGCCGAAGTGGGAAGGCCCTTATCGAGTAACATGAGTCACCAGGCCCGGCGCAGTCCGGCTGGAGACCAAAGACGTCATTCCAGTGAGCAACTCCTGGAACATCGAGCATCTTCGCAAGTTTTACCCATAAGGCGTAGCTGCCGGGCCTCCCTGCAAGCCACCTTTTTGTACAAGCCTTGCAGGCAAGGCATGTAACCCTTGGTACAAAGACAGGCACAGACCCTGAGCATAAATACGAAGCACTGGCGCCCTAAGTTATAGCATGCATGCTAGGTTGAGTCTCTTCCTTGGTTAGGGTTGATAGTGCTTAGCTGCGGCTAACCCCTAGCTTAGAGGTCGAGTGTGCGTCTCTCTGTTCCTTTCTATCTTTCTTTGGTTTGCAGGGCACGTAAGTATTCTTGCCGAGTTGTTTTGGAAGAAAAGGAACGGACTGGTGCCCAGGCCCCGGCAAGCCAGAGTTGCCGGAGGCTGCAAGAACAAGGATCCTTCCGCGGCAAGCCAAAATTGCCGGGGGCAGCAGATCCAGATAATTCTTTTATCCTCTATCATGCATTTCATTATGGACTAGGATATGTGAAAGCCCGTTCTATCTCTAAGCTACCATGCTCCCTCTTTTCGGCACCCAAGGATTATCTCTTGGGTCCGGATCTGGTCGTAGCTGCGGCAACAAAGAAGGGGAACTAGGGGCCTAAGCCCACCTTCCCTGCCTCCGCCAAGAACGTGAGAAAGGTTGATCGAGGTGGGGAGACGGCAAGGCCTGTTGCCGGGCGGGAAAAAAACGTTTGTCTTAAAGATGACAAGGGTTCACCCCATGTCGTGGGTTCCTCCCGCGAATGAAAATCCCGGCAAACATCCCTTTTTATTAAAAAACATCCCGTACAGGTACCGTTCATACGAAATAAAAAACATGAACAAGGGGACTACAAGTTCTAAAGCTAATAAAGGCCCGAAGGCTTACAAGACTAAAAAGATATAAGATGCCTGTAATCCCTTTCTTGTCCCTCTCCTCAGGAAATGGAACAAGAAAGCAGAAGGGAAAAAGGGGCGCCTAGGCAAGCTACGAGTGGTAGAAGACACCAAGAGAACATCTCGGTGGCCGTCCAAGGGCTGGATGGTGATGGCGGCGCCGGAGGCAGAGCTCGAAGACGAGGCAGCAGGATGCCAACACGCGACGAAGGCGTCGGTGCCCGCGTACTCCGACTTGACGGCCTTGCCGCTCGTCCTCTTCCTCTTCCACGGCCTCCCTACGCCAGCCGCCCAGGGAGACGACCCCGAGAAGTTCAAGGAGCCGGCGACACGGATGATGGGGTCGCCGGTGCCGCTCAGAGCGGCGCCCGACACCTAGTCAGACCCGTCATCCTGCCGCCCGCTGCCCTCGTCGTTGTTGTCGTTGTCTTCCTCGCCACTTTCGCTTGAGGAGGAGTCTTCATCGTCGGGGGAGCTCTCTACACAGCACCTCACGCGGGTCCTGAAGTGCCCGAAGATCTTGACAGAGATGAGGCCATCCTCCGTCAGTTTGAAATGGAGAGCAAGCCCATCCGTCAAGCTGTGGAGGCAAGCGAAGGTCTTCCACCCTCGATGAAGGTACATGACGTGAGGGACGGGGAACTCGACGTCGACCCACGTGCCACTGTTCCCACAACCCCTCATGTGCAGCCGCAGTGCATGCGGCGGATCCAACTCCATCTCCCCCGCAAACGGGGTCGGAAGGCGAAGGTGACAGCGCGGCGGATGGCGCAACCTGATGAAGAATTCGCAGGGGTTGTCCCCAGTGTGGCCCTCCATCAGAGGGAGGGCTGCTGGAGGGGGCGAGGCAGATCTGCCGCCCCATCCTCCTCTCCCTTGGGCACCACGGCGGCCTCGACCTCGCCCCCTCCCCCTTCCTCTAGCGGCCGGCTCCGCCGCTACGAGCTCTTGGGGAGGAGTGATGCGCTGTCGGGCCGAGACCCTCGCCGCCACCGATGAAGCGTCGTCGTGCCTCCTCGCCATGGCAAAAGAAGAAAGGAAGCAGGGATGGGGAGAGGCAGATGGCGAAAGGTTGAGAGGCACCGTCCCTCTCGCTCCCCTCCTTATAAAGGGGAGGGGGCGAGGCTCGGCCTCCCCCTCTCGGCCAATCCGGCCTCTTGAAGTGATAGCGAGCGGGGCCATCGACCGCCCTCCCCGCTCCATTGAAGGCGCGTGGGAATCAACCCGCACGCACGCGACCAACCATGACCCCTGCGCCTGTCATTCGCTCTGCATGCAGCGAACGTGGCGCAAGGGGTGGGCGCAATGGGACGCGTGGAACGACGGTTCCCAAGCGAGGGCAGTAAATGGGAGGCGGCCCTGCGGTCTCAAAGAGAGGCGCAAGCCGCCTCTTTACTATCCACCATGAGGTGACGCCAGCATGCCCACGTCATGCACGCGCACGACCCCCATGTCAAGCGTTCAACGCGGGTCATGGGAAGCGCAGCGGACGGGGCAGTGGCCGCGGTAAAAATCCGCCCCAAGTGCCCGCGCACCATTTCGGGCCTGACCCAACAACGTGTTGCGCTTATGTATGGCCCATGCCTGGGGGCTCCTGTCGGTTTACAAAAGTAGGGGTTCTCCTTTTGACCCCTTTACTTGTGCACAGGCAGTCAGAGCCTCCTGCCACGGCCATGCACAGACACGGCGGGAAGGGAAGCCGGAGAGAAGCCGAGGCCACAAGGGAAACAAGGCAACAACAAGGACCAAGGCCACAAAGATCAGATAGGCGTAGCAGGTTCCCCCAGCAAGGACCCTTGCCGGAGCAGCCTCAGCAACCCCGGCAAGACCCTTGCCGAGGCAGCTCGCCTGCGCCAGCCAAAGTGAGCCACCCTTGAGCCCACCAACGTTCGACAAACGCGTTGGGATGAGGTTCGGAAGGCACCTCTATGGTGGCATGCAGATCTTTGTGAAGACGAAGAAGAGACAAGATCAAAGGAGGATAGGAAGGCAACCATCCTCAGTGAAGAAGCCCACGAGACCCCCGGCAAGGTCCCTTGCCGGGGAAACCAGGGCGCCATGGAAAGACCCTTGCCGGGCTACCCGGCAAGACCCTTGTCGGGTCACCTGACAAGGCCCTCGCCAAAGCGCACCGGTAGGGCCACCACCAGGCCCGCGCCGACCAAGTCTTCACCGCCGTTCGCATGCAGCTGCCAACCTAACCAGCTGGGCAGGCACCTACGTGGCAGCATGCAATCCTTCGTGGAGGCTCCACCACCGCGCCACCTCAGCTGCCTGCCTGCCTACATGGCGCCACATGCATCACTGGCCAGGGCGAGTGTCGAAGAATGAAGGAGCAGTGACGGACGGGACGGGCCTCGCTCCCGTCCCCGATAAAGCGAAGGCACACCTAAGCCTCGCATTAAATGTGTCTTGTCCTGTAATACTAGCGATAACCTCGCAACGCTGTAGCACTTTCCACCTCTTGTTTGCCACTGTGGCAGCCCCTTTCGCCTATAAAAGCAGGCCCATGGCACACAGAGAAGGGATTTGGCTTTTGGAATCCCTCAGCACCCAGAGCTAGTTCAAGAACTCAAGAACACTAATAGATCCACCAAAGCAGGATCGTAGGGTTTTACGCATCTTTGCGGCCCGAACCTGGGTAAATTCCCCTTGTGTCACCTGTTAGTCCTCCTCTTCTCATGATCCCCGCGCCCTGCAACCGTAGAAGGGATTCCAGTGATCCCATAGGTGTCGTTTCCCACCGACAGCGGATCTCGGGTAGGGGGTCCCGAACTGTGCGTCTAAGGCTAATGGTAATAGGAGGCGGGGGACACGATGTTTACTCAGGTTCAAGCCCTCTCTATGGAGGTAATACCCTGCTTCCTTCCGGATTGATCTTGATGATATGAGTATTACAAGAGTTGATCTACCACGAGATCGTAGAGGCTAAACCCTAGAAGCTAGCCTATGATTATGATTGTTGTTGTCCTACGGACTAAACCCTCCGGTTTATATAGACACCGGAGGGGGCTAGGGTTACACAGAGTCGGTTACAGAGAAGGAAATCTACATATCCGAATTGTCAATCTTGCCTTCCACGCAAAGGAGAGTCCCACCCAGACACGGGATGAAGTCTTCAGTCTTGTATCTTCATAGTCCAACAGTCCGGCATAAGCATATAATCCGGCTGTCCAAGGACCCCCTAATCCTAGACTCCCTTAGTGCTCACCACTGCTGGGCCCCAGGTCGTCGATGAACCGAGCACCACCAACAGTAGCACCAAGGAAGATCAGCTCCTCCAGGCCATGAGCGCCAACTTCCATAAGCTCCAGGCACTCTACCGCGCCCGCCAGAATAGGGTGGATTCCAGGATGGCTGCTATGGACAAGGCAGAGGCAGACTTCAAAGAGCGCATTGCTCAAATGCAAGTCTGGTTTGCCAAGGCCCGAGAAGATCTAAAGGCCACTCAGATCCAGCTGGACGAGTGCCAACGGGAGCTCCTTCTGAAGCAGGCCGACTTTGACAAGGCACAAGAGGTGGTGAAAGCAAAGGCCGCCAAGGACGAGTCTGACCAGACGCAGCACCGCATCCTACTGGATGCCCAAGACGAGGACTTGGTCTCCCATGAAGCAATGCTTGCCGCCAAGCTTCACGCCAAGGATGAAGAAGTTGAAAGGCTTGTCATGCAGCGGAGCCAGGATCTGAAGCAGGAGCACAAAGAAGCACTTGACGCTCTGACCCTGGACCACGCAGGCAAGCTGAAGGAGGCCGTTGACCGCGCTGAGGCTACAGAGGCCGCCAAGGTTGAGTTGGCTGGCAAGGTGGAGAAGCTAGAGCTGGAGCTGGAGGAGCTGAAGAAGGACAGGTGAGGGAGTCCTGGATTAGGGGGTGTCCGGATAGCCGAACTATCACCGTTGGCCGGACTCCTGGACTATGAAGATACAAGATTGAAGACTTCGTCCCGTGTCCGGATGGGACTTTCCTTGGCGTGGAAGGCAAGCTTGGCGATACGGATATGTAGATCTCCTACCATTGTAACCGACTCTGTGTAACCCTAACCCTCTTCGGTGCCTATATAAACCGGAGGGTTTTAGTCCATAGGAAAAACAACAATCATACCATAGGCTAGCTTCTAGGGTTTAGCCTCTCTGATCTCGTGGTAGATCTACTCATGTACTACCCATATCATCAATATCAATCAAGCAGGAGTAGGGTTTTACCTCCATCGAGAGGGCCCAAACCTGGGTAAAAACATCGTGTCCCTTGTCTCCTGTTACCATCCGCCTAGACGCACAGTTCGGGACCCCCTACCCGAGATCCGCCGGTTTTGACACCGACATTGGTGCTTTCATTGAGAGTTCCTCTGTGCCGTCGCCATCAGGAAGGATTCCTCATCCCGTCTTTAAAGACGGCATTGTTGCTAAAGGAGCTTTGGCTATTGGCCAAACTCTCCGGCTAGGCGGTTTCCTTATGACCGCCTGTCCGGCCACCGCGCCGACGATGACTTCTCGGGTCATCGAAAGCAATCTTCATATTAGCTCGGAACTCGCCGAGCAGTTAGATCCGATGGAGCTCTCTTCCTTGAACGATCTCTTGGATCGCATCGCCGTCCTAGGAGTCGCCACAGACTACGATCAGATTGGACCTAAACCCGATCTGAGAGAGATCAACTCTCCCCAGGTTACCCACCATGTTGCCGTGGTTGAGGAACAATACGATGACCCTTCCTCTATTTTAAGGACTAGCTATGTCTGGATTCCCGATCCCTCCATGCCGGATTCCCGCGGAGGGGAGGACGTGACTCAAGCCCTGAACCTAAAGTCAGGCAGCGGGCTAGACGCATTGGACAACATCCAAGAACCCAAGCTTCCAAGTTCGGAAACTTCTTGGCCCCTGAGTCTTAGAGTGGACGGGGTTTCGGATTTAATTCCACCCGCCCACCCAAACTTAAGCGATCTATCCCAAATCCGGCAAGAGCCTGCAGAAACAGTACACCATTACTGGGCCAGATTCCTCCTAGTTATGAACATGATAAAGGACTGCCATGAGGCGAACAACTATTAAGTCGCAAGTTTTGGCCGACTTCATCGCCGAATGGACTGAAGCCGAACTCCGTAAAGAGTACGACGCATATTCCAACTGGATAATGCACTTTGACGGCTCCAAAATGTTGGCCGGTCTAGGGGCGGGCGTCATTTTGACGTCCCCAACCGAAGATATGGTTCAATATGTACTCCGGATAATGTATACGGACTCCAACAATGCAGCCGAATACGAGGCCCTTCTACACGGCCTCCGGATGGCAGTCTCCATGGGCATTCAACACCTAGAGGTGCGCGGGGATTCGAACCTCACGGTATCCCAAAAAAATGGAGACTTCGATGCCAAGGATCCGAAAATGGCAGCTTATCGCAACGCCGTCCTAAAAATGTCAGCTCAGTTTGAAGGGCTCGAATTTCACCATATAGCCCGGGATAACAACCAGGCAGCAGATGTATTGGCGCGCATGGGCGCAAAGCGCGATGCCGTCCCTCCCAACATCTTCCTAGAGAGGCTGTTCAAGCCATCCGTAGTATGGGAGGGGGAATCTGGAAATAACAATCCGGACCCAACCGCACTGCCCGACACCGAACATTCTGACAAAATTGGTGACTCTTCCAACGAAGTAACATCTTTAGCCCACGTAATAATGGCAGTCATTGCCCCGTGGACAGAACCATTCCTAGCCTACCTAACCAGGCAGGAACTTCCCGAGGACCAAAACGAGGCCCGCTGCATAGTGCGGCGATCTAAAGCCTATAAGGTCCATGAGGGAGAGCTTTACAAGAAAAGCACAACCGGAGTCCTTCAAAGGTGTATCTTCGAAGAGGAAGGGTGGAATCTTTTGGCTGAAATTCATGCCGGACTAGGCGGGCACCACACCGCAGCCCGGGCCCTCGTAGGCAAGGCCTTTCGTACAGGATTTTATTGGCCAACGGCCCGGGCAGATGCTCAGGACTTAGTCCAATGATGCGTCGGTTGCCAACTATTTGCTAATCAAAGCCACATGCCACCCACCGCCCTCAAAATTATACCCATAACCTGGCCCTTCGCGGTCTGGGGGCTTGACATGGTTGGACCCCTTAAAGGAGGAACCCACAAGCAAAAATACCTACTGGTCATGGTGGACAAATTCACCAAATGGATAGAGGCCAAACCTGTTAAGACGGCCGAATCCGGACCGGTGATAGACTTCATATCAGGGGTTATACACCGTTACGGCGTCCCCCATAGCATCATCACTGATAACGGTACGAACTTTACGGCCGACGAGGTTAAACTCTGGTGCAAAAACATGGGCATCAAGCTCGACTATGCTTCAGTCTATCACCCTCAAACTAACGGTCAAGTCGAGCAAGCAAATGGTCTAATCATGAGCGGCATCAAACCCAGATTAGTGCGGTCCCTCAAGGAATCTAACACGCACTGGGTAGAGGAGCTCGACTCCTTACTCTGGGGGCTGTGGACCACTCTGAATCGCACCACCGGATTTACACCATTCTTTATGGTATACGGCGCAGAGGCAGTTCTGCCCTATGACATAATTCATGACTCACCTCGCGTGCGCATGTACGAAGAAAGAGAAGCCGAGCTCGATCGGCAGGACAGTTTGGATGCATTGGAGGAGGAGCGTGACGTGGCAAAAGCCCGTTCCGCATTCTATCAACAGCAAGCTCGAAGATATCAAAGCAGAGAAGTATGGGCCAAAACTTACAACGTTGGCGAGTTAGTTCTACGCCTGCCGGACAAGAAAAAGGACAAACTAAAGCCCAAATGGGAAGGTCCCTTTATCATCGACCAAGTCCTGACCGATGGAGCGTACCGTCTGCGAGATGCATCGGATAACCGACTTGAGCCGAAGCCATGGAACGCAGCCCGTCTCCGAAGATTCTACACCTAGCGCCGGATTCTGAGTTCATCTCCTTCCCCCATCTATATTTTACATATTAGTTGTCTTTTGTTTCTCTCCTTCTCCCCCCTTTTTTTATTACAGCCTTTGAAAGCTTGTTCGCGCATTGTTCGCACACACTTGAAGCGCTATCCGCGCTCATTATACCTGGGGGCTTCTTTAACAGAAGCTTATTTATACGGGCGCCATACCCAATACATGTGTCATACTTTCGCATGTACCTTTTATTCACCATTATATGCATCGATATGACTTAAGTTTTGGCCAAGCTGGGTTGCCTAGCTCCTGTGCTTACCCCTACGTTCCCGATTGTTCGGCTAGGTGGTAAAGGGAGCACCTCTGTGATTGTTACTGTCGGGTCAGCCGGATGTGTACCTCAGACTGGGTGAAGCCGAAAGCTAGCGTTCTTAAGGGAATATTCGGTCGGTGAACAAAAATACGATTTAATGCCTATTTTTCTGCCCCCGGATGTTTTTCTGCTTTTTTCGCAGTCCAGACATGCACTTTAGGGCATGTCTCCCAGGGAAAGGAACCCCTAACGGAACTATTCTCCCTGGAAGATGTTTCTTACTAACCATGTAATATAACATAACTAGTTGGGCACTTGTCTGGTAAAGCACTAATGACCCCTATGCCTGGTCTCCACGCATGCCCCGGTTCTTATATAACCGTGAGGGTATTCGGACACACTCCGGACTATTGGGTCCCGAGGTTGAAGCGAAAAGGTCCGCTGCGACAAATGATCTACAATCTGGCTAGAAGGCATTTTTCATTCATCTTAAATTACATAGTCAATTCGACTGATTGTATTCCTCTTCGATGCCATCTAATAGGCTGTCTAGTTTACAGTCCTGCTGGGAATACTTTGCGGCCAACTCTACTTGGCCGTACACTAAGCTCACAGGGATCTCCTTCCCATCAGGCCCCACAGGTCCGACCTTGGCCATATGGTTTGGGTCAGCCTTCGTGTACCGCGTCTTCACCATGGCCCAGGCCTCCCTGGCGCCTTGACGGCAGGACGATATCTTCCATAATCGGAAGCGCCGCCGCGCTCCCTGAAGCCTCTCTGCAAGCTCTCCAAGGCCTTCGGGCAGGGAGACGAACGGCCATAAGGCCTGGGTGGCGTCTTTCATCACCTGCCGAGCTCGTTCGTGCAGTTGCAAGAGCTCGGGAAGAAGGTCACCCATAGAACCGGGCATCTCCTCTGCAGGACGGCCTGTGAGCATACCTACAGACAAACCTCTGTTAGTGGGCTTCCTCGCTGAACTCTTTTTCAAAGTTCGTTCAAGCACTTACTAAAAATGTCGCGTCGAAGCCGCCGATTCTCCTTCACGGAGTCAGACAGCTGGGCACGAACATCCTTTAGTTCTTCACCCAGCCGGGTGTTGGCATCTTGGAGATTATTTTTCTCTTGCCTCGCCCTTGTAAGCACATTCTCGCCGGCCTTTAACCGGCACATGAGCTGTTGCTTGTCCGGATCTATTCCGGCGCCATCTGCAATATTATTGTCAGACTTCTACACACGCCGCACTTCACAAGTTATTTATCTTTTGAAGCATATATTACCAGAGGGGGTCTCTTTGCCTTCCCCTGATGCGGCTAGTGCGGCCTCAAGTTGGGCTTTGCACTCCTCCAGCTCCGGGGACAGTTGGGTATTCTTTTCTGTAAGAACCTGCACAATAAATGATCCTTAAATCAGTTATTCTAACTATTTCAAGTCTCGGGGGCTACTGGCATATATAACTGTCAAATTATCTCACCCGTATGTCTTTTACATACAGCTCCGTGGCTCTGGCTAGACCATTTTGAGCGGCACGGAGGTGCGCATCTTCCGAATTAAAGGCATCCAACGCCTCTGGGGAGAAAACATGCGTCGCGAAGAACTGTCCGGCGACGCCTGTGATTCATGGCACTCTCCACCTCGGAATTGGTGGCAGATAACCCGTCGGTGTCCTCTGTTGGAGGGGCATCCGACGTACGCCTTGTGTTCGCCTCCGCTTCTGGACCTGGCTTTGGAGCCTGGCGAGCGGAGGATTGATTGGCAATCTCCCCGGATACAGTCCGGCGAGCGCTCTTCTTCCTGAAAAAGCACGAGCATTAGTATGTCTCCCGGGAATAAAGCCTGGGAGTAAGGTGACACGCCATACCGTTGTGCCGTAGTTTCGATCCGGACCGCACTTCTTTTCACCCTGCTGGGCCGTACTGCCCCTTGTTGGCTAGCCGCCGCGGGCTCGGCCTTCCGCCTCAAGGGTGCCCCCTGCGAAGCACCATCGGTATACGGTGATCAAAAATAAGCACGGATGGGTCGTTTTCTAAGTATTGGGACTTCGATCTCAATTACCTGCGAGGCGGGAAGTATTCTGGGGTAATCGGCCGTAATGGCGACCAAGGCATTATCAATGCTCAGTTGGCGGAATACCCCGTCGATCAGCTCCACCGATATGTCCGGATCCTCTTGGGAGGTCGGATCGAGGAACCGTTCCGGATCCTCGGGTGGTGGAGGCGGGCTGTTTATATCCTTTACTGCCCGGTGCAGTTCCTGCGCTGAAATCACGAAATGAGATGCTTGACTATGGGAAATACGGATCGGATAGGCAAAAATAAATGTCCGCTTACCTAGCTTGGAGGATTGTTCATAGAGAATCTACTCTGCGGATTGACGCGGAGGAATTCCTCCTCTTCTCCCTTGTACAATGCGGACAAGATCTTCATTAGATCGGCGACTGATCCCGGCCCCTTACGGCCGCAGCGGGTGGCATCATCCTCCCCGTTGAAATCCCACATGGTGTGGCCTCTATACTGGAGCGGCTGCACCCCCCGCATAATGCATGTGGCCATGACCCCAATCATGGTCAGTCCTGAATGAGCTAACAACCTTATTCGGCTCATCAGGTAAAGGACGTCCCTGTCGTCTTCCTTCTGAGGGCTTCGTGGACGCCAGCTTAGGCGTTTCTTCAACGGAGCGTTATTCAACTCAGGGAGGCTGATCCGAACAGGGTCCGGCAGTGGGACATCTTCTACATAAAACCGTTCTGAAGGCTAGTCTTCGGACGCCTTCTTCGGGGTTCCGGATAGATATCCGGTCCCGGTGATGCGCCATAGTTCGGCTCCGCCCACTTGATATATTGACCCCTCCAGAGAACGGGGCACAAGGCAAAACAGCTTCTTCCACACCGCAAAATGATTCGGATCTAGATCCTCGTCTGTTTTATAGGCAGCTCATTTGCGCAGCTAGGGGGATAAATGTGAAAATACCCTGGCTCTTCACATTCGTTCGACACGTGGAAGATGGCCATTATTGGGCATGGAAGCCGAGGAGTGCAATATTTACGAGAAGCCGGACGCTATTCAACAGGTACACAGGATTTGGAGAAGAACCCGCCTTGCAATGCCGAAGACAATCTACGCGCCGGACTCATCGCCATTAAAGCCTGGTTCAGGGGCTACTGAGGGAGTCCTGGATTAGGGGGTGTCCGGATAGCCGAACTATCACCATTGGCCGGACTCCTGGACTATGAAGATACAAGATTGAAGACTTCGTCCCGTGTCCGGATGGGACTTTCCTTGGCGTGGAAGGCAAGCTTGGCGATACGGATATGTAGATCTCCTACCATTGTAACCGACTATGTGTAACCCTAACCCTCTTAGGTGCCTATATAAACCGGAGGGTTTTAGTCCATAGGAAAAACAACAATCATACCATAGGATAGCTTCTAGGGTTTAGCCTCTCTGATCTCATGGTAGATCTACTCTTGTACTACCCATATCATCAATATCAATCAAGCAGGACTAGGGTTTTACCTCCATCGAGAGGGCCCGAACCTGGGTAAAAACATCGTGTCCCTTGTCTCTTGTTACCATCCGCCTAGACGCACAGTTCGGGACCCCCTACCCGAGATCCGCCAGTTTTGACACCGACAACAGGGACATGACTGCCCACACCTTGGTGGAGCTGCAAGTCACCATCTTCGACAAGACCAAACTGCTCTCCAAGGCAAACGATTCCATTGCTGATCTGAGGCTAAAGCTGGAGACCCAGGAGAAGATGCTTTCGGAGACCAGGGCCCATGAGTAGACCCTGATCAAGGAGCTCGCACACGAGAAGCTGCTGCTACATAACACCGCCGCCAGCCACAACGAGCTTGTGGCCAGCACCAAGCTCTGGGCCAGCCGACTCGTGGATGTTGCGAAGAGGCTCACCGCACAGCTGTCTGCTATGGGCATGTCGAGCATCAGGTTCTCCCATGAGGTGAACGTGACTGACAGCGCCCGACTGACTCTATTCTTCGAGCGTGTCCTTGATGCCCTGAAGTTGCTCTACTCCAATAGGGCAGCTTATCTGGCCGAGGAGTCCCGGAAGCTTTGCCAGGGTGCCTTGACCAAGGTACTCACCAAGGTGGCATACTGGAACCCCATTGTTGACTTTGCCAAGGCGCTTGATAGCTTGCCGGAGGGCGTCGACCTCCAGGCGCTCGAGGAGCGCATCGAGCCCATCATCAGCTGCATCGGCGGAGTTAGGAGGCTGGAGGGCCAGCGCCGAGTTAGCTGCCTCATTTCTTGTTGCCGCTGCGAGTTCGCACCCAAGAAAGTTTTATCTTAAGTTAGAACTGCGACAATCACTGATGTAATATAACTTTGTTGTGCTTTGAACTGAATGCACGTTATTTCCCTGTTTGATTTCTCCTTGTATGTACTACACCCTGTGCTTAGTTGGATAGGCTTGTCGGTGCTTTAACCCTTGCCGTGGGCACTTCGAAGGACGGATCCTTAGCAGCCTGCTTGGGGGTGTTGCTGCCGGGCAATCCACCTCGTCGTTCTTGGCGCAGCCACCTGAGCTGTTGAGCGGACTCAAAATAGAACAAGGGTGCTGCCAATAGTGATTGGGTTCCCTTCCGTACAGGTTTTCCATACAAAAACCGAAACCATTCGAGGGGAATAACCTCGGAAATAGGAAATTAGTCAAAGTTTTGACGTGACTTAGCTTTTTATTGCTACGTGGATCGCCGTCGTGGTTACGAGCGACGCCGCTCGCCTGGCTTCTTGTACTAGGGTGGCATGGACGATCTCGATCTCCTCTGCCACCGGCGTCTGCCACGTCGCACGCCCGCGCTAGCACGGGCGGAGCGGCTCCGGACGAGCCGACCGTTGCAATCTCTTCTTCTTCGGAGCCATGGTGATGAGGAAACTGCCGCATTAACTAATAGACCAGATTCTCACAACTAAGCTCCCTTACCTGACGCGCCAAAGATGTCAGGGAAATGAACACCTATGGGATCACAAGAATTCCTTCGATGATCGGCGGGAGAGTAGCTGCACGAAGAGCAGGTCTAGCAGTCAGCACAAGGGGATTTTACCCAGGTTCGGGCCGCAAAGATGTGTAATACCCTAGTCCTGCTTGTCTGGATATATGTGTTCTTGAGCTTTTGGACTAGCTGCGGTGCATGTACGGTCCAAAAAGTCCGAATCCTCTCTCAGTATGCCTTGGGCCTCCTTTTATACGTAAAGGGGTTGCCATAATGGCACACAGGAGGTGGAACGCAAGCTACAGTTTGTGAGCTTATCGCTCGACACCGTAGGACAAACGCATTTAATGAGTTGCCTACGTGCCCCTGACTTTATCGGGGATGGCAACAGAAGCTATCCTGTCTGTCGCCGCCCCTCCTCGCTTCGCCACGCATCCAGGCTGACGAGGCATGCAGTTTTTTGAGGAATATTTGCCTTAGTTTTTTGAGGAATATTTGCCTTAGTTACACAAGTGAAACCTAAATTCCAATCGCTATCAAGCGTAGTGCCAACTTTGCAGGTCTAGGATTGAGGGGAATTGGGAAATATCATCTTGCTGTTGCATATTAAGCTTCAACGCGTGGGTCGTTGCCGATCTACCCAAGAGGCACTTTCCGTCAAGAGCAACAGGCAACAGCCACGCACCAAATTGACCGGAGGATTGAACCTCATGGAACCTCACTACTCAAAATCTAGACATGTTAGCTGCTTGATGTCCTGGCGCCTGCACAACGCAACACACGCAGACAACAATCTTCAAGCCTTGTTTAGTTATTGTGCTTAGTTACAGAAGAAGCTTTGGACTGGTCATCCGCTGCACGACACCATAGGTGCGCAACTCTTACCTGTAGGTGTGGGCACGTGGCCACTCGTGGGTCTGCTCCTCGTCGCTTCATGTGATGACACCATGAACGTGGTCGAGGAGGACCATCCTCATGGAGCTGGGCCATGGTCTGGCCAAGAGTGTTGGTTGAAGCCCTTTCCTTTTCTCACACAGTGTTCGTTACTCGTTAGTTCTGTCCCACGCCCTGGAAGAGCTTCAGAGGAAAACAGAGTAGTAAAGCAGAGGAGTCACACAGACGAATGCTCTTTCTTTTCGTTTCGACTAATTGCTCAGCAACACATGTTGTGCGTGTTACATGGATTAAAGAGCCAACTCCATGTTAGACTAAGTATATATTAGATATACGTGTTGTAACATAACCTGTATTTGTACGGTTCCCTCTTATAAATATATGACAGCCGTACCCACCAAGGGTATCGAGCATTGTTCCAAACCCTATTTTGTCTAACATGGTATCAGACGACGCGTTCGATCCGCGCCGTGCTTCCGCCTCCTCTGCCGCCGCCGCGTCGGCCCCCGCCGCCGTGCCGCCTCCGTCAACCCTGGCGATGGAATTGCCTTTCATGGCCTCCACGCCGCTCGCCTGGGCCCGTCCGGCTGCATCGGGCTCGCGTCCACCAGCGCCCCGATCGCCCGCGATGCATCCATCGCTCGCCCATGATGCATCTCTGGAGCCAAACTCCTACGTTGCCTCCGCACAACTACCCCGTGATGGATTGAACTCCCATGTGCAGCCCCGTGATGGATTGAACTCCCGTGTGCAGCCCCGTGATGGATTGATTTCTCGTGATGCGTCTCTGCCGCAGAATTTCTACAACACGGCTGCGTCGCTGCCCTACGGCGGGACTCCGTCTCGTGATCTGCCGCCGGCTTTAGGCCCTCATGGTGCCCCCGTCCAGGTACCCTACGGGGGGCCGTATCCCGCGCCGTACGTTGCGCCGTCGCCAGCGCAGTATGCTCCGTCCTCCGCGGTGTCCTACGAGGCGCCGTATGGCGCGCCCTACGCCGCCCCTGCGCCGTACACCGCGCTGCCCCTGCAGCCCTACGGCGTATCTCCCACGGCGCCCTACGGTCATCACCAACACTACCGTGCGCCTCCGTCGGCCGATGCGCTGGTTCCATACAGTGCTCCTCCGACGTATGACTCGCAGCTCTCCGCACCGGTGGCTGAACCAGGACCGTTCCACTTTGCTCATCTGGTAACGGTGAAGCTCTCTGCCGACAACTACCTCCTGTGGCGCGCTCAGGTGTTGCCGCTGATGCGTAGTCACTACCTTGAGGGGTATGTCGACGGTACGCTGCCGTGTCCCCCGGCCATGGTTCCGGTGCCCTCGGCCGCTGGTGGCTCCGTCATGGTGTCCAACCCTGCTCATCGTCGGTGGATCGCTCAGGATCAAGCTATTTTGGGTGCCATTCAGTCCTCGCTCACTCCCTCCGTGGCCGGCATGGTGGTCTTTGCCGCAACGTCGAGGGACGCATGGGCCACGCTCGACTCCAGCTTCTCCTCGCAGTCGCTGGCCCGTTCCTCTGCCATTCGCAACCAGCTGGGTGAGGTCAAGAAAAATGATCTCTCCGTCACGGCCTTCTTCAACAAGGTCAAAAGTTTGGCTGATACACTGTCGTCTATTGGGAAGCCTCTCCGTGACGAGGAGTTTACTTCGTTCATTCTCAATGGGCTTGATGAGGACTATGATTCTCTTGTTGAAAATATCAATGGACGTGACACGCCGATGCCGCCTCGCGATCTCTACGCACGCCTCCTCAACACCGAACAGAGGCTCGCTGCTCGCCGCTCCGTTGGCGTCTACACGGAGGGTCCTTCTGCGAACGCTGCTCTCCGCGGGGGCGCCCGCGGTGCCAAGCAGAAAGCGCCGCCGACCTCGGGCAACCAGCCCCGTCCGCCCGCTCCACCTCAGACGGGTGGCCGCAAGCGGCTCCACTGCGAGGCATGTGGTGGTGGGGTTGAGTGTCAACTCTGCGGCATTGAGGGGCACTTGGCGTCTCGCTGCCATCGTCGCTTTAAACGAGATTTTCTTGGCATTGGAAACAATGGGAAGGGCAATGAGAAGCAAGCTGCTCTCGCTACACCGGATCCCGGGTTCACTCCTTCATACTCGGTGGATCCTGCCTGGTACATGGACACGGGCGCTACGGACCATTTGACGAGCCAGCTTGACAAGCTGGCCACTCGCCAGCCCTACACCGGTCACGATCAGGTCCGCACGGCCAATGGATCAGGTATGCCCATCTCACATGTTGGTCAGGCATCTCTCCTTTCACGTACCACTAAAACCTTGCGTCTGCTTGATGTCCTTCGTGTTCCTTCAGTCACACGTAGTTTACTCTCGGTTCCTAAATTAACTCGTGACAACAATGTGTTTGTTGAGTTTCACCCTTTCCATTTTTTTGTTAAGGATCGGGACACGAGGGACGTTCTTCTTAGTGGTCGAGCTCGCGACGGCTTATATGCGCTTGATGTGCCACGAGTCTCTCAAGTTTTCAGTGGTGTTCGGGTGTCATCGTCGCAGTGGCACTCTCACCTTGGCCACCCTGCTACTCCCATTGTGCGCCATGTGCTTCATCGTCATCGTCTTCCTGTTGAGTCGAGTAATAAGGAGTTTCTAGTGTGTGATGCCTGTCAACAAGGCAAGAGTCATCAGTTGCCTTTTTCTGTATCAAGTCGTGTTGTCACGGCTCCTCTTGAACTTGTGTTTTCAGACGTGTGGGGCTATGCCCAAACTTCTGTTAGTGGTCACAACTATTATGTCAGTTTCATCGATGCTTTCAGTCGCTTTACTTGGATCTATCTTATTAAGCGCAAATCTGATGTGTTTCATGTCTTTATGCAATTTCAAGCACATGTTGAACGATTGCTTAAGCACAAAATTATCCATGTTCAGTCAGACTGGGGGGGTGAGTATCGTAACCTTAACACCTTCTTTCAGAAGCTTGGCATCTCACACCATGTGTCTTGTCCTCATACACATCAGCAGAACGGTGCAGCTGAGCGCAAGCACCGTCACATAGTTGAAACTGGCCTGACACTTCTTGCACATGCCTCTGT
>NC_041393.1:81093591-81096937 GCF_002162155.2 Triticum dicoccoides
GCTCGACGAGGCTGCCCCCGCCACTACTCCGCCTGACCCCGACGTCGATCACGCGTGCATGCCCCATGCACGTGGATCCGACGGGGTGCCCGAGTCGTCTTGGCCAGCGGCCTCGCTGTCGCCTGGGCCGGCCGAACCTGCGGAGTTGTCGGCCGAGCCGGCTGGACCCGCGGCGCTATCCCCTGGGCCGGCGGCCTCGCAGGTCACTGAGTCTTCGTCGCCTGGTCCGTCAACGCCGGTCACGCCCGGTCTGTCTTCGCCGACCCTGACCGTGCCACCGGACTCGCCCGCCGGCACGTCCTCCTCGCCGCTGATGGACAGTGGCTCCTCTGGTGTGGCAGCTCCAGCGCCATCTCCGCCTGTCGTCCTGCGTCCCCATACTCGCAGCAAAAGTGGCATCTTCCAACCAAAGAAGCGCACTGACGGCACTGTCGCGTGGCTTGCGGCTTGTGTGGCGCATGCTGAGGCTGACCCTACGGCTGAACCACGACATTTTCGAGCAGCGCTTGGCATCCCACATTGGCGTGCTGCGATGGAGCAGGAGATTCATGCTCTTCAAAGAAACAACACTTGGCGTCTTGTTCCACCTCCATCTGGTGTCAATATCATTGACTCTAAATGGGTATTCAAGGTGAAGAAACATGCTGATGGCTCCATTGAGAGGTACAAGGCACGCCTGGTTGCCAAGGGATTCAAACAACGGTACGGTATTGATTACGAAGACACATTCAGTCCTGTTATTAAACCAACTACTATCCGTGTTCTTCTCTCTTTGGTTGTTACTCGCGGATGGTCGCTTCGACAACTTGACGTTCAGAATGCCTTTCTCCATGGAGTTCTGGAAGAAGAGGTTTATATGCGTCAGCCGCCAGGTTTTGTTGATCCGGCTCAGCCACATCATTTGTGTCGCCTTGTCAAAGCTCTCTATGTTTTGAAGCAAGCCCCGCGTGCGTGGCATGCCCGTCTTGGCGCTGCTCTTCGTGCACATGTGTTTGTTCCTTCTACAGCAGACACGTCTCTGTTTATTCTTCAGCGACCTGAGGTGACTATGTACATTCTGGTCTATGTTGATGACATCATCCTTGTCAGTTCGTCTGCTTCTGCTACGGATCAGCTTGTGTCTTCTCTTGGTGCTGAGTTTGCTGTTAAAGATCTTGGGAGACTGCATTATTTTCTGGGCCTCGAGGTTCTTCATTCTGATAGTGGCTTGACTCTTACTCAGAAGAAGTACTCTCAGGATCTGCTGCGTCGTGCAGGTATGTTGCAGTGCAAGTCTGCTACGACTCCCATGTCTACCACAGACAAACTGACAGCTCTTGCTGGCGACTTGCTCTCTCCCGAGGATGCCACTGAGTACCGCAGCATTGTGGGTGGACTGCAGTACTTGCTCATTACTCGACCAGACATATCATTTGCAGTTAACCGTGTGTGCCAGTATCTTCATGCACCACGTGATTCTCACTGGTCAGCTGTTAAGCGTATCTTACGCTATGTTCGTCACACTGGTTCATATGGTCTCCATCTTCAGCCTGCACGTTCTGGACTGATCTCAGCATTTTCTGATGCCGATTGGGCTGGTAGTCCTGATGATCGGCGATCCACGGGGGGACATGCTGTGTTCTTTGGGCCTAACTTGATCGCCTGGCAAGCTCGCAAGCAAGCTACGGTGTCTCGGAGTAGTACCGAAGCTGAGTACAAAGCTATTGCTAATGCCACAGCTGAGATCATGTGGGTGCAGTCGTTGCTTCGAGAGTTGAAGGTCTCCCCAACTCAGCCGCCTGTTCTTTGGTGTGATAACATCGGTGCCACATACCTTTCATCCAATCCAGTATTTCATGCCCGAACGAAGCACATCGAAGTCGACTATCATTTTGTGAGGGAACGTGTTGCTCAGAAGCTCCTTCAGATTAAGTTTGTTTCTTCTAAGGATCAGCTTGCTGATATTTTCACTAAACCCTTGCCCTTGCCTTCTTTTGAAGGATGTCGTCGCAATCTTAACCTTCTGAGTGTTTCAGGACATAGTTAAGATTGAGGGAGGGTGTTAGACTAAGTATATATTAGATATACGTGTTGTAACATAACCTGTATTTGTACGGTTCCCTCTTATAAATATATGACAGCCGTACCCACCAAGGGTATCGAGCATTGTTCCAAACCCTATTTTGTCTAACACTCCAGAACCGACTGTTCGTTTAACTGCCTAAATAACTCACTCAATTTGAAGAAAATGTCCTATAGACAGCAAGTTGGGGGTCTACTTCAGTATACCCCCTGAAGTGAATCAACGGTGGAGATCAAAACATACCCCTTGATCATAATTAAATGGCATGAAGGTGAAGTTACAAACTAACCGATTCAATAATCAGGTGCACGTAGGGATAGCTTAAACCCAAGTTATGCGTACGGTGTAGGCGAAATGACTAATGGAGGCCGAGCTCCACTGGGTCTTAATTATAAAAGTTTTAAATTCATACTTTTATGTTTCATTTAAAGAAAACATGTATACCCAAAGACAGATTGTACATGTGTGTAATTTTTAATGATGAAATAAATTAAAGTGAGAGCTAAAAAAACAAATATGAGGCTTTTTAGCACATGTAATGTTCAATCTCAAAGTCCATGTTTTTTTTTGTGGAACTCACAACTCAAGGTATTTCATCATGAAACTTTACACACATCTACATTACATTCTTGTATATATTTTTCAGATGTTTTTTGAAACTGAAAGTTTGAATTTTAAATTTATCAAAATTAAGATCTCCATGGAGCTTGGCCTAAAAACACTGTACTCCAAAGTAGATATTTATGTATTTTATCTTACATCTAGGACATTGATGTGGTTGGATGGGAAAGAGAGAAAAATTGTCAGTTAGGAGTTTGGTCATTTACAAACTTACCATAGTACGGAAAAATATCATGGTCAAGAAAACATAAGTATTAAGAAAGAACAACATGTGCTGGGATACGACGAAAATGTCACGTGTTAGAAGGGATAGAGAGGTTCAGTAGAACTGATGGATGTATTATTGAGCCTCGGGTGTGAGTATATATTGACTTTAAGACTTGGAAGACATCTCCTAGAGATAGAATGAAAATAATTTTATCTAATATCGGACAATCTCTAGTACCAAATATATCTCTAACACTACTTCTATATGGTTTACGTACTATGCTTAATTCCAACAGCTTCTGATCGGTCGTGGATGTGACCCTAACCATTTCATGGAATGGGAGTCGGATGTGCCCGCCCAAGTGGGCGTTTCGGTCTTGGGCGATATGCCTAAGCTCAGTTAAGTAATAAAGCTATGCTTTGCTTTCAAAAAAAAAATCCAACAGCTTCTGATCG
>NC_041393.1:81097151-81116014 GCF_002162155.2 Triticum dicoccoides
ATCGGTTGTCTGCTGCCCGACACTCCTAGGTGCGCAACACCTGCGGGCGTGGGCGTGTGGCCGCTCGCCAGGCTGCTCCTCGTCACTTCCTGTGACGACACTGCGAACGTGGTTCGAGCACCACCGTCCTCGTCTGGCCAAGAATGTTGGCTCCCTGAAGCCCTTCCTTTTTCTCTCAGTTTCACAGCAGGAGGCATGCGCACGCGCGCGAACACAATGTTCGTTAGTTCTGCCCTACGCCCTTTAAGTTGAAGAACTCATCAAAAGTAGAGGAAAACAGAGTAGTAAAGCAGAGGCGACACACAAACAAATGTGCCTTTTGTTTTCCTTTCTTTTAAAATAATATAACTGCTCATATTTACAAATTGTGCGTGTTACGTGGAGTAAACGGCCAACTCCACAATCGACAATTCGTTGAACTGCCTAAATAACTTGTGAGCGGGTGAAAATATGATATGTTGAACCAAATTATTTAGGATGAAAACCAAGTTACGGTGGAAGCCGGTGAAAACCAAGTAAAAATTATGTTTCAAGAGTTTCAAAAATTCTGAAATAAATATAATATGCTGGTGAGGCAGCTCTCTACAAACGTGTAAACCGTGAAGTTTAAATTTAATTTCACCTGTGAGCTATGAAACAAACCAAATTTAGCAATGAATAGTGACAAAATGTGAAGCGTGTGGAATAGCTGGATTTGTTTCTTCCTACCTCCCAAGCGAAGCTAAATTGGAACTTGGAATTTTACCTGTTTGCAGAACCTCAACCCCCTAGCCTCCTGTATTTTTTTAAAGACATTTGAGACATGTTTTCTCTGGGTTTTTATCGCTTTCCTCCGTAACTTAGTTTTCACCGCAACTTAGTTTCCACCTGATATTTTCTGTTACAAGCAAACCGCTACTCTATTTGTACTTGTTCCAGCACATATGTACTTTTCACACTCACTCCAGCACACAACTAATGTGCATCGCTCACACTCAAGTACAACAAGTTTAAGGTGACAAAGAAAAGCAGATGGCATCATCAAAATATTGTTATTTTTGCAAGAGACTTGTTGTAAATTCCTTAACTTAAGAAAGAAAAAAGAATAAAAACACAGATACATAACATAAAAAAAAGGAATAAATAAGACAAGATTCGACCACCCCCTACATATTTAATTTCTTCTCCTATACAAAAACTAGCAAGACCCACTCCATTGGTAATTCCATCAATAACACCCTTATCAAAAAACTCCGTTAGTTCGGTTAACCCTCTTATACCGAGGGTAAAGACCCTAGTATAGAAAATATCTATATAACCACGATTATATGACCAACTGTATATTTTTTACTTGATCTAAAAATTCTTTTTTAGGATTTCCTTTGTAAAAAGAGTTTATTAAATCCAAATTCTGAAAAAAAGAATAAGCGGATCCATAGAAGATATATGCTATGAATAAACCAAAGATAGCTAGAGTTACAGAAGAAATTGCATTAGTAATAAATTCATATGAATTTACAAAAGAATTAGAACTTTCCTGGGTAAAGTTTATTAAGGGAGTTAACCACTTTGATAATATGTTTAACTCTGCTATTCCATTACCAATTCCTCCATTATCAAAAGAGATTCCTATGAATCCAATGAACAAAGTGAAAAGTAGTAATATAAGTAGAGGAAATAATATAGTATTTCCCGTTTCATGTGGATAGGCAAAAGTGTTTTTAGCCCCAAAAGACGTAGTAAATGATCCTATCCTATTTCTTGTATTACCTTGAACTTTTGGTATATTTTGTGAAAAAAAAGAAACCCCACTCTTCGTTGTTGATAAAACGAAATCCCTATTCACTCCTTTGGGTATCCTTTTTCCCCATAAAGATATTGAATACAAGGAACTCTCTTTAGTGCTACTGTAATTTTGAAAATGAACACGCAAATACCCATCAAATGTAAGTAAATATATCCAAAACATATAAAAGGCAGTTAATCATGCAGTAAAGGAGGCTATTATTCCAAAAAAGGGTGAATACAACCAACTATTACCAAGGATTTCATCTTTGGACCAGAAGCAAGCAAGAGGTGGAATACCACAAACAGAAAGTGTACCCATAAAAAGGTGGTTCTTGTGATTGGAATGTATTTTCTTAAACCACCCATAAGAACCATATTTTGACTTTTATCTGGTGAATATCCACCTGCTTTGTGAAGAGGCAACATTAGAAAATATGAAACACACTGCAGGTCATCGCCTCCCCTCCCCTGGGTCGCCCCCGCGTGGTGACCAGAGGGGAACCCTAGCGCCGCCAATCCCTCGATCGGCCCTCTCTCCCACCTCTCCTGCCCGCCGCCGCCAGGGCGCGCCACCGGGAAAAGCCCGGTTGGCGTCGGTGGCGGCGGGATCTCTCCTCCCTGCAGCGGCAACCTGGCGCGGGTGGCGTTCGACGGCAGTTGGTGGCGCGTTGGCGATGGGGCGCGTCGGCGAGGGCTCAGGGGGCGACGGCAGGAGCTGCTTCCCCCGGTGGTCGCGTGGGGGGGCCGTTCGGGGCGCGCCTATGGTTGTCATGGTCGATCTGCTTAAGATCTGACCGCCGGTGCCTCGGGCGACGCAGGGATCTCGGGGCGGCAGCCTCGATCGGTGGCGTGCGGTGCGGCCTGCCTGGCGGGCGGCACCCGCGGGTGCAGATGGGGGGCCTTCCACGGCTGCATTGGCGGCATGGACGCGGCGACGCTACGGCGGCTCCTCGATGGCCGCCCGAAGTTCCATGGGAGGCGTCGTCTCCGACTCGATCTACTCCGGTTCATGCTGGCTACGGTAGCGACTACGGTCGACACCAATTCTGCCTGGACAGATCTGGCGGATGAGCATGGATCCGGGGGAAACTCCAGGCCAGTGTGGCGGCCGCACCAAAGTCGGCACCGATTACCTTCCTAGAGGCTTCGGTGTGGATCATACGCCCCCCACCTGTGCCATAAGCGCAGGCGAAAGCCTCTGTTCCTCTATTTGGGCGACGATGACACTTTGATGTCGTGTTCCTTCCTGAAGGCGTCGGCCGAGGACTGCTCAGGGTGGTGGAGTTGCTGGTAGTTCAGAGTCGACGCGAGATGGCATGTAGGTGGAGCGGTGTGGCATCAACAGTATCATCGACGGTGGTCTCGGCGGCATGGTGCAGTCGAGTCTTGGCGTCCGATGCGCGGAGATGGACTCACGCAGGAGGAGGAAGCTGTTTGGCGTCGTGGTGGCGTCGACGGTAGCTAGACCGTGCAAGGTAGATGCAATAGTGCAGCTCTGAGGATGGATTGGTGGCAGGTGGCTGCGGCGGCCTCATACCCGGCAGGCGTCCTGGTTGAGGAGTGCGCCGGAGTGGTAGGTGCCCCATGTTGGAAATATGCCCTAGAGGCAATAATAAAAGTATTATTATATTTCATTGTTCATGATAATTGTCTTTTATTCATGCTATAACTGTATTATCCGGAAATCGTAATACACGTGTGAATACATAGACCTCAATATGTCCCTAGTGAGCCTCTAGTTGACTAGCTCGTTGTGATCAACAGATAGTCATGATTTCCTGGCTATGGACATTGGATGTCGTTGATAACGGGGTCACATCATTAGGAGAATGATGTGATGGACAAGACCCAATCCTAAGCATAGAACAAAGGTCGTTTAGTTCGTTTGCTAGAGCTTTGCCAATGTCAAGTATCTCTTCCTTAGACCATGAGATCGTGTAACTCCCGGATACCGTAGGAGTGCCTTGGGTGTATCAAACGTCACAACGTAACTGGGTGACTATAAAGGTGCATTACAGGTATCTACGAAAGTAGCTGTTGGGTTGACACGGATCGAGACTGGGATTTGTCACTCCGTATGACGGAGAGGTATCTCTGGGCCCACTCGGTAATGCATCATCATAATGAGCTCAAGGTGACCAAAGTGTTGGCCACGAGATCATGCATTACGGTACGAGTAAAGTGACTTGCCAGTAACGAGACTGAACAAGGTATTGGGATACCGACGATCGAGTCTCGGGCAAGTAACGTACCGATTGACAAAGGGAATTGTATACAGGGTTTGATCGAATCCTCGACATCGTGGTTCATCCGATGACAACATCGAGAAGCATGTGGGAGCCAACATGGGTATCCAGATCCCGCTGTTGGTTATTGACCGGAGAACGTCTCGGTCATGTCTACATGTCTCCCGAACCCGTAGGGTCTACAAACTTAAGGTTCGATGACGCTAGGGTTATAAAGGAAGTTTGTATGTGGTTACCGAATGTTGTTCGGAGTCCCGGATGAGATCCCGGACGTCACGAGGAGTTCCGGAATGGTCCGGAGGTAAAGATTTATATATGGGAAGTCCTATTTTGGCCACCGGAAAATGTTCGGGATTTTTCGGTATTGTACCGGGAAGGTTCTAGAAGGTTCCGGAGTGGGGCCCACCTGCATGGGGGGACCCACATGAACGTGAGTAGTGGGGGAAAGGCCCCACACCCCTGGTCAAGGCGCACCAAGATCCCCCCTTAGAAGGAATAAGATCATATCCCGAAGGGATAAGATCAAGATCCCTAAAAAGGGGGGATAACAATCGGTGGGGAAGGAAATGATGGGATTTCTTTCCTCCCACCTTGGCCAACGCCCCAATGGACTTGGAGGGCAAGAAACCAGCCCCTCCACCCCTATATATAGTGGGGAGGGGCATGGGAGCTTAACACAAGCCAAGACGCAGCCCCTCCCCTCCCCAACACCTCTCCTCCTCCGTATATGCTTGGCGAAGCCCTGTCGGAGTACTGCTGCACCAACTACACCACGCCGTCGTGCTGCCGTTGGAGCAATCTTCCTCAACCTCTCCTTCCCCCTTGCTGGATCAAGAAGGAGGAGACGTCTCCCGTCCCGTACGTGTGTTGAACGCGGAGGTGTTGTCTTTTCAGCACTTGGACATCGGTGATCCGAATCACGTTCGAGTACGACTCCATCATCACCATCCCCTTGGCTAGCTTCCGCTCGTGATCTACAAGTGGTATGTAGATGCAAACTCTCTCCCTTGACTCGTTGCTTAGATGAACTCATAGATGGATCTTGGTGAAACCGTAGGAAAAATTTTAATTTTCTGCAACGTTCCCCAACAGTGGCATCATGAGCTAGGTCTATGCGTAGTTCTCTTTGCACGAGTACAACACAATTTTGTTGTGGGCGTGGATTTTGTCATCTTACTTGCCTCTACTAGTCTTTTCTTGCTTCGGCGGTATTGTGGGATGAAGCGGCCCGGACCAACCTTACACGTACGCTTACGTGAGACCGGTTCCACCGACTGACATGCACTAGTTGCATAAGGTGGCTGGCGGGTGTCTGTCTCTCCCACTTTAGTTGGAGCGGATTCGATGAAAAGGGCCCTTGTGAAGGGTAAATAGAAGTTGACAAAATCACGTTGTGGTTATTCGTAGGTAAGAAAACGTTCTTGCTAGAACCCAATTGCAACCACGTAAAAGATGCTACAACAATTAGAGGACGTCTAACTTGTTTTTGCAGCGATTGATCATGTGATGTGATATGGCCAGAAGTTGTGATGAATGATGAATTGTGATGTATGAGATCATGTTCTTTGTAATAGGATTCACGACTTGCATGTCGATGAGTATGACAACCGGCAGGAGCCATAGGAGTTGTCTTTATTTTTTTGTATGACCTGCGTGTCATTGAAGAACGCCATGTAACTCACTTTACTTTATTGCTAAACGCGTTAGCCATAGAAGTAGAAGTAGTCGTTGGCGTGACAACTTCATGAAGACACGATGATGGAGATCATGATGATGGAGATCATGGTGTCAAGCCGGTGACAAGATGATCATGGAGCCCCGAAGATGAAGATCAATGGAGCTATATGATATTGGCCATATCATGTCACAACTATATAATTGCATGTGATGTTTATTATGTTTATGCATCTTGTTTACTTAGGATGACGGTAGTAAATAAGATGATCCCTTACAAAAATTTCAAGAAGTGTTCTCCCCTAACTGTGCACCGTTGCTACAGTTCGTCGCTTCTAAGCACCACGTGATGATCGGGTGTGATGGATTCTTACGTTCACATACAACGGGTGTAAGACAGTTTTACACAGCGAAAACACTTAGGGTTAACTTGACAAGCCTAGCATGTGCAGACATGGCCTCGGAACACGGAGACCGAAAGGTCGAACACGAGTCGTATGGAAGATACGATCAACATGAGAATGTTCACCGACGATGACTAGTCCGTCTCACGTGATGATCGGACACGGCCTAGTCGACTCGGATCGTGTAACACTTAGATGACTAAAGGGATGTCTAATCTGAGTGGGAGTTCATAATTTGATTAGAACTTAATTATCATGAACTTAGTCTAAAACCTTTGCAAATATGTCTTGTAGATCAAATGACCAACGCTCATGTCAACATGAACTTCAACGCGTTCCTAGAGAAAACCAAGCTGAAAGATGATGGCAGCAACTATACGGACTGGGTCTGGAACCTGAGGATCATCCTCATAGCTGCCAGGAAACAATATGTCCTAGAAGGACCGCTAGGTGACGCTCCCGTCCCAGAGAACCAAGACATTATGAATGCTTGGCAAACTCGCGCTGATGATTACTCCCTTGTTCAGTGCGGCATGCTTTACAGCTTAGAACCGGGGCTCCAATAGCGTTTTGAGCATCACGGAGCATATGAGATGTTCGAAGAACTGAAACTAGTTTTCCAAGCTCATGCCCGGGTCGAGAGATATGATGTCTCCGACAAGTTCTACAGTTGTAAGATGGAGGAAAACAGTTCTGTCAGTGAGCACATCCTGAAGATGTCTGGGTTGCACAACCGTATGACCCAGCTGAACATTAACCTCCCAGATGAGGCGGTCATTGACAGAATCCTCCAGTCGCTCCCACCAAGCTACAAGAGCTTTGTGATGAACTACAACATGCAGGGGATGGAAAAGACCATTCCTGAAGTGTTCTCGATGCTGAAGTCAGCAGAGGCTGAAATCAAGAAAGAACATCAAGTGTTGATGGTTAATAAGACCACTGAGTTCAAGAAGGGCAAGGGTAAGAAGAACTTCAAGAAGGACGGCAAGGAGGTTGCCGCGCCTGGTAAGCCAGTTACCGGGAAGAAGTCAAAGAATGGACCTAAGCCTGAGACTGAGTGCTTTTATTGCAAGGGGAAGGGTCACTGGAAGCGGAACTGCCCCAAATACTTAGCAGATAAGAAGGCCGGCAAAACCAAAGGTATATTTGATATACATGTAATTGATGTATACCTTACCAGTACTCGTAGTAACTCCTGGGTATTTGATACCGGTGCCGTTGCTCATATTTGTAACTCACAGCAGGAGCTGCGGAATAAATGGAGACTGGCGAAGGACGAGGTGACGATGCGCGTCGGGAATGGTTCCAGAGTCGATGTGATCGCCGTCGGCACGCTGCCTCTACATTTACCTACGGGATTAGTTTTGAACCTTAATAATTGTTATTTAGTGCCAAGTTTGAGCATGAACATTGTATCTGGATCTCGTTTAATACGAGATGGCTACTCATTTAAGTCTGAGAATAATGGTTGTTCGATTTATATGAGAGATATGTTTTATGGTCATGCTCCGATGGTCAATGGTTTATTCTTAATGAATCTCGAGCGTAATATTACACATGTTCATAGTGTAGATGCCAAAAGATGTAAAGTTGATAACGATAGTCCCACATACTTGTGGCGCTGCCGCCTTGGTCACATTGGTGTCAAGCGCATGAAGAAGCTCCATGCCGATGGACTTTTAGAGTCTCTTGATTATGAATCATTTGACACGTGCGAACCATGCCTCATGGGCAAGATGACCAAGACTCTGTTCTCCGGAACAATGGAGCGAGCAACCAACTTATTGAAAATCATACATACCGATGTGTGCGGTCCAATGAGCGTTGAGGCTCGCGGAGGATATCGTTATGTTCTCACTCTCACTGATGACTTAACTAGATATGGGTATGTCTACTTAATGAAACACAAGTCTGAGACCTTTGAAAAGTTCAAGGAATTTCAGAATGAGGTGGAGAATCAACGTGACCGAAAGATAAAGTGCCTACGATCAGATCGTGGAGGAGAATATTTAAGTCACGAATTTGGCACACACTTAAGGAAATGTGGAATCGTTTCACAACTCACGCCGCCTGGAACACCTCAGCGAAACGGTGTGTCCGAACGTCGTAATCGCACTCTATTGGATATGGTGCGGTCTATGATGTCTCTTACTGATTTACCGCTATCATTTTGGGGATACGCTCTAGAGACAGCTACATTCACTTTAAATAGGGCACTGTCTAAATCCGTTGAGACGACACCGTATGAATTATGGTTTGGGAAGAAACCTAAGCTGTCGTTTCTAAAAGTTTGGGGATGCGATGCTTATGTCAAGAAACTTCAACCTGAAAAGCTCGAACCCAAGTCAGAAAAATGCGTCTTCATAGGATACCCTAAGGAAACTGTCGGGTATACCTTCTACTTAAGATCCGAGGGCAAAATCTTTGTTGCCAAGAACGGATGCTTTCTGGAAAAAGAGTTTCTCTCGAAAGAAGTAAGTGGGAGGAAAGTAGAACTCGATGAAGTACTACCTCTCGAACGGGAAAGTGGTGCAGCTCAGGAAAATGTTCCTGTGATGCCCACACCAACTGAAGAGGAAACCAATGATTATGATCAAGGTACTTCGGATCAAGTTGCTACTGAACTTCGTAGGTCCACAAGGACACGTTCCGCACCAGAGTGGTACGGCAACCCCGTCCTGGAAATCATGTTGTTAGACAAAGGTGAACCTTCGAACTATGAAGAAGCGATGGCGGGCCCAGATTCCAATAAATGGCTTGAAGCCATGAAATCCGAGATAGAATCCATGTATGAAAACAAAGTATGGACTTTGACAGACTTGCCCGATGATCGGCGAGCGATAGAAAACAAATGGATCTTTAAGAAGAAGACAGACGCGGATGGTAATGTCACCATCTATAAAGCTCGACTTGTCGCTAAGGGTTATCGACAGGTTCAAGGGATTGACTACGACGAGACATTCTCTCCCGTAGCGAAGCTAAAGTCCGTCCGAATCATGTTAGCAATTGCCACATACTATGATTATGAGATATGGCAGATGGACGTCAAAACAGCATTCCTTAACGGGCATCTTAAGGAAGAACTGTATATGATGCAGCCGGAAGGTTTTGTCGATCCTAAGAACGCTAACAAAGTATGCAAGCTCCAGCGATCCATTTATGGGCTGGTGCAAGCATCTCGGAGTTGGAATATTCTCTTTGATGAGATGATCAAAGCGTTTGGGTTTATGCAAACTTATGGAGAAGCCTGCGTTTACAAGAAAGTGAGTGGGAGCTCTGTAGCATTTCTCATATTATATGTAGATGACATACTCTTGATGGGAAATAATATAGAATTTCTGGACAGCATTAAGGCCTACTTGAATAAGTGTTTTTCAATGAAGGACCTTGGAGAAGCTGCTTACATATTAGGCATCAAGATCTATAGAGATAGATCGAGACGCCTCATAGGTCTTTCACAAAGCACATACCTTGATAAGATTTTGAAGAGGTTCAAAATGGATCAGTCCAAGAAGGGGTTCTTGCCTATGTTACAAGGTGTGAGATTGAGCTCGGCTCAGTCACCGACCACGGCAAAAGATAAAGAAGAGATGAGTGTCATCCCCTATGCTTCAGCCATAGGATCTATTATGTATGCCATGCTGTGTACCAGACTTGATGTAAACCTTGCTGTGAGTTTGGTAGCTAGATACCAAAGTAATCCCGGCAAGGAACACTGGACAGCAGTCAAGAATATCCTGAAGTACCTGAAAAGGACAAAGGACATGTTTCTCGTTTATGGAGGAGACGAAGAGCTTGTCGTAAAGGGTTACGTCGACGCTAGCTTCGACTCAGATCCGGATGACTCTAAGTCACAAACCGGATACGTGTATATGTTGAATGGTGGAGCAGTAAGCTGGTGCAGCTGCAAGCAGAGCGTCGTGGCGGGATCTACGTGTGAAGCGGAGTACATGGCAGCCTCGGAGGCAGCGCATGAAGCGATTTGGGTGAAGGAGTTCATCACCGACCTAGGAGTCATACCCAATGCGTCGGGGCCAATCAAACTCTTCTGTGACAACACTGGAGCTATTGCCCTTGCCAAGGAGCCCAGGTTTCACACGAAGACCAGGCACATCAAGCGTCATTTCAACTCCATCCGTGAAAATGTTCAAGATGGAGACATAGAAATTTGCACGGATCTGAATGTCACAAATCCGTTGACTAAACCTCTCTCGCGAGCTAAACATGATCAACACCAGAACTCTATGGGTGTTCGATTCATCACAATGTAACTAGATTGGTGACTCTAGTGCAAGTGGGAGACTGTTGGAAATATGCCCTAGAGGCAATAATAAAAGTATTATTATATTTCATTGTTCATGATAATTGTCTTTTATTCATGCTATAACTGTATTATCTGGAAATCGTAATACACGTGTGAATACATAGACCTCAATATGTCCCTAGTGAGCCTCTAGTTGACTAGCTCGTTGTGATCAACAGATAGTCATGATTTCCTGGCTATGGACATTGGATGTCATTGATAACGGGATCACATCATTAGCAGAATGATGTGATGGACAAGACCCAATCCTAAGCATAGCACAAAGGTCGTTTAGTTCGTTTGCTAGAGCTTTGCCAATGTCAAGTATCTCTTCCTTAGACCATGAGATCGTGTAACTTCCGGATACCGTAGGAGTGCCTTGGGTGTATCAAACGTCACAACGTAACTGGGTGACTATAAAGGTGCATTACAGGTATCTCCGAAAGTAGCTGTTGGGTTGACACGGATCGAGACTGGGATTTGTCACTCCGTATGACGGAGAGGTATCTCTGGGCCCACTCGGTAATGCATCATCATAATGAGCTCAAGGTGACCAAAGTGTTGGCCACGAGATCATGCATTACGGTACGAGTAAAGTGACTTGCCGGTAATGAGACTGAACAAGGTATTGGGATACCGACGATCGAGTCTCGGGCAAGTAACGTACCGATTGACAAAGGGAATTGTATACAGGGTTTGATCGAATCCTCGACATCGTGGTTCATCCGATGACAACATCGAGAAGCATGTGGGAGCCAACATGGGTATCCAGATCCCGCTGTTGGTTATTGACCGGAGAACATCTCGGTCATGTCTACATGTCTCCCGAACCCGTAGGGTCTACACACTTAAGGTTCGATGACGCTAGGGTTATAAAGGAAGTTTGTATGTGGTTACCGAATGTTGTTCGGAGTCCCGGATGAGATCCCGGACGTCACGAGGAGTTCCAGAATGGTCCGGAGGTAAAGATTTATATATGGGAAGTCCTATTTTGGCCACCGGAAAATGTTCGGGATTTTTCGGTATTGTACTGGGAAGGTTCTAGAAGGTTCCGGAGTGGGGCCCACCTGCATGGGGGGACCCACATGAACGTGAGTAGTGGGGGAAGGGCCCCACACCCCTGGTCAAGGCGCACCAAGATCCCCCCTTAGAAGGAATAAGATCATATCCCGAAGGGATAAGATCAAGATCCCTAAAAAGGGGGGATAACAATCGGTGGGGAAGGAAATGATGGGATTTCTTTCCTCCCACCTTGGCCAACGCCCCAATGGACTTGGAGGGCAAGAAACCAGCCCCTCCACCCCTATATATAGTGGGGAGGCGCATGGGAGCTTAACACAAGCCAAGGCGCAGCCCCTCCCCTCCCCAACACCTCTCCTCCTCCGTATATGCTTGGCGAAGCCCTGTCGGAGTACTGCTGCACCAACTACACCACGCCGTCGTGCTGCCGTTGGAGCAATCTTCCTCAACCTCTCCTTCCCCCTTGCTGGATCAAGAAGGAGGAGACGTCTCCCATCCCGTACGTGTGTTGAACGCGGAGGTGTTGTCTGTTCAGCACTTGGACATCGGTGATCCGAATCACGTTCGAGTACGACTCCATCATCACCATCCCCTTGGCTAGCTTCCGCTCGTGATCTACAAGTGGTATGTAGATGCAAACTCTCCCCCTTGACTCGTTGCTTAGATGAACTCATAGATGGATCTTGGTGAAACCGTAGGAAAAATTTTAATTTTCTGCAACGTTCCCAAACACCCCATACCCAGCAGGCATCCTGGTTGGGACCTCAAGTCTTAGATGTTTAGGTTTGGCTGCGATGTCTGTTTGGTATTAGTCCCAGACTATCGGCGCCCCTTCATTGATTGGATAGGTGTAGCGACAGTTGATGCTTAGACGGTGGCTTTAGTCTTGCTGTTGTATGACTTTGTAAGGTCTTGTGAGAATAATTAATAAAGTGGCCGTCTGCATCACCCAGATGCAGAGGCCGGGGGTCATCCTCCTTTTCTAAAAAACCTGCTTTGTGAAGCCGCTCATGATGGACGGTCCACCCGTCATCGACCTTTCAACCGGGTCGCCCAGGGCTGAGCCATCCAAGCACATCGGACGGCTCGGAGCGCTCCTAAGAGGCTTCTGATGCAAGCCACCCGGCAACGGATGGCCAAGAGGCACTCCCCGCACGGGATCTTACTCGCAGGAGCGCCGAAGCCGCCCAATGACAGTGGCCCCGGGTGCACAAAGCGGTCCACCTGTCATGGACCCTCCAGCCAGATCTCCTAGGTGCGAGCCGTCCGGGCAGATCAGATGGCCCGTATCATCCCCGAAAGGCTCCTGCGACAAGCAAGCCTGAAACGTACGGCCAAGAGGCGCACTCACCCGCAAAGAGCCCGAGGAGGAGGATATTACATCATCCTTGATATGAGTAATAACCAAGGGTCACCCCGTGCGATGGATAGATCCTACGGTTGGACAACTCACTCTTGATGCAGGACGTGTTTCGGTCAAGACGTAATTAGGACACATTTCCACTTCAAGTCGTTGCAAGCAGAGCTTAACAGGTGTCTTCCAGAGCACAAATTAAGATCATGATGATCCCCGATCCAAACATATGGTTGTAAGAATCAAGCCCTCACACTCATGCCTGTTTTTATTATAAGTATTTCGGTAACAAAGGTGATAATGATCCGGTCTACAAACTGGAATTTAATACTCTCACATAAACTTGGTAGAAACCCTTGTCACAAGTGCACGTCCTCTCATGGGTTCGATAACTCAGGGTCACACCTTGGGAAAAGAAGCAAGGAACCTTTCTGCTATCCGTTACTATATCACTAAAGGGACTCACCAGCTCAAGCTAGGATGTGGTGGCCAGGATTTGACATTAGTCACGAGATGCAGATCGACTACTTCTTGACCTTAAAGGTCATGAACCAGTATGTTTACAGGGTAATCATCTTCGACCATTCCTCCATAGAGGTGCTCATCAAGTGTAGTGAGCATGAGCCAGTCCTTGCAATGATCGATGAGTGAGGATTTAATAATCTCTGTTTCTTAGTATGGTGTGAGGTGAACTATTATGACTATGGTTTAATATTGTTGCTACTAATCTAGTAACTAGTAGAATTTCTTTGAATCCATGGTAATATGATGTCTCTCAAGTCTCAACAAAGATTGTCAGTGAGGAGTTTGGTCATTTGCAAACTTACCGTAGTGTAGAACAAATAATGGTCAAGAAAGAATAACTATTAAGAAAGAAGAACCGGCGCTTGCTCGGTTATGACGAAAATTTCTCCGTAAAGCACGTGTTCCGAAATGAACACCAAGTACTTACAAAACCTTGAAAATGACCAAAGAATTCCAATTGTGTTTTAAGCATGCTAGTGAATTTGCGTCGAAAACCAAACATTTCAGCACACTGCAAATGTAAAACAAGTGCTACATAAAAAACAAATTGGAAGAACTAAACTTGGTTTTTTATCGTACAAAAACTTATAATTTTTCTCATGAAAGTCTATAGACATAAATTTTTGAAACAAAGTGTGTAATTTCTTCTTATTTTTGAGCATTTGGAAGAATTTGTTTGACACTGGAATACATGCCCTCAGGTGGACCTTTGAATTACCCAGCATGCTCATATATTGTACCTGGAGACCCACTCTCTTGGATCCTTCACTTGACGTCTCTGTGATGTTGTAGTCTTTGATTGATTTTTCTTAAATATAAGTGAATATGTTGTTCGTACGTGTGTGTGTGGGCCACTACACTTGTTGTACTAAATGTCATTGTTTTCCTCCTTTATAAGTGAGAGGACGAGAACTCAAAGAAAGATTCATGAACATAGGAAGGTGAACAAGAGACCAAAGAGGTAGTGTTTTGTGGGATTAATATAGCACGCGAGTCAATATGAAGTTCCTTGCTATTGCACTGATAGCCAACACAGAGTTGTGAAAACCCTACGGCCAAGGTAATACTATTGCAGAATGAACATGCACGGATTGAGAGGTATTAGAAGATGTAATAGTCTGTGGGACATGTAAGGGATCTAGGATGTTCCTATCCTGCTAACAAACTGCTTCCAGGTTGCATCGCTGCTGGGCCATACCGAGGTCTCCGTTGTCGCTGCGCACACTTGTCGGATTCAGCCTCAGAGTATCCTCGGTGTCTCCCATGCATATCGATGTTAGTCGCGGCAGCCAATAGGGACGGACGGATTAAATGTAAGACAAAACCACAAGTAGCAAGGAAGTTCACGTTCATCTTCCCCCGAGTGACACCGATGTATATTTATGCTTCTAGAGTTCCATTCTCTCCGCCTTTGGATGAGTGTTTTTCGTATGAGTGTTGGATCAACATTGCAAATGGCCCATTGATAGCAGACATGGGACTTAGGGCCACAATGGTAAAGTTGTCTGCATGCGTCTACATAGTAATCCCTAATTCGAATTATGACCATTTTGTGAACCAGAGTAGCGATCTTAGTATGTGTGAGCACTTGAACATATAATTGTACTAACTAATCCTTGCATCCTTGTGAACACAATTGTGCATTATATATCCTTGTTTTATATAAATGACGTATGATGTTCCTTGTTTGCTTGAGAACTTGTCTCATTTTGCAATGTAATTACATGTTTCTGGTTTTTTTTAGAGGAGCATTACCCGGCCTCTGCATCGAGCGATGCACACAATCATTTTATTATAATGTTCAACTGAACCCGACTAAAAAATACAAGCATCAACCCAAAACCAACTTCCTGGCAACTATTGTTGCTACATCTACAAGCTTGATGATGTGCCTTGACCTCGCATTAGCATACACCATCCATTCCAATGGCCTTATCAAGCCGCCCGTTGGCAAGGCGAGAACAACAATCGGTCTAGCTAGACCCTCTGGGCACACCGCATGTGCGCGCTCTAGAATCAGCCACCGCCATCTTTCGTCGTCCCACCTTTAGAAGTGATTAAGCATTCACGTTGCTAGCCCATTCTGCCGTCGACGTTACCCGACGCTAGACAACATCACCATCCCGCGCTGGTCCATCCACACGCGCTCATCACCAAAATTCTGATGTGCCACGCCGCTGAGACTCGCCACCGGCCTTGTGGTAGATGTAACACTGCTCCTCCTCTTGTCCCCTTCAGACAACTCTTGCTCCAAAACGATGCCCCCAGGAGGGAGAACGACATTGGAGGTGCCGTCTTCGTTCGATCTAGGAGATCCAGATCTAGGGTTTCCCCTGGGATATCCTGAGCATGGTGACGCAACCTGCAACGATGATGCCTCGATAAGGAAACGACGTCAGATACGACGTCACCGTCCTCCATGACCGTAGTCGGCACGATTTTCACCGTAAGTCATGCGCTCGCAGTTGTCTGGATCCGCACAGAGCCTCACCATGAAGAGACGTCGTCATCGTCCACCATGACCGTAGTCGGCATTTGCCGAAAGTCATGTTTCCCTGATCTTGCAGCTATCTAGTCTACACGGAGCCTCGCCATGAAGACGTGCGATGCCGCTGCAACACCGGCAGAGAGCCTCCAACGGCCCCTCACGGGTCCCTCCACGTGCCGCCGGCCGACCAAGGCCACGTCACGACCGATCTGGACGGGATGCTAGATCTACGGCCATCGCCGCCACCCATCTCTAGCCGGGAAGCTCACCACGCTGGACATGGAAATTCGGCCTCCGCCCACATAGACTAGGGGTGTTGCCCTAACTGCTGCCTATGGATGCACCGTAAGAGGCGCCCAACCGCCTCAGGGGGATCCTGCTGCTATCCACCCGCCTGGGTGCCTTTGGCACCGAGCCCACCGCCATAGCGGCCCTCGTCGACGGCACTGGCGGCATGAGAGCACGTAAGGGGAGGCTGACGGCGCTAGTTTTATGGGCCCGCGTCGCCCAGGGGAGGCGACGCGAGGGGGTACGGGGCATCTGATCTCTAACAATCGGCTACTTATTGAGCTTCGGAAGTTATATGCTTCTAGCTGGGACTACTATGTAATGTCCACTTATGTTATCTTAATAGAAACACAAAGAAACATTTGTAAAAACTTACTTATAGTACCAAGTAGCATGATGCACAATTAATTCTTCATAGTTGCCAACCATAGTTGTTGTCATGGTTGCTGGAATGTGAGGAATTAAAAACGCGACATTGCTCAGCAGGTGCCCTTAAAAGCCCGAGAAGAAAATGGTCGTGTTTCAAACGTTCAGAGAAACCAAACTTAGAGGGGAGGATCTCGACCGACATGATGGGTAGATTGGTTGATAGATCGATACCAAGACACCACGTTTCGTATTGCGTCAATCTGATTTCCCCTGATAGTTTTTTAGGAATATTTCGCCGGATAGTTATACAAGTGAAACCTGAATTCAATTCGCTACCAAGAGTAGTGCACTTTAAAAATGTCTAGGACTGAGAGGAATTAGAAAATATCATCTTGCTATGGTAGCTGGAGTTCTAAAAGGTCGATCGTTACCGATCTTGATTGGGTGCTTTCGTGCGAGAGCAAAAGGCAACAGCCATGCACCAAATTGACCGAAGGACTGGAGCTGGGGGGACCGAACTGTTGGAGTATAATGTCCGGCCCTCTTTCTCATATCGGTCTTTTGATTGCATTGGCTAGAGTATGCACTTTTACATGGTATCAGAGCCAAGAGGTCTTGAGTTCGGTCCACGTTTAGATATGAGGGAGCCACACGTGAGGAGTGTTGACGTGTAATGTGATGCCTAGTCTCTTCCATCAGATCAGTCTGATGGATGAACTGATTAGATGCATAAACTTATAACCAAGAGATTCAGGGTTCAAAATCTAGTAAACGCAACACACGCAGACAAGACATGCTAGTCGATTGATATCCTGGCACTTGCACAGTGCAACACACGCAGACAACAATTATATCTGGCCTAGTTTCTTCGTTCCGTAGCAGCTAAAACATCGAACTATGTAGGATTAGGATTTGGTAAATCACGTGATGTAGAGGCTGGTGTGGTGTAATCCCTAAAAAAGGGTTTTGGTACTGTGATCGGTCGTCTGCTGCTCGACACCTAGGTGGGCAACTCTTACCGGCATGTGGCGCGTGGCCGCTCGCCGGGCTGCTCCTTGCCGCTTCCCGTGCGACGCCACGAACGTTGTCCAGCAGGACCGTCCTAGCGGAGCTAGGCCACGGTCTGGCCGACAGTGTTGGTCGAAGCCCTTTCCCTTTCTCCAGTTTCTCCGGTGGACATACACGAGCGCGCACATGGTGTTCATCAGGGCATCTCCAATGCTAACCCCTAATCTTCATGGCACCGATGACAGTACCGAGTGCGCACATGGCTGTGTAATCCATGGGACATTTGGATTTTTTTTTTCACAAATGACTTTTTGAATCTTGGCGCAGATGACGGTCCACAATCTGCGCGTCCCCGCCATTACATGCTACAAATCCACTCACCAGAAGATGGACAAAACAAGCGAGCAAAACACATGAGCGATGGGACAGGAGAAATCTGGTCATCAGATTTTTAGAAACATTATTCTTTTTCGGAAATCTTAAAAATCTGACATTGGATTTTTAGCGCTAAAAATCTGATGATTAGATTTGCCATGAAAAAATATTAAAACAAATCCATGCTTGAATATAAGGATTTAGCGTGCTCTACAATGAAAATTACAGTACCATGTAGCGTAAAAATCAACAGAAACATTGCCATGTTGCAGCGATTAATTGCCATGTGTTTGATTAGGATCCGACGTACTTGGGGACATCAGATTTTTTAACCTTAAAAATATGACGTTATTTATTTGGAAATCCTTTTTTTAGTAGTAGAGAGAGATTTGCTGCTAGAATACGGTAAACTAGAGGAAGAGACAAGATATAAACATGTTTATTAATCAAGCAAGATGTAGTTACCAGCATTACTCCAACATTCATTAGAACTTAGTTTAGTTTAGAGATATCAGAACCTTGTACATCATTCACCTTTTTAGTTTTGGTTCTTTTCTACGTTTGCAAAGGTACAAAGTCCTGAACAAAATTCTTTTGCCATATAATGATGATTCTTGAATTATTTTCACATAATCTTTAGCTTTAAACTCTACGCGGCGCTGAAGGTGAAATGCTCTGCATCAACATACAAGACAAGAAGTTTGTGTCCGTGTCTGTGAGCTAAGCTATGGGAGTAAACCCATGAGAGCAAGGGTGTGGAGAGATGCTACGACGTGTTCGGTTGTCCACATGAGCTCCATGTAGGCTCTGGAGGACTAACTCTGGCCCGTTTGGATGCCTGAGACTCTTAGAGAAACATGCCCCCATGAACCTCAAAGGAACTCTCGTTTCAGCAGTTTTCCTCGGAGCAAAGAATGGAACATGCATGGAAAGGGAACGTGGCGCTGAGCTCCTGCGAGAAAAAAAAAAGACGGGAGTAATTTGGTCACCTCCTTTTTATTTCCTCACCTACTAACCCACACCCGTTTGGCTAACCACCCCA
>NC_041393.1:81116238-81118720 GCF_002162155.2 Triticum dicoccoides
GGTTCTTCACTGATGACCTGCTATGTGGCGCCATCTTCTCCAGTAGCTGTGATATGTGGCGGCAATCCTTTTTTCTCCTCTTCTCCGATCTATTCCCTGCCTCCTCACCGCTCCTCCGATGGTTGTAAATAACATCAAACCCTACTTGTAGCCTAGATCTGTGAGTATGTGGTACATTAGGGTACATTTGAAGGTAGTATGGTAGGTTATGCAAGTATTGCTTCATGATGTTGTGCGAGGATGTGGTAGATCATATGTCATTTTCGTAGTAGTAGGTTTTGCATGGCGGTGATGATCATGTTGATGTTGTTGTGGTAGATTGATGCTTGTGTGCTAGTATTACATGTTTTCCATATCAGATTCATGAATTTTGGTGTGGCTATAGTAGATTATATGTTATGTTGGTCATGTGTAGCATGCTACATGTGGTAGTGTGTTGAGCTTCATGATCACAACCATGTGTACTATGCTAGATGCATTTTTTTTCTTGCCCAGCTAGTCTGGATGCTAACCATTGTAGGCACTGAACGACAATGACTTTAGTCAAGCCCTAAATTGTGTTGTTTATCTGAAGACTTTAAAGCATGCATATGGAGCCATAATTTCTTCATTTGAATTACATTATTTCGAGTTCCAATTATGAATATATTTGTAGTGCTCTACTGGCAAGCTGATTCTCGACAATTCTGGTGAGGGGAGCGGATCTAAGGATGCAGGAGAAGGCGGCGCCTCAAAGAGTCGGAGGAAGAGCCTGACGAAGGATGGCGACCTCCATGAGTAAGTTTCTCCAACCCACTTCTGCAAGGTTCTCTTAGCACTAGCGTTGGATTTTCCTTCCATCCCTAATACTTGCTTCCGTCCTTACAAGGGCACCATCTTATGGGCCATCATTCTAAAGATGAGCACCAGATGCAACTGGATGGTGAGGCTCAAGGTAGGATGTTAATGGGAGGTTTTCCATGGATCAATTGTGTTGAGTCTTTGCCATTACTCACCAAATGCAAATCGACTACTGCCTGACCTTAAAGGTCCCAAACCAGTATGTTTATAGGTTAACCATCTTCGACCGTTCTTGCGCAGAGGTAGCCATCAAGTACAGTGAGCACGAGCAAGTCCTTGCAATGATCGATGAGTGACAATTTAATGATCTTGTTCCTTAGTATGTGTGTGGTGAACTACTATGACTTTCCTTTAATGTTGTTGCTCCTACTTTAGTTAGTAGAAGAAATTTTTTGAGTCCATGGTAATATGATGTATGTCAAGCCTCAACAAAGATTTCCAGTTAGGAGTTTGGTTAGTTGCAAACTTACTGTATAGAACAAATAATGGTCAAGAAAACATAAGTATTAAGAAAGAACAACATGTGTTTGCTCGGATACGACAAAAAATGTCTCCCTAAAGCAAGTATTCCGAGATGAACATCGGGTACTAACAAACCACGAAAGTGTCCGGAGAATTCGAATTGTTTTGAAGTATGCTAGTGAATTTGCCTAAAAAACCGAACATTTCAGTGCCACATAAAAAATACAAATTTGAAGCACTAAACTTAGATGTTTCATCGTATAGTGCAGAACTTATAATTTTTCCCAAGGATGTCTATAGTCATAAAATTCTTGAAATGAAGCATGTAATTTTGTCTTTTTTAGCATTTGGAAGTATTGTTTTCACAAAGGAACACATGCTCTTGGGTGGACCATTGAACCACCCAGCATGCTCATATATTCTACCTGGAAACCTTCGCTCACAGATCCTTCAAATGACATCCCTGTGATGTTGTAGTTTTTAATTGAAATGTTTTTTGAAACATAAGTGAAGATGTTGTCTGTACGTCTGTGTGGGCCACTGTGCTAGTTGTACTAAATAGCATTGTTTTCGTCTTTTATAATTGAGAGGATGAGAACTCAAAGACTCGTGAAAAATAGGGAGGTGAACAAGGGACCAGAGAGGTAGTGTTTGGGGATTAAAATAGCACACAAATCAATATGAAGTTTCTTGGCATTGCACTGATAGCCAGCACAGAGTGATGAAAACTCTACGGCGAAGGTATATTGCAACAGAATGAACACTCAAGGATTGGGAGGTATTAGAAAATGTAATAGTGCAGAATTGAAGATGCTGTGAGACATGTAAGGGACCTGGGATGTTCCTATCAAATTGACAAACCACTTCCAGGTTACATCACTATTGGGACATAATGGGATCTTTCGTGGACATCCGCTAGTCTCTGCCTCACAATACCGTCAGCATCTCCTGTCCTTATCGATGTTAGAGGCAACAACCAATAGAGAAGGTCAGATTAGTTGTAAAATAATTCATAAAATATATTAATTGTAAGACGGACCACAAGTAGCAAGGCGAAAATAGGATAGGTGTGACCTCGTAGGGATCATTTTGCAATTTTTGAGAACCTCTGTGCGGGTAGGTGTGTGACTAATAAGCATGGTTCACGTTCATCTTCCCCCAAGTGACTCTGGTGTATGTT
>NC_041393.1:81118943-81119847 GCF_002162155.2 Triticum dicoccoides
GAGTGTTTTGTATCACTGTCAGATCAAAATTGCAAATGGCCCATTGGTAGCAGACCAGGGTACTTAGGGATACAATGGTAAAGTTGTCTGCATGCATCTACATAGTAATCCCTAATTTGGATCCATGATCAGTTGGCGAACCGTAGTGGGCTTACTATGTGTAAGCACTTGAACATATAATTGTACTGGCCAATCTGATCCTTGAATCCATGTGAACACAACCATTATATATCCGGGCGAAGGCTTGTCTCCGCATGTCCGGAGCCGAGATGGCGACGCTTTCAAGCGTCATTTCCTTCTCGTTGGCATCATCGAGGTACTCTCAGCTCCAATCTTCGCAGCTTCAGGGGAAACCTTAGATCCATGGGATCGGACGATGACGGTGCTCTAGCATCGTATCCCCTCTCGGGGGCTTCGTCTTTGGAGCTAGGCATCATCAAGCGGGACCGATGGAAGTTGGTGTCGAGGCTTCTGTGGCAACGAGGATGGGTGTGTGCGATGTCGGAGACGCGACAATGGTTGCGATAGTCGGCTCTTCTCCGGCGTGTTCGTGGGCGGATTACCTCGGGTTGTTTTGCTGCGGTGAAGTCGGAGCTGCGGTAGCGGGGCCCCTGTGGCGACGATGACAGGCAGCATGTGGTCTGCTCGATGGTCTTCCACGGCGCCAACCTTGCATAGTTCTCCTTCGGGGCTATCTTTCACAATCGGATATGTGATGTCCTTGGCGCGGGCTTCTTGTGTTTCATGGAAGTTCCGTGTTTCACATAGCCTATATGGTGTGGGTTGGGTCAATATTTGTCTTCGGAGAAGTCGGAGTCGCTTGCTCGGAGATTAGGGAGGGCGCTGACACCTGTTGGGGAGAAGCGATGACGATGACACTGGTGTGTGATGTTGACGAGACCCT
>NC_041393.1:81120088-81197742 GCF_002162155.2 Triticum dicoccoides
GTTTGTGACGGTTTTCGCCCGGTTTTCCGTTTATTAACCGGGCAACTCTCTTCTGCTTTATTAATGAGATGAGGCAAAGCTTTTGCCTCCGTTTAAAAAAATCATTATACATCCTTGTTGTATATAACTTGATGTATGATGTTCGTAGTTTTCTTGTTAACTTATCTCATTTTGCAATGTGATTACATGTTTCTATTTACGACTACTACGTAATGTCCACTTAGGATATCTTAGAAGCACAAAGATGCATTTGTATAAACTGACTTGTAGTACCAAGTAGCATGATGCACAATTAATTGCTCAGAGTCACCAACCATAGTTGTTGTCATGGTTGTTGGAATGTGAGGAATTAAAAGTGCAGCATTGCTCGGTAGCTGCCCTTAAAAGGCCCGAGAAGAGTATGGCTATGTTTCAAACATTCAGAGAAACCAAACTTATCAGCGGGGAGGACATCAACCGACATTATGGGTAGATTGGTTGATAGATAGATACCAAGACGCTATGTTCCATTGGTGCTTAGGTCAATCTCATTTCTTTTGATAGTAATAAATACAAGTGAAACCTGAATTCAGATCGCTAGCGACAGCACACAACACTTTGAAGGCCTAGGATTGAGGGGAACTGGGAAATAGCATCATGCCACTGTGCCTGAAGCGCTGACACGTCGGTCGTTGCCGATCTCGAATCGGCATTTTCATACGAGGGCAACAGGCAACAGCCACGCACCAAAGTGGCCGGGGGATTGAAGCTGGTGGAACCGCACTACCAGGAATCGAGACATCCTAGCTGCCTTTGTCTCCTGCACAACGCATCACACGCAGAGAACAATCATCCGGCCTTGTTTGTTTGTTCGTAGCATGGTGGTTACCGAGGTGGGGTTATACATGGAGTATATACAGCAGCTAAAGCACCGAGCTAAGTAGGATTAGGAATACTACTCCTACATAGTATAGGTACTGTGCTTAATCCCAACAGCTTGTGACCCGACCGTAATAAGGTAGCCCATGCAGTTGCTGCATTGGGATGTAATGGGCCGGAGAACCACCGGCTGTGGTTGGATGCTGTGCCGGACAATGGACGCGTCCTGATAGCCAGCAAGTCTGCTGAGCCTGTTTAAGTTTTGGAACCGAGTGTTCCAGTTTCAAAAAAATAAAAAATTCCAACAGCTTGTGACCGTCAATAGGGACCTGTTCGGACCCTCTCCGCTCCACAACTGCGGCTCCCGGAGCAGAGGGAGCGGCAGCATAATTCTGAGAGTGGCTCAAACTGAGCTCCTCGCATGGAGTGAAGTTTTGAGATTGGAGAGGTTCTGAACAGACTCTAGGTGCGCAACTCTTGCTGTCCAGTGTATTCGTCTCGCCGCTCACCGGGCTGCTCCTCGTCGCTTCCCGTGAGGACACCGCAAAATGTGGTCAAGCAAGACCGTCCTCACGGAGTTGGACCATGGTCTAGCCAAGAATGTTGGCCGAAGCCCTTTCGTTTTCTCCCAGTTTCTCCGGTGGACACACACGAGCGCGCGCAAATATCCCACGCCCTGGAAGAGCTTAACAAGAGCAGAGGAAAACAGAATAGTAAAGCAGAGGAGTTACACAAACGAGTGCTCTTCCTTTTCGTTTTTGGCTAATTGCTTGAGCGTGTTAGGCATCTTCGCGCTAATCCCTAAACCGTTCGCATCCGTCTGGACCGGATGGTCCGGATACAATTTATCATCCAGTACAGTATCACATTGGTCCGCGAACCAGTCTAGATGTTCGTTTTTGCGCCAATCAAAGGTAAATCAAGATGGGTTTTGCGTCTTTGCGAGCGTCCGGGCCGCTCCCACGTACGTGTACGACACCACTGACCCACTCACAGACGTCTCCCACACCGGCGTCCACTCCCACGCGAAGCAGTTGCTACGCATTCATGCTGCTTAGCATCACAATCATGCCCCGCGCAAAACGGATACGACATCTCACTCGCTTCGACATTGAAAAGGCATGCCGACCGAGAGCGCTACCCGTGTCGCATCCCGGTCCCAATGCATGTTCAATGCCGGAGCGACGAGATTGGACGGGATGGGACATATTGCTGCTTCACTGGAACAGGCTGCCAATCCGTCCGCCCACAAGCATTAAACAGATGCACCGACCGAGAAACCCACTCCAACACCTTCATTCAACCACCCGTCACAGGGCTGGCCGGCCCCCGATATTTATACCTGACTACACCGGCACGACCGCACCACACCACCTCCGCTCCTCCTCATGCACCACCTCCGCCATGACCGCGAGCTCTACCGTGTTGTGGGCTAGCCTCACAACGAAGCAAAAGCATGAGATAGCCGCCCTTGTGGCTGGCTGTCAGGTCTTCGATGATGACCCGACGATGGATGAGGCCTCCCATGACGAGTCGGAGCCCTTGCCCGCGCCGGTCCATGCCGACTTCACCCTGGAGCAGGCGCATGCGCACACCAACGCCGTCATGGCGGAGGTCTAGCCAGCCCTGCAACCGATGTCGACTTTCCGACAGGCACAGGGGGAGCAACACTACAACCTCGACCTCCTCGCGCATCACCGGCTGGTAGAGGGTCAGATCTACGACAAGTTCGCAAGCAAGGAGGGTGTGGCGGCCATGGTGGAGAACTCGGACTTCATCAAGGAATAACAAGCCCTCTACGAGGCCACGTTTAATGCTCGGACGGCGGCCTCGGACACGAACGACTGTAGTTGTGCATCGTTCATGCTACCAACTGGTCTCCTTTAGCGTTGCTTCGACCACGAGGCTGATCGTCCATGTCCATTGCCAATCTCACCTCCACCGACGATGCCCAAGTCGCGGACTCCGACGAGAAGTAGTAGGGACACAACGGTGCCTCGTGTCCTATGTGGTCCAGTCTCATGTCCCACTCTTCCTCGCAGGCGGTCGCACCTTCACTTCCTGGCGCTCACGACTGTCGCACATGGACTTTGAGGGGAACAACAAGGACTTGAACACCGAACGCTTTCTGGTGCTCATGAAGCCGACGAAGATTTATACTAGGTCAACTTTCGAAAGCTTTTGTGTAGTTGAAATATGTAAAAAAAAGTAATGAATTTGGTTCGGTTTAAATGAAAATCATTAGGTTTGCATGAAGCTTGTCTGTTTTGTTCAAATTTGCTTTCAAATGTATGTGAACATGGTTGGCTGGCTGGCTCCCACATCATTGTGTGACCAGTCCGCAGACAAATATATTGTCTATTTTGATGATCGACATTGGAGATGCCATTACATGGATTAAACAGAAACTCCACAATCCACTATTCATTGGACGGCCTAAATAACCTTCACTGAATTTGGAGGAAATATGATATGCTGAAACCAAGTTATTTAGGACAAAAACCGAGTTATGGTGGAAGCTGGTGAAAACCAAGTGTAAATTATGTTTCGAAAGTTCCAAAAATTCCAAAACAAATATAATATGTTGGTGGGTGACTCTCTAGAATTGTGTAAAATTTCAAGTTTAAATTCAATTTCACTTGTGAGCTATGAAACAAATCAACTATAGCAATGAATAGTGACAAAATGTGAAGCATGTGGAATAGCTGAATTTATTTTCCATAACTCCCAAGCAAAGCTGCATTTGAACTTGAAATGTTACCTATTTGTAGAACCTCAACCATCTAGCCTGCTGTAATTTTTTTAAATAGGGCATTTGAGACATTTTTTCACTTGATTTGATTTGGTTTGATCAAGTTAATGAAGGAAAAGACCAACATAGGAGGGACAGGGAAGGACACGAGGGGAAAGTATCTCCCTTTTAATAGTAGAGATATGCCATCCATGCATATAGTTCTCCTCAATATGTAGCTCTACCTCTCTTTGTAAAAATATCCCTTAAATATGTCTACATAGTTGAAAGGATCAATATAGTTGACTAGAGGGGGGGGGGGTGAATAGGCAACTAACAATTTTTAGCTTTTCTTTACCAAATTAAACTTTGCATCAAAGTAGGTTGTCTAGATATGCAACTAGGTGAGCAACCTATATGATGCAACAACAACAAGCACACAAGCAAGCAGGGGTTACAACACAAATAAGCTTGCACAAGTAAAGGTACGAGATAACCAAGAGTGAAGCCGGTGAAGACGAGGATGTGTTACCGAAGTTCCTTCCTTTTGAGGGGAAGTACGTCTCCGTTAGAGCGGTGTGGAGGCACAATGCTCCCCAAGAAGCCACTAAGGCCACCGTATTCTCCTCACGCCCTCACACAATGCGAGATGCCGTGATTCCACTATTGGTGCCCGTGAAGGTGGCGACCGAACCTTTACAAACAAGGTTGGGGCAATCTCCACAACTTAATTGGAGGCTCCCAACGACACCACGAAGCTTCACCACAATGGACTATGGCTCCATGGTGACCTCAACCGTCTAGGGTGCTCAAACACCCAAGAGTAACAAGATCCGCTAGGGATTAGTGGGGTTATCAAATTTCTCTTGGTGGAAGTGTAGATCGGGGCCTTCTCAACCAATCCCGAGCAAATCAACAAGTTTGATTGGCTAGGGAGAGAGATTGGGCGAAAATGGAGCTTGGAGCAACAATGGAGCTTTTGGGGGAAGAGGTGGGTCAACTTTGGAGAAGAAGACCCCCTTTTATAGTGGGGGGAACAATCCAACCGTTACCCCCCAGAACGGCCCCGTAGAGGGCGGTACTACCGCAGGGGGCAGCGGAACTACCGCTAGCCCCAGCGGTACTACCGCTCCCCCTCGCGGTACTGCCGTGCAGCCAGGAAGGGCAAGAAGATGGGCAGAGGATGGACCCTGTGCGGTACTGCCGCAGTGGTAGGGCGGTACTACTACTCCCGAGCGGTACTACCGCTTCTACTGTCACTGCTTAGTACCACACAGTCCGACACGAGGGGCGACCCCCTCGAGTCGACGCGGTAGGAGCCCGGTACCGCAGCGGTACTACGGCTGAGGACCCACATGCGGTACTACCGCTGCAGAGCGGTACTGCCGCCTGTGGCTCTTGAGCGGTACTACCGCTGGGCACGACGTTACTACCGCTGGGACCAAGCCACACCCAAAGCAGGGGAAGAAAACCTCCATCGAAGCAGGAAGGCTCAGTGGGTGCAAAACGGATGTGTACGTGTTGATTCCACCCTAGCCTTACCAAAAGCGGATCCCCTCTTGATAGTACGGTGACTCCTACGAAATATGTCCACCGAAACAGAAACGAAAGAGCTACACCATCTTGATTAAAACTCTGAGGGGAAGGAATCGTCTCGTGCCAAAGGATGAATCTCTGAAATGCTCAAAGAACACGATTAGTCCGCAAATGTGTTGTCATCAATCGCCAGAACTACATCGAGAGAGATATGCCTTAACAATCTCCCCCTTTTTGGTGGATTGATGACAACAAGGGATTTGCACAAGGATAGTACAAGAATGAAGAGATACTTAGAACTACAAAATATAGACGGGCTCCCCCTGAATGTGTGCACCTAATTAGTAGTGCCTTTGTAATGCAAAGCACACACATTAGGATCAACACTCCCCCTATATTTTATAGTCCAACAACCTAAGCATATTGGTACGTGTGAGCATGGTATATAACAGGATAAGCATGCAACTCACAAATTACCAAAGTACTTGATGGACATAGATAAGAAAGGATAAGGTAGCATATGTCTCACACCATATGACTGGAACTAGGTCTCACAGGCACAAAACCAAAACAAGCAAACGACAAGAGAAAGCAACGACACAACAAACCACAAAGACGCACACACTCGCAACTCGGCAATGACACAATTCCCTATACTCTCTCCCCCTTTGGCATCGATACACCGAAAAGGCAAAGAGCATTGCTACGGCTCCAGGTGATAGCAAACTGAGGATCTCGAACATCACATCCCAGCGGGATCGTCTGCATCACCGTCTTCGGTCGGAAACTGCTCGGCGTCTGAATCGGTCCACTGGCAGTGCTGCTGAACACACTCCTCCTCATTAGTGATCCTTCCCCCAGATCCGCTGTTAACAGTTGCACCCAACTGACGCATGAGCTCCTTGTGACGGCTGCGGGCCTTCTTCTCAGAGACATGAGACATGTACTGGCCATGAGACTCCATGCAGAAGAGTTTCTTCATCTTACGCTTAATCTTCTTTGCCCAAGAGGGCTCCACTCCAGAGGGCTCATAGTCCTCATCACCATCGGACTCAGCCTCGTCCTCGGTCTCCATGTCAGCAGCAGTAGATGGACCCCAGATTTAGGAGCCGGGGTGCCCCAATTGTCCTTCTTCCTTAGACGCTTGATCTCATGAGAAACCAATTCTCCAGTTTCCAGCATAACCCTGGGATAGACATGAGCGCAGGCCTTCTCAATGAGCAACATGATAAACGGACCATAGATTGGGCGCTTGCGCTCAGAAACGGCAGAAAGAAGTTCAGACCACATAACATGAGAGATGTCTAGGGACTCGCCAGTGTTTGTTTCCTTCTCATGCTGGCAGAAGAGTAGCATATCCACAAGATAGGAGTGGACCATATCCAGATTCCCAATACGAGGGAATAGAGTCTCGCGGAAAACATGGTGAAGGATGTCCAAAAAGGCAGGCAGCTCATAGGTTTCCTTCTTAGTCACGGGGTGAATCTTCACAGAATAGTAGGGCCAGAGAGCTTGCTTGTGAGTGGAGGTGGTATTGCGGTGAGGGCGGAAGCCAACTGGAGTCTCAAGCCCGTGATCTTCCACCCCAAGTAACTCCATGAAGGCCTTCCACTTGACAGAAAGTAACTTGCCATTTGTCATCCAAGTCAGAGTCCTTTCTACATCAGTCCCGAGATGGACAGTGGCATATAATTGAGCCACCAAATCTGCATCAAAGTCCTTGTTGAACTTCATGAATCTGAGGATGTTCAGCTGAGAGCACATCTGAAGGGCTTCGCCAAAGTACTCAGGGTCCTTCTCCATAGCATTCGTGTCGATGGAGCGCACATCAACATAGAGATTCTTCTTGGCCTTGATCACATCAAAGTAGATGGCAAACTGAAAGTGATTCCAGAATGGACGGTTGACCAAAGTGGGTTCTTGTTCTTCCGCATAGGGGTTGCGGCGACGCCTTTCTCAGAATTCCTTGGCAGTCATCTCAGTCACAGTCTTGCCCCTCGGCTTCGGCTTGTTGGCAGGCTTCTTCTTGAGTTGAGGCAGAGGATGAGAACTTGATGAAACACCCGCTGTCTCAGAGGTGCGGTAGCGCTTTGACATTGAACGTCCAGGGTTGACACGGCAGGCTTGCTGCTCAGGATGTTCATCACTTGGAACCAAACACATGAGAAACAGGAACAACACGAAATAAAGCGCATAAGCCTCCAAACAAAGCAACATGGATCAAAATGTGGTAGGAGAATGATGGAATTGGGCATACAGCGGTAGTACCGCGACCCAACCACGGCAGTACCGCTTGAGCGGTAGTACCGCGCCAGATGAGCGGTAGTACCGCTCTAGATGGGGAACGGTGGTTCCCTACTGCCGTGGACAGATCCGGCACTACCGGTGATGCCAAATTCAAAAATAAACCTACCAAACTTCAATCCAAAAGGCCTAGAAGCCATCTACATCCTACTTGAGCCTCGACTTAGCCAAAAATCGAGAAAAACAATGCCTATTGCCCCTAACAACTAGATGTGAGATCTAGGAAAATAGAGAACGGGAACGGGGGCAATACCGGCATCCATGGCAGGAGGATGCGGTCGGGATCGACTCCACCGGAGGAGCTGGAGAGGGGCAGCACGAAGACGGCGGCCGACCGAAGCCCTCCTGCGGTGAGACGTCGCTGGAGCGACGAAGAAGACGAGCGAGTGGAGCGAATGGGTATGGGGGAGAAAAGCAACTCCCCCTGCCCGAACATAACCCCCCACGCCCGCCCTGGAGCGGTAGTACCGCTTGGAGTGGGCGGTAGTACTGCTTGATGATTATCAGCGGTAGTATCATGCACTCCAAGCGGTACTACCGCTCACTCGCAAGGAAACTGGCTCAAAAAGCTTAGCTCAAGAAAAGAAAACGACTGAAACGAGAGCAAACACAAACGCAAAAACCAACACAAGGAGGACGAGAACCACACTCCTCTCCAAGAGAGGGTGGTGGTCGAGGCCACCTATGTTTGAGTCCGGAGGTATGGCGCCGCAAAGAATTATCCTTGGGCCCATGACCAAAACTCGTCTTTGACGCACACATACCGTCAAAAATGGCTAATGTGAAAGAGTTGATCAATTTATGCATAATGGGGGGAGGGAGAGTTCATTGAGAGAACAACACTCCCCATATGTCCATGCCTACACCTAAACTAGACAACAAGTTGAGTGTGGTGGGGTGTGCAAGGGTTCAAGTCACATTGCTCGAATCAATGATATTTATCTCATGCCTTAACTCGCGAAATCTTGCTTCATCCAAGGGCTTCGTGAAAATATCTGCAAGGTTATCATGAGTGTTAACATACTTGAGCTCGATCTCCCCTCGCCTAATATGATCCCGGATGAAGTGATACCGAATCTCAATATGCTTCGTCTTGAAGTGTTGCACCGGGTTGAGAGAAATCTTGATGGCACTTTCATTGTCACACCAAAGAGGCACTTTGTCACAAATGACACCGTAATCCTTTAAAGTTTGCCTCATCCATAAGAGTTGTGCACAACAACTACCGGCCGCCACATACTCCGCTTCGGTGGACAAGAGAGACACACAACTTTGCTTCTTGGAAGACCAACTCACCAAAGAGCAACCAAGAAATTGGCACCCTCCGGAAGTGGACTTCCTAACCACTTTGTCTCCCTCCCAATCGGAATCCGAATATCCTTCAAGCTTGAAGTTTTCTCCTCTTGGGTACCATAAGCCAAAGTTTGGGGTATGAGCCAAATATCGGAAGATTCGCTTGACCACCACAAAGTGGCTTTCCTTCGGTGCGGCTTGAAACCGTGCACAAATTCCCACACTCAACATGATATCCGGTCTAGATGCACAAAGGCAAAGCAAGGAGCCAATCATGGAGCGATATACCTTTTGATCAACCGCTTTACCATTGGGATCAATGTCAAGTTGGCACTTGGTGGGCATTGGAGTGGAAGCCGGCTTGACATCACTTAGCTTGAATCTTTTTAGCATGTCTTGAGTGTATTTGGCTTGGTTGATGAAGGTACCTTCTCTTCTTTGCTTGATATCGAAACCGAGGAAGAACTTCAACTCTCCCATCGAAGACATCTTGAACTTAGAGGTCATGAGAGCGGCAAATTCCTCATTGAAAGCTTTGTTAGGGGAACCAAAGATAATATCATCAACATATAGTTGGCACACAAACAACTCCCCTTTGACCTTCTTAGTAGAAAGAGTGGGATCGATTTGCCCGACTTCAAATCCACGATCTTGCAACAACTCGGTAAGGTGGTCATACCACGCACGTGGGGCTTGCTTGAGGCCATAGAGTGCCTTATCGAGTTGATACACATGATCGGGGAAGTAGGTATCCTCGAACCCAGGGGGTTGCTTGACATAAACCAACTCATTAATAGGACCATTAAGAAAAGCACTCTTCACATCCATTTATTGTAACTTAAAGTTGTGATGGGAAGCATAAGCAAGCAACAAACGAATGGATTCAAGGCGAGCAACGGGGGCAAAGGTTTCACCGTAGTCGATACCCTCGACTTGGGAGTATCCTTGTGCTACCAATCTTGCCTTGTTGCGAACAATGGTCCCATGAGCATCTTGCTTGTTCTTGAATATCCACGTGGTTCCAATGAAATTTCTGTTCCGCGTTGGCCTTGGCACCAATCTCCACACCTTGTTATACTCAAAGTTGTTGAGTTCTTCATGCATGACATTGAGCCAATCCGGATCTTTGAGCGCCTCATAGACCTTTTGAGGTTCAACACAAGAGACAAACGCGTGATGTTCACAATAGTTTGCTAATCGTCTATGAGTGCTTACCCCCTTTCTTAGGCTTCCAACCACATTTTCCATGAGATGACCTTGGGTAGTGAGCTTGGAAGCAATATTCATGGCACGACGCTCTAATTCCTCCTCGGATGTGAAAGGAGAAGGGGTAACTTCTTGATCATCTTGAGCGCCGTCTTGAGCTTGCTCTTGATCTTGAACTTGCTCGAGGGGGAGAACTTGACCTTGGGCATCATTTGGTGGTTCACCACAATCTTGAGGTTGATCTTGCCCTTGGTCTTGTTCATGAGGTTGAGGGCCTTCACTTTGTTCTTCGGAAGCGTGTGGGTCTTGGATTGGTGATGGCTCCACTTGAGTGGAGCATTGTCCTTCTCCTTCAGCCACAAGGGGTTCCTCAATGGGTTGGATATGACGCACACTCATTCTTCTTATGGCTTGGGGAGGAATTTCATCACCTACATCACAAGTACCACTTTGCTCCACTTGGGAGCCATTATTTTCGTCAAACTCCACATCACACGTCTCCTCAATGAGTCTGGTGGACTTGTTGAGGACACGGTAAGCATGAGAGTTTGTAGCATAACCAACAAATATGCCCTCATAAGGTCTAGCCTCAAATTTAGACAAACGAAAACCTTTCTTGAGAATGAAACACTTACACCCGAACCCCCGGAAGTACTTGAGGTTGGGCTTGTTACCGGTAAGTATTTCATAAGGAGTCTTGTTCAAGCCTTTGCGGAGATAGAGCCGATTGGATGCATGACATGCTATGTTGATGGCTTCGGCCCAAAAGTTGTATGGAGACTTGAACTCTGGCATCATGGTCCTTGCCACATCCATCAACGTCCGGTTCTTCCTCTCCGCGACACCATTTTCTTGAGGGGTATATGGTGCAGAATATTGATGCTTGATCCCCTCATCACTAAGAAACTCATCCAAGGTGTAGTTCTTGAACTCGGTGTTGTTGTCACTTGTTATTGTCAAGATCTTTGCATCATGTTGACATTGAGCTTCATTTGCAAAGTTGATGACGGTTTGTTGAGTCTCACTCTTCCTCTTGAAGAAATATACCCAAGTGTATCTTGAATAATCATCCACAATCACCAAGCAATACTTTCTACCTCCAAGACTATCAAAGTATGGAGGCCCAAAGAGATCCATGTGAACGAGCTCCAAGGGTCTCTTTGAGTAGACGATAGTCGTGGGAGGGTGAGCCTTCTCATGAAGCTTTCCTTCGATACAAGCACTACAAGCACGATCTTTGGCAAAACTAACATTTGTTAGTCCACGGACATGGTCCCCCTTGAGAAGAATTTGCAAAGATCTCATATTGACGTAGGTGATGACCCACAAGTATAGGGGATCTATCGTAGTCCTTTCAATAAGTAAGAGTGTCGAACCCAACGAGGAGCAGAAGGAAATGATAAGCGGTTTTCAGCAAGGTATTCTCTGCAAGTACTGAAATAAGTGGTAACAGATAGTTTTGTGATAAGATAAATTGTAACGAGCAACAAGTAACAAAAGTAAATAAAGTGCAGCAAGGTGGCCCAATCCTTTTTGTAGCAAAGGACAAGCCTGGACAAACTCTTATAATAGGAAAAGTGCTCCCGAGGACACATGGGAATATCGTCAAGCTAGTTTTCATCTCGCTCATATGATTCGCGTTCGGCACTTTGATAATTTGATATGTGGGTGGACCGGTGCTTGGGTGTTGTTCTTACTTTAACAAGCATCCCACTTATGATTAACCTCTATTGCAAGCATCCGCAACTACAACAAAAGTATTAAGGTAAACCTAACCATAGCATGAGACATATGGATCCAAATCAGCCCCTTACGAAGCAACGCATAAACTAGGGTTTAAGCTTCTGTCACTCTAGCAACCCATCATCTACTTATTACTTCCCAATGCCTTCCTCTAGGCCCAAATAATGGTGAAGTGTTATGTAGTCGACGTTCACATAACACCACTAGAGGCTAGACAACATACATCTTATCAAAATATCGAACGAATACCAAATTCACATGACTACTAATAGCAAGACTTCTCCCTTGTCCTCAGGAAAAAACCTAATTACTCACAAAGCATATTCATGTTCATAATCAGAGGGGTAATAATATGCATAAAGGATCTGAACATATGATCTTCCACCAAATAAACCAACTAGCATCAACTACAAGGAGTAATTAACACTACTAGAAACCTACTAGCACCAATCCCGGACTTCGAGACAAGAATTGGATACAAGAGATGAACTAGGGTTTGGAGATGAGATGGTGCTGGTGAAGATGTTGATGGAGATTGCCCTCTCCCAATGAGAGGAGAGTTGGTGATGATTTCCCCCTCCCGAAGGGAAGTGTCCCCGGCAGAACAGCTCTGCCGGAGCCCTAGATTGGTTCCGCCAAGGTTCCGCCTCGTGGCGGCGGAGTCTCGTCCTGAAAGGTTGCCTTCTATTTTTTTCTCATCGAAAGACTTCATATAGGAGAAGATGGGCGTCGGAGAGCCACCAGGGGGCCCACGAGGTAGGGGGCGCGCCCCTCACCCTCGTGAGCAGGGTGTGGGCCCCCTGGCCTTCATCTTTCACGACGATTTTTCTTTATTTATTTTAAGATATTCCATGGAGTTTCAGGACTTTTGGAGTTACGCAGAATAGGCCTCCAATATTTGCTCCTTTTCCAGCCCAGAATTCCAGCTGCCGGCATTCTCCCTCTTCATGTAAACCTTGTAAAATAAGAGAGAATAGCCATAAGTATTGTGACATAACGTGAAATAACAGCCCATAATGCAATAAATATTGATATAAAAGCATGATCCAAAATGGACGTATCAACTCCCCCAAGCTTAGACCTTGCTTGTCCTCAAGCGAAAAGCCAATAACAATAAATATGTCCTCATGTTTAGAGGTAGAGGCATCGATAAAAAAATAAAATACGGACATGAAGGCATCATGATTACTTCCATAACAGCAACATATATAGATTTTGTCATATGATTACTTATGTTCAAGTGGTGATCTTTTCACAATGCAAATGTATGAATCAGAAACCTTATTGAGCACCAACAAATTATAACGTCAGTAATTGAAGCAATTGCAATTTATCATAACATCGGAAAGAGTCTATGTCAGAGCTTAAAAGCAAGTCCACATACTCAACTATCACTTAGTCCTTCATAATTGCTAACACTCACGCAATACTTGTGGTTACGGAGTTTTAATCGGACACAGAGAAAGATAGGGGCTTATAGTTTGGCCCCACAACCTTTTATGTGACGCCCTACACTAATCATACACGCAAATGTGTACGATCAAGATCAAGGACTCACGGGAAGATATCACAACACAACTCTAGACACAAATTAAAATAATACAAGCTTTATATTACAAGCCAGGGGCCTCAAGAGCTCGAATACATCAGCTTGAATACAAACGAGTCAGCGGAAGCAACAATATCTGAGTACAGACATAAGTTAAACAAGTTTGCCTTAAGAAGGCTAGCACAAAAGCATCTATGATCGAAAAGGCAAGGCCTCCTGCCTGGGAGCCTCCTAACTACTCCTGGTCATCGGCGGTCTCCGTCACGTGGTAGTAGACGCCCTCGCTGTAGTAGCAGTCGTCAAAGGTGGCATCTGGCTCCTGGACTCCACCATCTGGTTGCAACAACCAGGAAGAAGAAAGAAAGGGGAAAAGGGGTAGCAAAGCAACTGTGAGTACTCATCCAAAGTACTCGCAAGCAAGGATCTACACTACATATGCAACATTATCAAAGAAAGGTTGTATAAGTGGACTGGGCTGCAGAAATGCCAGAATAGAGAGAGGGCCTAGTCCTATCAAAGACTAGCATCTTTTGGAAACCACCATCTTGCAGCAAACAGGAGGGAGTAGAGTAGCATAAAGTAAAGTAGTAGTAGTGTTATCAACCTCGGCCAGAGATCCTTTCTCGACTCCCTGCGAGAAAGCAATCCCAGAGCCATACTATCCAATTGTCATCACAATCCAATTCTCATCACCATCCAATTCTCATCACAAGTATCCAGTTCTAGTTGTATCGATCGGGATACAACTCCAAGTGTCCGTTACCGTAGGATAGGCTATGCATAGATTAGTTCTTCCCTGCAGGGGTGCACCAACTTACCCACCACGCTCGCTTAACTCCGGCCAGACACGCTTTCCTGGGTCATGCCCGGCCTCGGCCAAACAATACGCCGCAACCCGACCTAGACTTAATAGAGAGGTCAACACGCCAGACTAAACCTATGCCCCCAGGGGTCATGGGCCATCTCCCCGGGAACTCCTGCACGTTGCAAACGCGGCCGATGAGCAGACCTAGCTACCTCCCTAAAAAGGAAGGTGCTTACCAGTGGAACCCGGCGCGCGCCGCTCAGTCGCTAACGTCTATTAAGCTTCGGCTGATGCATAAGAAGCAGAACGCCCATACTATGCCCACGTGATGGTTAGTGCTATCAGGCCAGAGGCCCCTCGGATCAAATATCCAAATCATAGTGGATTAGGAACGCGCGGTAACAAGCAGAGACTCACGAAAGATGTGACCCCGTTGCCCCGTCTCGAGGACTTGCGGCAAGGGCTAAGAATGCCCGGCCACGCCTCATAATTATCTCTCGGGCACCTTCCAGGTCAACCCGACTCCACATCACTCGCAATTATGCTCGCGCGGGTACCCCTCAGGGTCAACCCGTCTTTAGTAACATGGTTCAGTGTAAAGTCATAGTAACCATAGTAACCGTGTGTCCAAACATCAAGGGGAAAACCCGAGGAATCACCCCCGGTGAATTCTACTCGATGTAATCATCAAGGTGAACGTAAGATGGACCACCCTCGAGGTTCACACTTGAGTGGTTGCACGACAGAGTCGTATCAGAAGTGGTTAAAGAGGAAATCACCCTCGATGACCACGACTGAATAGCTACACTACAGGGTTAACATCAGAAGTGCTGTAGAGGTCTCACCCTCGGCACTCGATAGTAACCCAGTAGTGTCGAGCAACTAAGGGGAAAGTGATGTGCGGTGCCGGGGCCTGGTCTTTGATCCCATTGATCGGGTCTTCAATGATGAAGCAAGGGCAACAAGGATAAGGTGGGGGGGTCACTGATGGCTCGGCCACCAACCTATACTAAGCAGTTTAGTATAAGCAGGTAAGGTAACAATAAGCCGGTACAAAAGCAGGCTATGCATCAGAATAGGAGCAATCAATAACAGTAGTAAAATCTAATGCAAGCATAAGAGACTGGAATGGGCGATATCAGGATGATCAAAGGGGGGGCTTGCCTGGTTGCTCTTGCAAGGAGGGGTTGTCGTCGACGTAGTCGATCACAGGGGCAGCATCGGTCTCGGGGTCTATCGGAGAGAAGAGGGGGAAGAAACAGTAAATATAAAGCAAACATAGCATCACAAAGCATAACGTGGCAAAATGATGTGCCGAGTGTGACCTAACGTATGGCTACACGATAAAGGTGAAGGGGGATTCAACCGAGAATGTTTTCCCGGTTCCGGAGCTATGTCAGACAGATGACCGGAGGGGGAATGTTCCATGTTCAGATAGTTAGAGGTATCTGACAGGTAAACGGGCCGTGTATCCGGATTCGTCACGTTTCTCTGAGCAACTTTCATGTAGAAAACATTTTCGTCCGAGTTATGGTTTAGTTTCTATGAATTTTCAAAGATTAAACCATTTTCTAGAATTATTTAAATTAACAGAAAATGAAATATGACGCCAGCAGAGTGTCAGCATGACATCAGCAGGTCAACAGACCCGCTGACTGGTCAAACTGACCAGTGGGTCCCACATGTCATAGAGAGAGGGCTAACAGTGGGGTTATTTTAATTGAACAGGTGTTAGTTAGCAGTTGGGCCCCACATGTCAGTCTCTAAAATGCAACTAATTAGGTTTTAATTAATAAAACGTTGGTTAAACTAATTACGCGGCGGGGCCCGTATGTCAGCCTCTCTGGGCTGCCTAGTCAGCAGTTGACTGGGTCAACCCAGTCAACTAGGACCCGCTGGGCCCAGCGTCAGTGACTCAGGTGATGGGGCCCACGCATCCATGTTGGCGGCTGCGCCGGGGAGGGCTCCGGCGACCAAGGCGACGCCGACGCCTCGCCGGAGTTGGCCGGGGCCGCGCTACAGGGGGCCTCCGGACCTAAGGCTTGGACCTAAGGGCGCGGCCCGGCGTCGCGCACACGATGGTGACGACGACCGGCATCTGGGGGGACCGGAGCATCGCCGGCGACGAGAAAGGCGGCGACGAGCTTCGGGCGTGTGATGGCGAAGGCGAAGCAGCGTGCGACAGAACGAAAGGAAAGGCTGGGGAGGATCCCCGTGGTGCGGCGAGTCCAACGGGCTTGAGCCCGTGACCAAAAGGTCACCGGAGCCTCGCCGGCGGCGAGCTCCGCGGCGATGCATTCCGGAGCTCATCGGGGACGATGCTAGGAGGCATGGGAGGGAGCGTGCGCGTGCGCGTTGGGCTCCTGGGAACCCCAGGAGCACAACTGTGAGCTCAGGCGAGCGTGTCGACGGTCACAACGACGGCAACGAGCTCGTCGGCGGAGCTTGGCTCGGCCATGGCGGGTCCAGCCGTTCTGGGCGCGTACGGGAGCAAAAGAGAGGGGGGGAGGAAAAGGGGCTCACCTTGCGGCACGCACGGTGGCCCTCGAAGGCTTAGTAGCAGCAGAGACGGCGCCGGAGACGAAGAAGGGCGGCGGCGACCGGAGACGTGGACGAAAGGGATCCGGCGCTTCGGTGCTCCCCAACTCCAGCTGAGGCCACCGGTCGATGGAGAGGACGACGACAGAGCTCACAGTCAAGGTCAGCGGGCGCGGGGCCGCCGGTGGCCGCGACAATGACGGAGGGCGGCGGCGACTGCACTCGGGCCACGGATCTGGAGGAGAGGAGGGGCGGAGCGAGCGCGTGGGCGAGACAAGAGGGAGAGAAAGGGGGCAAGTGGGCAAGTGGGAGGCGAGGGGGTCGAGGCATCGGTGCGGCCTTATCCCCTCCCGTCGACGGCGAGGCGGTCCGGCGGCGACGTGCGGGCGCGCGCCCTTGGTCGGTTGAACAGGGGAAGGGGGAGAGCGATGGCCGAGGGGGTGTGGGCCGGCCTGTTGGGCCAGCTGGCTCGGGTGGGCCGAAGCCTGAGTGAGGCAGAGGGCCTCTCTCTCCCCTCTACTTCTCCTTTTATTTTTATTTTCCAGCAGCTTTTGCATTTTCTTTTAGCCACAATTGACTTTGCAAAATTTTGCCACTGGCCAAAACAATTTTGAAGAATTAAAGTGCACTACCTCAAAAAGGTTGGGAGGCTTTTGGAATAGTTGCCAATTTTATAAATTAAAAAGGGCATTTAATTTATTGCTTGGGTCACTATTTTAAGTACTTTAGGCCACTTAAACCCTTTGCAAAAATGTTGGTTCACCACCAATATTAGTTGTGGAATATTTGGCACATGATGAACATTTTTGTTTTCATTTTTGAGAAATTTTGAATTCCCCTCATAATTTGAATTTGAATTTGACTTTGATTTTTCATCAAGTGATAATTAGCTCAGTAAGCATGATGACCTGGCACCATTAATAGGGGATTACTGTAGCATGACACTGAGGGTGTTACAAATCTCCTCCACTACAAGAAATCTCGTCCCGAGATTTAAGTGGGGAAGAAAAGAGTAACTCCGGGAGAACTGACCCATATGGGTTTAATTGTCTGGTGAACAATGCAGGTAATGTGACAGAAGTATCTCTTGAGTTGAAATTTAAGAATAATGTCGAGAGCAAAATATGAAGGTACAATAAGAAGTTTCACGCGGATGGACAATCGACCGATACTGAACAGAGTGTGAGAAGGGGTTTAGAGCATCAGGAATAGATCATCCCTCGGGGGGGGGGGTGGCTCGGGACATGATACGAAGCCAAATGCAAGAATGTTTCAGAATCAAAGATATACAGGAGAGTCGGGTTTTGATTGTGTGGAACTGTGGGTTATGGGCCCACCGTGTTGGTTAAAAGCAGGAAGGCGCTAAAATTTTGCACGGCTATGATAGCAAGGCAGGTCAGAGGATAGCCTGCCAATTATGTTGGCAACAGCGTTGGTACCAAGGGCGAGGGACGAAGAGAACCATTTTCCTGCTCGTAATACGAGGCGGACCAATAGGCAAAGTTCTCGTCCATCGGTGATTACCGGAATGTCATCAACAATAGTAACAGGGTCTTACTGACAGAGTTGTACACCGAGGTGCTTACTTAAGCAGGGATTTATCTCTGCTTAGACAAGTTAGATGACAAGCAAGGTGAAACAAAACAATGGAAAGGAAAATGTGATTATTATGATAACCAGACCAATGAAAAGGAAAGATGTTTATACCCAAGTGTTAGAGTATAACTTTCCCAAGGAAAGGCAGAGCATGATAGGGCTTCAAGTATTAAGCCGTTTAGACAAAGGGGCAAGGAATTTATGAGGTTTACCCATACAACGGTGTTTGGATAATTGATCAAGAACAGTTAGCATTGCGCTCCCAATGTTCTTGTTGATGATCGGAGTACCACACACATGCTTTGGGATAGTGTTGACATGGCCATCGGGGAAATGTCAGACTTCGGATACACAAAGGATCCATTGGAACAACTTATAAAATAAGTCATACAATTTCAGCAAGGAAAAGATGAGGATGGGGCCCACGGGCTCAGCAACAATTCATCGAGGGGGTAAGGATGTTATTTCTCATCATGAATTCGGTTGATATCCTAGAAAAGTTTGGAATGATGATGATGATCACGACACATTTGTCGAGAGGTTTCATGAAGATGTAATCGATCAACGACGACATTAAGCAAAAGAAATGATGAAGTGTAAGGTTAATTGAATCACGAGACGACAAAAACTCGAAAGCAAGCTTGCTTTTCATGGAAAAATGGTATGACGAGGAAGATCGACATAAGCTTAGCTCGTCGTCGAAAATTGTGCTTCGGAAAGGACCTGGTAGCACAGTTAAAATTTAGCATGATAATGATATAACCGATCAAGCTAGGAATGATGTGATGGAGTATCATTCCAATGAGAATTCACAAGTGGTAGTGCAATGACACAATATACTTGAGATAACAAGGGGCAATACTTGAGGTAGATCAAAAATAGAGGTTAGACATATGAAATGATCTGCGGAAGACAAGTATTTTAACTTGTCCGGGAAATGGAGTTAAGGAGAAACTATGGTCGGAACCACGATTACGAATGATCAAACCACCGATACAAGATGAACTTATAAAAAGGGGCAATCATATTTACGAGCAGCTTCCACGGTAAGTTCTACATCGGGTCCATGGGCATGAACACAAGGGTTCAAGGTCGACTCCCACTTCTTCAATGCATAACCTTTCATTCACTCCTCGTTTTTCAAAGAAAATGTAGTGCAGAGGATTTATCTTGCGAAGTACCAGAAGAGTAAGACTCGTGAGAACTCTCGGGTTCACTCGGATTATGGAAGGCATAAGTTCAACCCATCGAGGCATTTTTACGAATCTATACAACCATCAACCAAGCAAAAGATACGAGTTCGAAAGCAGAGTATCGAAGTCAAAGCAGATGATACAATATACTGAAGGTATTATGTATCAGGAAAATACTGATAAGATTTTGGATGTGAAGGACACTGTCGGATAACAACCCAGCAATGGATCTGGCGATTCACGACAGAGTTGATGTGAGTATCGGTAATCAATCAGATGAAGAAGGGGATGCAAAGGCATCGGCTTATATAAACGTCTGAATGATTCGATTCTTGGGTACACAGGAATTATGATTTCAAGACGAAGGATCAGAAGTAGAGGCTCTGATCAAAAGATGAGTAAGTTGAATAGACTTAGAGGTGCACCCGATCAAATCTTGATTGGGCAAGAACCAACTCATATTCGAAACAATGCCTGAGCCGGAAAGAAAATTTCCAAGGATTAATTGATGATCGTGTGCATTCTCACACATGCTGAATCAACAGGATCAGAATGTTAATCCCAAAGGATTTTAACGAATATCGCTAGACAAATGGAATTAACCAGAAAGCAAGTATGCAAGAATTCCAAGAGCAACAGGTTGTAGAGGATTTTCTGAAGATCAAATAGTATTTCGAAGTATTTTGTGAATCACACGAACAACTGAGGATGAACTGATCCTCGGTGAGTGCAAGGAATTATTCGAAGGGGGGTATTCATGGGGCAAAGAACTGCAAGGCATTAAGCTCAAAGGATTCTCAAAACAATAGAGAATTTCGGGGCATCTTGTAATATCAGGAGCAACTAGGGATGAAGGTACAAGCGGCAAGGATGTTATTCAAGGGGATTACCGGTGGTCAGGAACTGCAAGGCAGTTGGTACAGGGTCTCGAGAAACATCGAGGAGTATCCGCAGAATCTTCTGGCGAAGCAAGTGATCACCAATAATGTCGAGGCTCTCCGGGAGGAAGTGGGTACGAGAACCTAATGTCAGAGTTTAGTAAAATGGTTAACCCGAATAGAAGAGAGATCAGAGTCCCAGAGTATAGACGAGGAATAAAAGATCCTAATACCACCCAATGGAGATGTGGGCCCGTAAGCCACACAGCCAATGTTAGTAAAAGTTTTTCAATGACTAGACTCAACTTCGGCCAAGGAGTTGGAAAGGGGGCTACCTACAGGCAGTCGGCTCTGATACCAACTTGTGACACCCTCGATTCAATCGTACACTAATCATACACGCAAATGTGTACGATCAAGATCAAGGACTCACGGGAAGATATCACAACACAACTCTAGACACAAATTAAAATAATACAAGCTTTATATTACAAGCCAGGGGCCTCGAGAGCTCGAATACATCAGCTTGAATACAAACGAGTCAGCGGAAGCAACAATATCTAAGTACAGACATAAGTTAAACAAGTTTGCCTTAAGAAGGCTAGCACAAAAGCATCTATGATCGAAAAGGCAAGGCCTCCTGCCTGGGAGCCTCCTAACTACTCCTGGTCATCGGCGGTGTCCGTCACGTGGTAGTAGACGCCCTCGGTGTAGTAGCAGTCGTCAAAGGTGGCATCTGGCTCCTGGACTCCACCATCTGGTTGCAACAACCAGGAAGAAGAAAGAAAGGGGAAAAGGGGTAGCAAAGCAACCGTGAGTACTCATCCAAAGTACTCGCAAGCAAGGATCTACACTACATATGCAAAATTATCAAAGAAAGGTTGTCTAAGTGGACTGGGCTGCAGAAAAATGCCAGAATAGAGAGAGGGCCTAGTCCTATCGAAGACTAGCATCTTTTGGAAACCACCATCTTGCAGCAAACAGGAGGGAGTAGAGTAGCATAAAGTAAAGTAGTAGTAGTGTTATCAACCTCGGCCAGAGATCCTTTCTCGACTCCCTGCGAGAAAGCAATCCCAAAGCCATACTATCCAATTGTCATCACAATCCAATTCTCATCACCATCCAATTCTCATCACAAGTATCCAGTTCTAGTTGTATCGATCGGGATACAACTCCAAGTGTCCGTTACCGTAGGACAGGCTATGCATAGATTAGTTCTTCCCTGCAGGGGTGCACCAACTTACCCACCACGCTCGCTTAACTCCGGCCGGGCACACTTTCCTGGGTCATGCCCGGCCTCGGCCAAACAATACGCCGCAACCCGACCTATACTTAATAGAGAGGTCAGCACGCCGGACTAAACCTATGCCCCCAGGGGTCATGGGCCATCTCCCCAGGAACTCCTGCATGTTGCGAACGCGGACGGTGAGCAGACCTAGCTACCTCCCTAAAAAGGCAGGTGCTTACCAGTCCAACCCGGCGCGCGCCGCTCAGTCGCTGACGTCTATTAAGCTTCGGCTGATGCATACGACGCAGAATGCCCATACTATGCCCACGTGATGGTTAGTGCTATCAGGCCAGAGGCCCCTCGGATCAAATATCCAAATCGTAGTGGATTAGGAACGCGTGGTAACAAGCAGAGACTCACGAAAGATGTGACCCCGTTGCCCCGTCTCGAGGACTTGCGGCAAGGGCTAAGAATGCCCGGCCACGCCTCGTAATTATCTCTCGGGCACCTTCCAGGTCAACCCGACTCCACATCACTCGCAATTATGCTCGCGAGGGTACCCCTCAGGGTCAACCCGTCTTTAGTAACATGGTTCAGTGTAAAGACATAGTAACCATAGTAACCGTGTGTCCAAACATCAAGGGGAAAACCTGAGGAATCACCCCCGATGAATTCTACTCGATGTAATCATCAAGGTGAACGTAAGAGGGACCACCCTCGAGGTTCACACTTGAGTGGTTGCACGATAGAGTCGTATCAGAAGTGGTTAAAGAGGAAATCACCCTCGATGACCACGACCGAATAGCTACACTACAGGGTTAACATCAGGAGTGCTGTAGAGGTCTCATCCTCGGCACTCGATAGTAACCCAGTAGTGTCAAGCAACTAAGGGGAAAGTGATGTGCGGTGCCGGGGCCTGGTCTTCGATCCCGTTGATCGGGTCTTCAATGATGAAGCAGGGGCAACAAGGATAAGGTGGGGGTCACTGATGGCTCGGCCACCAACCTATACTAAGCAGTTTAGGATAAGCAGGTAAGGTAACAATAAGCCGGTACAAAAGCAGGCTATGCATCAGAATAGGAGCAATCAATAACAGTAGTAAAATCTAATGCAAGCATAAGAGACTGGAATGGGCGATATCGGGATGATCAAATGGGGGGCTTGCCTGGTTGCTCTGGCAAGGAGGGGTCGTCGTCGACGTAGAGATCACAGGGGTAGCATCGGTCTCGGGATCTATCGGAGAGAAGAGGGGGAAGAAACAGTAAATATAAAGCAAACATAGCATCACAAAGCATAACGTGGCAAAATGATGTGCCGGGTGTGACCTAACGTATGGCTACACGATAAATGTGAAGGGGGGATAGCTGTGTCAGACAGATGACCGGAGGGGGAATGTTCCGTGTTCAGATAGTTAGAGCTATCTGACAGGTAAACGGACCGCGTATCCGGATTCGTCACATTTTTCTGAGCAACTTTCATGTAGAAAATATTTTCATCCGAGTTACGGTTTATTTTCTATGAATTTTCAAAGATTAAACCATTTTCTGGAATTACTTAAATTAACCGAAAATGAAATATGACGCCAGCAGAGTGTCGGCATGACATCAGCAGGTCAACAGACCTAATGACTGGTCAAACTGACCAGTGGGTCCCACATGTCATAGAGAGAGGGCTAACAGTGGGGTTATTTTAATTGAACAGGTGTTAGTTAGCAATTGGGCCCCACATGTCAGTCTCTAAAATGCAACTAATTAGGTTTTAATTAATAAAATGTTGGTTAAACTAATTACGCGGTGGGGCCCGTATGTCAGCGTCTCTGGGCTGCCCAGTCAGCAGTTGACTGGGTCAACCCAGTCAACTGGGACCCGCTGGGCCCAGCGTCAGTGACTCAGGTGATGGGGCCCACGCATCCATGTTGGCGGCTGCGCCGGGGAGGGCTCCGGCGACCAAGGCGACGGCGACGCCTCGCCGGAGTGGGCCGAGGCCGCGCTACAGGGGGCCTCTGGACCTACGGCTTGGACCTAAGGGCGCGGCCTGGCGCCGCGCACACGATGGTGACGACGACCGGCGTCGGGGACGACCGGAGCATCGCCGGCGACGAGAAAGGCAGCGACGAGCTTCGGGCGTGTGATGGCGAAGGCGAAGCAGCGTGCTACGGAACGAAAGGAAAGGCTGGGGAGGATCCCCGTGGTGCGACGAGTCCAACGGGCTTGAGCCCGTGACCAAAAGGTCACCGGAGCCTCGCCGGTGGCGAGCTCCGCGGTGATGCATTCCGGAGCTCATCGGGGACGATGCTAGGAGGCACGGGAGGGAGCGTGCGCGTGCGCGTTGGGCTCCTGGGAACCCCAGGAGCACAACTGTGAGCTCAGGCGAGCATGTCGACGGTCACAACGACGGCAACGAGCTCGTCGGCGGAGCTCGGCTCGGCCATGGCGGGTCCATCCGTTCTAGGCGCGTACGGGAGCAAACGAGAGGGGGGAGGAAAAGGGGCTCACCTTGCGGCACGCACGGTGGCCCTCTGAGGCTTAGTAGCAGCAGAGACGGCGCCGGAGACAAAGAAGGGCGGCGACGACCGGAGACATGGACGAAAGGGATCCGGCGCTTCGGTGCTCCCCAACTCCAGCTGAGGCCACCGGTCGATGGAGAGGACGATGGCACAGGTCACCGTCAAGGTCAGCGGGCGCGGGGCCGCCGGTGGCCGCGACAATGACGGAGGGCGGCGGCGACTGCGCTCGGGCCGCGGATCTGGAGGAGAGGAGGGGCGGAGCGAGCGCGTGGGTGAGAGAAGAGAGAGAAAGGGGGCAAGTGGGCAAGTGGGAGGCGAGGGGGCCGAGGCGTCGGGGCGGCCTTATCCCCTCCCGTCGATGACGAGGTGGTCCGGCGGCGACGCGCGGGCGCGCGCCCTCGGTCGGTTGAACAGGGGAAGGGGGAGAGCGACGGCCCAGGGGGTGTGGGCCGGCCTGTTGGGCCAGCTGGCTCGGGTGGGCCGAAGCCTGAGTGAGGCAGAGGGCCTCTCTCTCCCCTCTACTTCTCCTTTTTTTGTTGTTTTTCTTTTTCTTTTCTAGCAGCTTTTGCATTTTCTTTTAGCCACAATTGACTTTGCAAAATTATGCCACTGGCCAAAACAATTTCGAAGAATTAAAGTGCACTGCCTCAAAAAGGTTGGGAGGCTTTTGGAATAGTTGCCAATTTTATAAATTAAAAAGGGCATTTAATTTATTGCTTAGGTCACTGTTTTAAGTAGTTTAGGCCACTTAAACCCTTTGCAAAAATGTTGGTTCACCACCAATATTAGTTGTGGAATATTTGGCACATGATGAGCATTTTTGTTTTCATGTTTGAGAAATTTTGAATTCCCCTCATAATTTGAATTTGAATTTGACTTTGATTTTTCATCAAGTGATAATTAGCTCAGTAAGCATGGTGAACTGGCACCATTAACAAGGGATTACTGTAGCATGACACTGAGGGTGTTACATTTTACCTTAAGGGTAATGTCAACAATAATAATTCATGCTCCCCTACATCGAATTAGATATATATATATATATATATATATATATATATATATATAATGTTCTTTCCAACATGCTGAGCTTGCCAAAGGATAAAATGAAAAAGGAAAGGTGCAGATCACCGTGACTCTTGCATAAGGTAGAGGATAATAATAAAAGATAGGCCCTTCGCAGAGGGAAGTAGAGGTTGTCATGCGTGTTTAGGGTTTGATGCACAAAATCTTAATGCAAAAGAACGTCACTTTATATTGCCCCTTGTATGTGGACCTTTATTATGCAGTTCGTCACTTTTATTACGTCCACAACAAGTTCGTACAAAGCTTATTTTCTCTGCACTAATAAGTCATGCATATTTAGAGAGCAATTTTTATTGCTTGCACCGATGACAACTTACTTGAAGGATCTTACTCAATCCATAGGTAGATATGGTGGACTCTCATGGCAAAACTGGTTTAAGGGTATTTGGAAGCACAAGTAGTATCTCTACTTGGTGCTGAGAATTTGGCTAGCATGAGGGGTAAAGACAAGCTCAACACGTTAGAGGATCCATGACAACATACTTTATCTCAGATGTAAGAAAACATAACTCATTATGTTGTCTTCCTTGTCCAACCTCAGCTCTTTAGCATGTCATATTTTAATGAGTGCTCCCAATCATAAAATATGTCAATGATAATATATCTATATGTGAAACCTCACTTTCCTTATTACTTCCTATTAATTGCAACGATGACCAAAGCTATATTTGCCAACTCCCAACAACTTTTAATCATCATACTCTTTCTATGTGAAGTCATTACTTTCAACAAGATCAATATGAACTCTTTGATTCTTTTTATTCTTTTTCTTTTATTCACCCAAGATCATGGCAAAATAATCAAGCCCTTGACTCAACACTAATCTTTATTATATAGCTCACGGACTCGATTACAAAGAAGGATCATAAAGCAAAACTCAAAACTAAATCATGCCATGACTTTATTCTACTAAATCAAGATACTACTAATAGGATCGAACTAAGAAAAACGGTAACGATAGGAGTTGTGATGGTGATACGATACCATGGCACCTCCCCCAAGCTTGGCAGTTGCCAAGGGGAGTGCCCATAGCCATGTGATTATATCTCCTTCTTTGGTGATGGAGGTGGTGATGATGACGGTGGATAATCGCACATCGAGCGTAAAAGTTCCTCCAACTTGCAGATAATGCCCTTGATCCCAGCAATATGATCCTTCAACAAAATATTCTCCTCTGTGGGATACTTGTTCTGTATGAGGGCTAACTCAATCAGCTTGAAAGCTTCAATCTCTGTTGGAGTGAAAAGGTTAGGTAAAGGTTGAGGAGTGTCTTCTTCTTTCACCACCGGGGCTTGAGCCTCAATGGCCTTCTTGATCTCTTCTGGTTCTGCTCTTTTCAATTCTATCTTCAGTAGCCAAGCATCCTTGTCTTAGTTGTTGGAGGAGGAAGAAGTCATGGTGCTCTAAATCTGCAACGGAAACAAAACAGGGGATATTTGCGTGATACGGGAGTCAAAACTTTCGGGAGAATATATAATGAATTTTTACTGACCACAATACGTATCGTGCAAGAAAACGGAGTCCGGAGGGCACACGAGGTGCTCACAAGGTAGGGGCCGCGCCTAGGGGGGTAGGGCGCGGCCTCCACCCTCGTGGAGGCCTCGTGTCCTTCCCGGACTACCACTTATTTTTCTATTTTTCTAAATATTCCAAAATGGAGAAATATTGCCTTAAAATTGTTTTGGAGTCGGTTTACTTACCGTACCACATACCTATTCCTTTTCGTAGTCTGGAACGGTCTGGAAGGTGTCCCTTATGTATTCCTCCGGGGTTACGGTTTCAATAATATTGTTTTCAACATTTATGGGATTACCTGAGATATAGTGTTTGATCCTTTGACCGTTTACCACCTTAGGATTTGTGCCTTCGAAGTTGTTGATTTTTATGGCACCGGAACGATAGACCTCCTCGATAACGTAGGGACCTTCCCATTTGGAAATAAGTTTTCCTGCAAAATATCTTAAACGAGAGTTGTATAGCAATACATAATCACCTACATTAAACTCACACTTTTGTATCCTTTTGTCATGCCATCTTTTAACCTTTTCTTTAAACAACTTGGCTTTTTCATAAGTTTGGGTTCTCCATTCATCAAGTGAGCTAATATCAAATAACCTCTTCTCACCGGCAAGTTTGAAATCATAGTTGAGCTCTTTAATAGCCCAATATTCCTTATGTTCTAGTTCGAGAGGTAAGTGACATGCTTTTCCATAAACCATTTTATACGGAGACATACCCATAGGATTCTTTTATGCAGTTCTATAGGCCCATAATGCGTCATCCAGTTTCTTGGACCAATTCTTTCTAGACCTATTGACAGTCTTTTGTAAAATTAATTTGAGCTCCCTATTGCTCAATTCTACTTGACCACTAGACTGCGGGTGATATGGAGATGCAATTCTATGATTAACATCATATTTAGCAAGCATTTTACGGAAAGCACCATGAATAAAGTGTGAACCACCATCAGTCATTAAATATATAGGGACTCCAAACCTCGGAAAAATAACTTCCTTAAGCATCTTAATAGAGGTGTTATGATCAGCACTACTAGTTGGAATAGCTTCTACCCACTTAGTAATGTAATCAACAACAACTAAAATATGTGTATAACCATTAGAGGCAGGAAAAGGTCCCATATAATCAAAGCCCCAAACATCAAATGGTTCAATAACAAGTGAATAATTCATAGGCATTTCTTGACGTCTACTAACATTACCAATTCTTTGACATTCATCACAAGACAAAACAAACTTACGGGCATCCTTGAAGAGAGTAGGCCAATAAAAACCAGATTGCAACACCTTATGTGCAGTTCTATCTCCAGCGTGGTGTCCTCCATAAGCTTCGGAGTGACACTTGCGTAGGATCTGTTCCTGTTCATGCTCAGGTACACAACGTCTAATAACACCACCTACTCCTTCTTTATAAAGATGTGGGTCATCCCAAAAGTAATGTCGCAAATCATAGAATTTTTTTTTCTTTTGTTGGTATGTGAAGCTAGGTGGTATAAATTTAGCAACAATATAGTTAGCATAATCAGCATACCATGGAGTGCTACGAGAGGTGCTTATGACATTTAATTGTTCATCAGGAAAGCTATCATCAATAGGTAGTGGGTCATCAAGAACATTCTCTAACCTAGATAAGTTGTCTGCAACGGGGTTCTCAGCTCCTTTTCTATCAACAATATGCAAATCAAATTCTTGTAGCAAAAGAACCCATCTAATAAGTCTAGGTTTTGCATCTTTCTTTTCCATAAGATATTTAATAGCAGCATGATCAGTGTGAATAGTTACTTTAGAATCAACAATATAGGGTCTGAATTTATCACAAGCAAATACAACTGCTAAAACTTCCTTTTCGGTAGTAGCATAATTTCTTTGAGCATTGTCTAGAGTCTTACTAGCATAATGGATAACATTTAATTTCTTATCAACTCTTTGCCCTAGAACAACACCTACAACATAATCACTAGCATCACACATAATTTCAAAGGGTAAATTCCAATCAGGTGGCTGACAACAGGTGCAGAGACTAATGCTTTCTTAAGTATTTCAAATGCTTCTACACAATCATCATCAAAGACAAACGATACATCTTTTTGTAGTAAATTAGTCAGAGGCCGAGAAATTTTTGAGAAGTCCTTAATGAACCTCCTATAAAATCCGGTGTGACCAAGGAAACTTCTTATACCTTTGATGTCCTTGGGACATGGCATCTTTTCAATAGCATCAACCTTGGCTTTATCAACTTCAATACCTCTTTCAGAAACTTTGTGCCCCAAGACTATACCTTCATTAACCATAAAGTGGCACTTTTCCCAATTCAAGACAAGATTAGTTTCTTCATATCTCTGCAAAACTCGAGCAAGATTGCTCAAGCAATCATCAAAAGAGGAACCATAGACGGAAAAGTCGTCCATGAAAACCTCACAAATCTTTTCACAAAAGTCAGAGAATATAGCCATCATACATCTTTGAAAGGTAGCAGGTGCGTTACATAAACCGAAAGGCATACGTCTATAAGCAAAAGTACTAAAAGGGCATGTAAAAGTAGTCTTTGATTGATCTCTAGCCGACACAGGTATTTGAGAGAAACTAGAATAACCATCTAGAAAGCAATAATGTGTATGTTTGCATAATCTTTCTAGCATTTGATCAATAAAAGGTAAGGGGTAATGATCTTTCTTAGTAGCCTTATTTAATTTGCGGAGATCAATTACCATCCTATAACGTGTGATAATTCTTTGCTGAATCAATTCATCTTTATCATTAGGGACAACAGTAATACCTTCCTTCTTAGGGACACAATGGACATGACTTACCCACTGACTATCAGCAACAGGATAAATTATACCTGCCTCCAAAAGCTTGAGTATTTCTTTTCTTACCACTTCTTTCATTTTAGGATTCAAACATCGTTGAGGATCACGAACTGGTTTGGCATCCACTTCCAAATTTATTTTATGTTGACATAGAGTGGGACTGATGCCCTTAAGATCATCAAGAGTATATCCAATAGCGGCACGGTGCTTCTTCAGAGTTTTCAATAATCTTTCTTCTTCATGCTCTGAAAGGTTAGCACTAATAATGACAGGATATATTTTCTTTTCATCAAGATAAGCATATTTAAGATTATCGGGCAACGGTTTAAGCTCAAACACGGGATCACCCTTGGGTGGAGGAGGATCCCCTAGGATTTCAACAGGCAAATTGTGTTGCAGAATAGGTTCCTGTTTAAAGAATACTTCATCTATTTCCCTTCTTTCATTCATGAACATATCATTTTCATGGTCTAGCAAATAGTGTTCTAAAGGATCACTAGGAGGTACGGCAATAGAAGCAAGACCAATAATTTCATCTTTACTAGGAAATTCTTCCTCACGATGTTGTTTACTAAATTTAGAGAAATTAAACTCATGAACCATATCATCCAAGACAATAGTAACAACATTCTTTTCGCAGTCTATCTTAGCATTAACAGTATTCAAGAAGGGTCTACCAAATATAATGGGACAAAAGCTATCTTGTGGAGAACCAAGAACAAGAAAATCAGTAGGGTATTTGGTTTTTCCACACAAGACTTCAACATCTCTAACAATTCCTATTGTAGATATAGTATCTCTATTGGCGAGTTTAATTGTAACATCAATATCCTCTAACTCAGCAGGTGCAATATCGACATAATTTCTTCATACAAGGTAATAGGTATAACACTAGCACTAGCACCCATATCACATAAGCCATGATAACAATGATCTCCTATTTTAACAGAAATAACAGGCATGCCTACTACAGGTCTATGTTTATCTCTAGCACAAGGTTTAGCAATTCTAGCAGTTTCACCATAGAATTGAATAACATGCCCATCAATATTATCAGACAAGAGATCTTTAACAATAGCAATATTAGGTTCTACTTTGACTTGCTAAGGAGGTGTATAAGCTCTAATATTGCTCTTACGAACAACAGTTGAAGCTTTAGCATGATCCTTGATTCTAACTGGGAAAGGTGGTTTTTCAACATAAGAAGTGGGAACAATAGGATCATTATAAAGTGACAGTCTTTTCTTCAACTTTAATAGGTGCTTCTACTTTTACTTCTATGGGAGGATGATATTTAAACCACTTCTCCTTGGGGAGATCAACATAAGTAGCAAAAGATTCACAGAAAGAAGCTACTATCTCAGAGTCAAGTCCATATTTAGTGCTAAACTTACGGAAAATATCGGTATCCATAAAAGATTTAACATAATCAAACTTAGGTGTCATACCTGACTCCTTACCTTCGTCGAGGTCCCAATCTTCAGAGTTGCGTTTAATTCTATCCAATAAATTCCATTTAAATTCAATAGTCTTCATCATAAAAGAGCCAGCGCAAGAAGTGTCGAGCATGGTGCGATTGTTATCAGAAAGCCGAGCATAAAAACTTTGCGTAATTACTTCTCTTGAGAGCTCATGATTGGGGCAGGAATATAACATTGATTTAAGCCTCCCCCAAGCTTGAGCAATGCTTTCTCCTTCGCGAGGCCAAAAATTATATATATAATTGCGATCACGATGAACAAGATGCATAGGGTAATACTTTTGATGAAATTCCAATTTCAATCTTTTATAGTTCCATGACCTCATATCATCACATAGCCTGTAGCCCTGTACCATGTCAATGCGTCTCCCTCCAAAGATAAAGGGAAGGCCTTCTTCTTAACAACATCATCGGGTATACCTGCAAGCTTAAATAGTCCACAAACTTCATCCACATAGAGTAGATGTTCATTAGGATGCTTTGTTCCATCTCCTGTAAGAGTGTTAGCTAGCAGTTTTTCCATCATACCCGAAGGAATTTCAAAAGGAGTTTCATTTTTAATAGGTTCAGTAGGTTCAGTAGGTTGAGGAGCAACTCTTTTCTCTACTGGACAGGGTGAAGATACCACGAACAAGCCCCTCAAAGAATTACTTTCCATAGTAACAAGTGACAGAAAATTTCAGCACACTATATAAATTTTTCCTTACCAAATTCCACCTACCAAAGGCGCTACACTCCCCGGCAACGGCGCCAGAAAAGAGTCTTGATGACCCACAAGTATAGGGGATCTATCGTAGTCCTTTCCATAAGTAAGAGTGTCGAACCCAACGAGGAGCAGAAGGAAATGATAAGCGGTTTTCAGCAAGGTATTCTCTGCAAGTACTGAAATAAGTGGTAACAAATAGTTTTGTGATAAGATAAATTATAACGAGCAACAAGTAACAAAAGTAAATAAAGTGCATCAAGGTGGCCCAATCCTTTTTGTAGCAAAGGACAAGCCTGGACAAACTCTTATAATAGGAAAAGCGCTCCCGAGGACACATGGGAATATCGTCAAGCTAGTTTTTATCACGCTCATATGATTCGCGTTCGGTACTTTGATAATTTGATATGTGGGTGGACCGGTGCTTGGGTGTTGTTCTTACTTGAACAAGCATCCCACTTATGATTAACCTCTATTGCAAGCATCCGCAACTACAACAAAAGTATTAAGGTAAACCTAACCATAGCATGAGACATATGGATCCAAATCAGCCCCTTACGAAGCAACGCATAAACTAGGGTTTAAGCTTCTGTCACTCTAGCAACCCATCATCTACTTATTACTTCCCAATGCCTTCCTCTAGGCCCAAATAATGGTGAAGTGTTATGTAGTCGACGTTCACATAACACCACTAGAGGCTAGACAACATACATCTTATCAAAATATCGAACGAATACCAAATTCACATGACTACTAATAGCAAGACTTCTCCCTTGTCCTCAGGAACAAACGTAATTACTCACAAAGCATATTCATGTTCATAATCAGAGGGGTAATAATATGCATAAAGGATTTGAACATATGATCTTCCACCAAATAAACCAACTAGCATCAACTACAAGGAGTAATTAACACTACTAGCAACCTACTAGCACCAATCCCGGACTTCGAGACAAGAATTGGATACAAGAGATGAACTAGGGTTTGGAGATGAGATGGTGCTGGTGAAGATGTTGATGGAGATTTCCCTCTCCCGATGAGAGGAGCGTTGGTGATGACGATGGTGATGATTTCCCCCTCCCGGAGGGAAGTGTCCCCGGCAAAACAGCTCTGTCGGAGCCCTAGATTGGTTCCGCCAAGGTTCCGCCTTGTGGCAGCGGAGTCTCGTCCCGAAAGGTCGCCTTCTATTTTTTTCTCATCGAAAGACTTCATATAAGAGAAGATGGGCGTCGGAGAGCCACCGGGGGGCCCACGAGGTAGGGGGCGCCCCCCCCCCCCCACCGTCGTGAGCAAGGTGTGGGCCCCCTGGCCTTCATCTTTGGCGACGATTTTTCTTTATTTATTTTAAGATATTCCGTGGAGTTTTAGGACTTTTGGAGTTGCGCAGAATAGGCCTCCAATATTTGCTCCTTTTCCAGCCCAGAATTCCAGCTACCGGCATTCTCCCTCTTCATGTAAACCTTGTAAAATAAGAGAGAATAGCCATAAGTATTGTGACATAACGTGAAATAACAGCCCGTAATGCAATAAATATTGATATAAAAGCATGATGCAAAATGGACGTATCAGTGGGCTAAACGGCGATGCCAAAGCCATCCCACATCAACTTTAGCCATTAGGCATGTCATGGTCTTAGTGGGTCGCTCCGAGAAGTTAATCACATAAAGACCGTTCTTGACATGCCCAACAAAGGCTACTTTAAGAGTCTTGCTCCACAAGAGGGCCACGGTATCAATATCAAAGAAAGTGGCAAAGCCCATGAGTGCAAGTTGACGAACGGAAAGTAGATTGTAAGCAAGGGACTCAACAAGCTTGACTTTCTCGAGCGTTAGATCATGAGAAATGACAACCTTGCCAAGACCCAATACCTTAGAAGACGAGGCATCACCCCACTCGATGTTGGTGGGCATAGAGGGGATCTTGTGCACGTCCACCACCAAGCCCTTGCTTCCGGTCATATGACTTGTTGCTCCACTATCGAGCAACCATGATCCCCCACCGGAAGCAAACACCTACAAGAGATCAATGCTTGGTTTTAGGTACCCATTTTGTAATGGGTCCTTTAATGTTAGTAACAAGGGTCTTCGGAACCCAAATAGACCATTCAATGTACTCATAAGGAGAATGAACAAATTTAGCATAAACATGCCCATCACTAGCACGGCACAACACATAAGAACGGTTAAAGTCGCCGGCTTTGTTGGAAGGGGTGGCATTGCCCTTTGTGACATCACCACCCTTCACATTGTTATTCTTATCCTTAGGAGCACTCTCTCCCTCCTTCACAAACGTTTGCTTGAGAGGAGGAGGTCGTTTGGCCTTGTCGTTCTTCTTCTTGTTCTTGGACTTGGGTGCGAACCCAACTCCCTCCTTGGCCACATCTTCATTTTGATTTCTCAAAAGGTCATTGAGGTTCTTCTCACCTTGTATGCACGTCACAAGGCCTTTCTCGAGATGCTCCTTCAACTTGGCATTCTCCTCCACAAGATGCACATGCTCACAACATGGGTTAGTGGCATTTGCATTATCAATTAATACCATATGAGGAAAGGTGGCTTTTTCTTTGGTTAGCTTAACTTGGAGTTGATCATGAGACTCCTTGAGGGTAGCATGAGCACCCTTCAATACCTTGTGGGCCTTGTCGAGTAAATCAAACTCCTCCTTAAGTCTAGCATGGTCAACGCCAAGTTTAGGCTTCTCGGAAGTTACCACACGAGACACAATAAGAGCATGATCAAGATCTTTCTTTAACTTAGCATGGTCATCGTTGTGTGACTCCTTAAGAGCCAAACGATGCCCACACTCTTCCTCAAGAGCATTAGAGAGATCCGATATCTCATCGGCATAGTCACGACTCTGACCTTCCATCTTAGAGATGGTTTCTTCATGAGCATCGATCATGTCATTGGCTTCACCAAGTTGTTCCAAGAGAGCAACAAAGTGCTTCTTGGATTTGCCCTTGAGCTTACTCATAAAAGACTCAAATTCATTCACTTCCTCATTAGACCCCTCACTTTCATCAATGCCATCCGTCAAGGAGGGATTAGTAATGATGGTGGTTTTGATGTTGGGGGTTACCTTGTTGGTGGCTTTAGCCATGAGACACTTGGTGAAAGATCGAGGGTGTCGCCTAGAGGGGGGGGGTGAATAGGCGCTTTAAAATAATTACGTTTTAGGCTTGAACCAATATGGAATAAACCTAGCGGTTAATTTGTCAAGCACAAAACCTAAAACAACTAGGCTCACCTATGTGCACCAACAACTTATGCTAAGCAAGATAAGCAACTATGTGATAGCAAGATATATGACAAAGAACAATATGGCTATCACAAAGTAAAGTGCATAAGTAAAGGGCTTGGGTAAGAGATAACCGAGGCACGCGGAGACGACGATGTATCCCGAAGTTCACACCCTTGCGGATGCTAATCTCCGTTTGGAGCGGTGTGGAGGCACAATGCTCCCCAAGAAGCCACTAGGGCCACCGTAATCTCCTCACGCCCTCGCACAATGCAAGATGCGGTGATTCCACTAAGGGACCCTTGAGGGCGGTCACCGAACCCATACAAATGGAGACCCTTGGGGGCGGTCACCGAACCCGTACACTTTGGCAACCCTTGGGGGCGGTCACCGGTACCCGTCAAATTTCTCGGGGCGATCTCCACAACCTAATTGGAGACCCCGACGCTTGCCCGAAGCATTACACCACAATGATTGAGCTCCGAACAACACCAACCGTCTAGGGCGCAAAGGCACCCAAGAGAAACAAGCTCTAGGGTGCCCAAACACCCAAGAGTAACAAGCTCAAGGGTACCAAGCACCCAAGAGTAATAAGCTTCTCAACTTGTAACTTCCACGTATCATGTGGAGAACTCAAACCGATGCACCAAATGCAATGGCAATGGCACACGAAGTGCCCAAGTCCTTCTCTCCCAAATCCCACCGTAGCAACTAATGCTAGGGAGGAAAATGAGAGGAAGAACAAGAAGCTGAACACCAAGAACTCCAAGATCTAGATCCAAGGGGTTCCCCTCACAAAGAGGAGAAAGTGATTGGTGGAAACGTGGATCTAGATCTCCTCTCTCTTTTCCCTCAAGAACTAGCAAGAATCGTTGGAGGGTTTGAGAGTTAGCAAGCTCGAAGAAGGTCAACAATGGGGGAAGAACACGAGCTTAAAGGATAACGTTCAATGGGGAAGAAGATCCCCTTTTATAGGTGGGGAAAAATCCAACCGTTATCCCCTCACTCAGCCCGCACGACGCGGTACTACCGCACCAAGCTGTGGTACTACCACTGCAGGTTGCGGTACTACCGCTTGAGCGGCACTGGCCATATGTAGGCCTGTTGCACAGGGCAACGAGCGGTAGAACCGCTGGAGCGGTACTACCGCGCGCCCCTACAGTACTACCGTAAGGCAGGCAACACTAGGCGCAGAGAAAGCACGGAAGTAAAAAATTACTTCTGTACCTACATCCGCTGAGGGAGGACTTGTGCAAAAATCTGGCATGGTACTACCGCACACCTGGAGCGGTACTACCGTGTAGGGCGCGGATGTAAAAAATTGCATCCGCCCCTACTTCCGCTCATGCTGCTGCGCTTGGCCAGAGCACACAGTACTACCGCTCCCAGGGAGCGGTACTACCGTGAGCCCCTGTGATACTACCGCAAGGCTCTGCGGTACTACCGCATGCCCCAGAACAGCAACACTAGGAATCCTTCAATTTGCAGAGAAGACAACACAGGAATGCAATAAAACCAGAACTGCCATAACTTCTGCAAATGAGCTCCGAATTGAGCAAACTCAAGCTTGTTGGATACAAGACAACGAGTAGCCTCAAAATAGCGAAGGAATGCCTAACAAAAATAGGAGAGAAACCTCCAACAGAGAAGAACCAGCAGAACCTCCATCATCAAAAACATCATAGAAGAGCATGTGGACTCCGTTTTCGATGAACTCGAGCTTGTCATCAAGATGACCATAAGCTCCAAATCTCACAAGGAGAACCAAACAAGAACCAAGAAAGATGATGCAAGGATGTAGTGGTTTGAGCTATCTACGAACAATACGATCAAGCTACTCATCGAGAGCCCCCCTTGATAGTACGGCAATCGATCCTATAGCCCGGTCTCCCAACTACCACCACGAGACCGGTAAAATAGAAAACCTATCAAGGGCAAACATTTGCCTTGTATGTGGTCCACTTGAGCTAGATGATGACGATCTTGACTCCCTCAAGTTGGACCACCTTTCTTGATTGCGTTGGCTCGATGAAGACTAGATGATTGCTCCCCCATAGTCCACTCTGGGTGAGCCACTATTCAGCTCATCTTCACAGGTCCATTGTCACCACAATGGACGGCAAGCTTCAAGCACTTGATCTCTTTGTGATGCATCACTTGAACTTGCACACCGCATCCTAACCCCACAAAGAACTCTCACAAAGACCATGGGCTAGTACCCAAAGCGTAATTGACAATTCTTACCATACCATGGGATCACTTGATCCCTCTCGGTACATCTTCTACACTTTGTATGTTGATAAACTTGATTCACTCTTTGACTTAGTCTTGATCAACCTCTCACAAGACCAATCTTTTAGGTAATTCCTTGAATAGCACCTTGGTCGATACAAACTCTCCTTGAAACCAACACATGTACTCCAAGAAAAGCCTATGGACAAAACCTTCAAATATAACTCAAGGCAATCATTAGTCCATAGAGATTGTCATCAATTACCAAAACCAAACATGGGGGCACCGCATGTTCTTTCACTTGGTGGTGATGTTCTCATTGGGTGAGTCGAAGAGAGACACCCGTGGAGTTGTGGCAATGGCAACGGAGGCCATGACCATGGCTTCACTATCTTCATCATCATCATCCTCATGGTATTCTTCTTGAACCACCAACCCTCGAGTAGGAGTCTTTTTGGTGAAGTTGTTCTTGTTGGGGAAGGACTTGGCTTTGTCTTTTCGGATGAGCTTGCCACCATTGTCTTCCCGCTTCTCGTAAGGGCAATCCACAACAAAATGGCTCACATTACCACAATTGTAACATGTTCTCACACGTTGCTTGCCCTTGAACCCACTTGAGTTGTTCTTGTTGAAGTTGGGCCTTGTGTTCTTCTTGCTCCAAAATTGCCTTTAAGCAAGAGCCATGTGCTCATGATAATCATATTTTGTATCTTCGGGGTTGCTCTCCTCATCTTCCTCTTCTTCCTCTTCTTCCACAATAACCTTGGCCTTCAAGGCAAGGTTGGTCTTCTTTGCCCTTTGAGAGCGCAACACCGCATTGTCGGCGGTCTTGTCCAAGATCCTCATTGCCACAAACTCATCCAACACTTCATTTGAGGTTAAAGAGTGAAAGTCCGGTCTTTGATGGATGATGGAGGATAAGGCCTTGTGGTAAGCCATCATTGCTTTGAGTAACTTGCGCTTGATCCAATTGTCATCCGTGTCCTTGCTCCCATGATCTCGAAGTGAGACCGCAAGCTTGGTTACTCTCCGAAAGAGCTCACGAGGTTCTTCATCTTCTTTCATTGCAAACTCATCGGCTTCATCTTGCACCACTTCATAGTTGGAGCGTTGAATGCTTGCGCTTCCCTTATGGAGTAAAAGAATACAATGCCATGCATCTTTGACCATGGCGAAGGGTCAAAGATGAGGGAGATCTTCGGGTAGAACTGCATCTTGAATGATCAAGAGAGCATTCTCATTGAATTGATTATCCACGGCTTCTCTAGGGGTGAAGTTGCTTCGGTCATGTGGATGGAAACCTTCTTCAATGATTCTCCGAAGATTAGTATTCACATGATTTAAATGATTCTTGAAGCGATAAACCCAAGAATCAAAGTCCTCATTTTTCACAATCTTAGGAGGAGGGCCGACATTATTTAAATGAGTAGAAGGAATTGGTCCTCCATAAATTGGAGGTTCCACATGGGCAAAGATGTCGGTGCCATTTCTACCACTAGTAGAAGGACCCTTTTCACTAGTAGCTTCCCCCTTGTTGGAGTTAGCATCCGTCACCTTGTCAGTGGGATCACCCACCTTCAACGGCGAGGAAGATAGTTTAAGTCCTAAGAATTTATTAAACATGCTTTGAACCTCGGTTGTCATGGAGGTTTTCAATGTGTCCAAAGCCACATTGAATTCCTCACGAGACACCGCGGTTCCCCCATCACCCGTAGACGATCTCGGATTCACACCGGAGTGCTCCTCCCTACCGTCTACGGTGCCAACCATACTCTTTAGACGTTGAAGTCTTTAATAAAGAGACGAGGCTCTGATACCAATTGACAGGATCGATATAGTTGACTAGAGGGGGGGGTGAATAGGCAACTAACAATTTTTCGCTTTTCTTTACCAAATTAAACTTTGCATCAAAGTAGGTTGTCTAGATATGCAACTAGGTGAGCAACCTATATGATGCAACAACAACAAGCACACAAGCAAGCAGGGGATACAACACCAATAAGCTTGCACAAGTAAAGGTACGAGATAACCAAGAGTGGAGCCGTTGAAGACAAAGATGTGTTACCGAAGTTCCTTCCTTTTAAGGGGAAGTACGTCTCCATTAGAGCGGTGTGGAGGCACAGTGCTCCTCAAGAAGCCACTAGGGCCACCGTATTCTCCTCACGCCCTCACACAATGCGAGATGCCGTGATTCCACTATTGGTGCCCTTGAAGGCAGCGACCGAACCTTTACAAACAAGGTTGGGGCAATCTCCACAACTTAATTGGAGGCTCCCAACGACACCATGAAGCTTCACCACAATGTACTATGGATCCACGGTGACCTCAACCGTCTAGGGTGCTCAAACACCCAAGAGTAACAAGATCCGCTAGGGATTAGTGGGGGGAATCAAATTTCTCTTGGTGGAAGTGTAGATCGGGGCCTTCTCAACCAATCCCGAGCAAATCAACAAGTTTGATTGGCTAGGGAGAGAGATCGGGCAAAAATGGAGCTTGGAGCAACAATGGAGCTTTTGGGGGAAGAGGTGGGTCAACTTTGGAGAAGAAGGCCCCCTTTTATAGTGGGGGAAATATCCAACCGTTACCCCCCATAACAGCCCCGCAGAGGGCGGTACTACCACAAGGGGCAGCGGTACTACCGCTAGCCCCAGCGGTACTACCGCTCCCCCTCGCGGTACTGCCATGCAGCCAGGGAGGGCAAGCAGATGGGAAGAGGATGGACCCTGTGCGGTACTGTCGCGGTGGTAGGGCGGTACTACCGCTCCCGAGCGGTACTACCGCTTCTACTGCCGCTGCTTAGTCCCGCACAATCCGACACGAGGGGCGACCCCCTCGAGTCGACGCGGTAGGAGCCTGGTACCGCAGCGGTACTACGCTGAGGACCCACAGGCGGTACTACCGCTGCAGAGCGGTACTGGTAGTACCGCCTGTGGCTCTTGAGCGGTACTACCATTAGGACCAAGCCACACCCAAAGCAGGGGAAGAAAACCTCCATCAAAGCAGGAAGGCTCAGTGGGTGCAACACGGATGTGTACGTGTTGATTCCACCCTAGCCTTACCAAAAGCGGATCCCCTCTTGATAGTACGGTGACTCCTACGAAATATGTCCACCAAAACAGAAATGAAAGAGCTACACCGTCTTGATTAAAAACTCTGAGGGGAAGGAATCATCTCGTGCCAAAAGATGAATCTCTGAAATGCTCAAAGCACACGATTAGTCCGCAAACGTGTCGTCATCAATCGCCAAAACTACATCGAGAGAGATATGCCTTAACAATAGTGATCAAAGTGTACTGTCTCCTTGGGTTTATAAGTTCCATCATATCTTGTGTAAAAGTTTAACCATAAATTAAAATAATGGAATATTATTTGTAGTAAAAATACCAATGCATTCTGCATTCCCATGTAAATCCAATGGCACAATTTTTGTTATATATAAATTATATTTAACTAGACAAATTTATGATTAAAGTTCGACATGAGTTATAAGGGGGATTGTAGTACCCCTTTGTTTGAATGATTTTCAATATTGGCCAACTCAAGCCATATTGAATGCGAAACCCGGGTGTGCGTATCATTGAAGGACGCGTGGAGGTGTGTCTCTGATGAATCTAGCAGGATTTAGTCGGTGCTTGTCTTTGGTGGATCTATTTAGATCGTCTCTGTTCGCGTATCTTTAGGTTGGATCCTTTCGACCTACCCTGCTCTCTGCGATGACGGTTTCTGTTCTGGTACGCTAGTCCTTAAGGGCCTTAACACAACGACTTTTCGACTGTCTACAATATCAAGTTTTGCTCGGCTCCAGTCAGGGAGGGGCGATAACGCCGGTGTGGCCTCGCCTCACTTCTCTATTGATCTAGATGTAATTTTTATTTTTTTTATTTTTTTAGTGATTTTTTTATGTTTGTTGTAGTGTCATGATTGATGAATAGTTTGAGAGTTTGCTAAAAAAATAGCAATTTGATTTTTATATATAAAATTTTCAGTAGGACACCTTGGCCACAAACCTCATTCTACACAGCCCGGCCTCTACAGCATTCCGGAACAATCTAGCCCAACCTCAGATCGGATGGGATGGATTACCAACCAAACCCACCCTAACTCCATCCAAAAAGCCTGAACCGGTGGGTGTTTTCGTAAAATTGGAGCAGGATAAGCTCCTGGGCCGGGGATAAAGGGGGTGTGAGCTTTGGCTGTAGGCTCCAGCACTTTCGCCGCTGCTCTCCGCTTTCATAGGGTTTATCTCTTTCCTCCTCCCCCTCTCGCGCACGGCAGCCAGATTCCGTACCGCAGGCAAGCCACCACGCCGGCCGGAGCTCGGAGATAAGGTAGCCACCTCCTCGTAGCGCCCGATTCTCGCTTGCTGGGCGTTAGATTTGGGTGGGCGCGTGGTTTGGGGTAGTGATTTTGGGGGTAATCTGGCTGGTAGTTCCTCCGATTTGGTAATTACATGTTTCTAGCTGAGACTACTATGTAATGTCCACTTATGTTATCTCAGAAGCACAAAGAAACATTTGGATAAACTGACTTGTAGTATCAAGTAGCATGACGCAGAATTAATTCTTGAGAGTTACCAGCCATAGTTGTTGTCATGGTTGTTGGAACATGAGGAATTAAAAGCCCAACACTGCACAGCAGCTGCCCTTAAAAAGCCCAAGAAGAGAATGGTCATGTTTCAAACATTCAGAGAAACCAAACTTATCAGAGGGGAGGATCTCAACCGACATGATGGGTAGATTTGTCGATAGATAGGTACCAAGACTCCATGTTTCATAAGTGTGTCATTCTGATTTCCCCTGATAGTTTTTTCGAGGAATATTTCCCCGGATAGTTATACAAGTGAAACCTGAATTCAAATCGCTATCAAGAGTAGTGCTCTTTGAAGGTCTAGGATTAAGAGGCACGGGGAAATATCATCATGCTACGATTGCTCAAGCTCTGAAACTTCGGTCGTTACCGATGTCGATATGGTGCTTTCGTGCGAGAGCAAAAGGCAACAGCCACACACCAAATTGACCGGAGGACTGGAGCTGATGGAACCACACTAAAAATCTAGGCATGCTAGCTGCGTGACGTCCACAACTGACTCAGTTTGTGACCGGTCGTCCGCTACTCGACACTCTAGGTGGGCAACTCTTACTAGTGGGTGTGGGCGCGTGGCCACTCATCGGGGTACTCCTCAGCGCTTCCGGTGAAGGCAACACGAACATGGTCAAGCAGGTCATCGAAACTGGTCGATCAGGCCCTAGAAACTGGTCGAGCGGCCTGTTTCAAGGGGAAACGTAGTCGAGCAGGACTGTGCTAGCAGAGTTGGGCCATGGTCTAGCCGAGAGTGATGGCTGAAGCCCTTTCCTTTTGTCCCGGTTTCTTCGGTGGACACACACGAGCGCGGACAACCTCGCCAAGCTCCATGGAGCCTTAATTATGAAAATTTCAAATTCATACTTTTATGTTTCATTTAAAGAAAACACGTATACCGAGAGACAGAATGTACATCTATGTAATTTTTCATGATGAAATGAGAGCTACAAAAAAACAAATAGGTTCCTTTTTAGCCTTTTTAGCACATGTAATGTTTAATCTCAAAGTCCATGATTTTTTTGTGCAACTCACAATTCATGGTATTTCATCATGAAATTTTACACACATCTACATTACATTCTTGTATATGTGTATATTTTTTCAGATTTTTTTTCGAAACTGAAAGTTGGAATTTTAAATTTATCAAATAAGGCCTCCATGCAGCTTGGCCTCCATAACGCTCTACTCCACACTACCAGGGAAAAGCCTAGCAGCAGCGCGGGTTTTGGGCCTCTCAGTAGCGCGGATACCGGTGCTACTAATAAGGCGCTACAGCTAACGTATGGCAGTAGCGCCTGTTGTCCCACGCTACTTCTATACATGAATAGCTGTAGCGCTCTTTAGAAAAGAGCGCTACTAATATTATCTGCAGCGCTGTTTACAGGGAAGCGCTACTGGTAAGGCGGCGCTACTGCTAAATTTCCCCCCTCGCTACTACTAGTTTCATTAGTTTTTTTCCTGCATATTTGTTTTGTATTTGTTTTGTATTTGAATAGGCTTTATACAATAATCTTTAGCATATCATACACATACAAATGTAATCATAGCATATACATACAATTAGTCTCATCAAATCATGTCATCATCATAATCATCATCCAACACAAAGTGGTGTCTCGTCATCAATCTCGAAAATAGCGATACAAGTCTCGATTACTTGCAAATACATCGTCATCCATCTAAACAATGATATACGCGAGAAGAGCTATCACTTTGAGTACATGAGTTCGTATCCCTCTCTCGCATTAGTGTGAACCTAAACTAACTACTGCCTGTCGCTCGGAAACCGGAAACTGGTACACCTGGGCCTGACACTCCGGCCACATGTCATATATATACTCCTGGCATAGCACTTCTTCGCCATCTATGATCTATGCACCTGCATCGTCACATGAGTCGATGATATGCAACATATATAGTTGAGCAACAAAAAGAGACAGACTTGGCAAAAATACAAACAACATATCATAAGCATAAATAACAAAGTTCATCGTACCCAAAATGCCCTAACTAGAGTGATTTTCGCTAGTCGAGGAGGAGGACGGTTTAATTACATCACAAATAAAGTTTCACCGTGCATAACTTAAAATTTTGTCATACAGAAATAAAATGAATAATGACATAAAAAAGGACTACTGTTTGCAGGAATGTTGACTCCTTCCTGGTGCGGCAAATCCCGGGCACTCGGTATGTCCTAGTTTGTAGCACAAGTCATGCCGAAATTCACGAAAAATTTCGGCATGACCTTTGCTAAAAAGTGGACAATCAAAAACCTGAAATTTGCCGGAACAGAAATGAATCAACATTCCGGCAAAACATAGGCCACTCAGCAACATTCCCTGGAAACAACAAAGCCACTTGGGCACAATCGAACAACTTCAATGAAAAGATATAACATGAGCAAACACTATTGAGGAATTTGCATATAACATGGCCACTTCAATGAAAATATATAATCAACAATAATGGAATATGCAAATGAACATCAATGACATATATCTAAATGCCATAGCTACTATTTTGTTTGACCAAGTTTTTGAAAAGAAAAACAATTCTGTTTTTTGTTTATAGCTAAATGCCATAGCTACTGTTTTTTATTTATAGCTAAATACTTTGTTTTTTGTCTAAAGCTAAAAGTCTAGGAACTACATTTCCTTTAACCCTTTTGACCTCACCAAAATTTCCACAGCAAGACCTTAGTACCTACACCCAACTTCTTCAAAAGTATTCAGGTCCATAGTCCAAAGAATTCAAATTTCATTTGAATGAAATTTGGAACAAATTCAGGTCCGTAGTCAAAATATTTTTTTATAGCTAAGTGTTTTTTGTTTATACCCTCTGTTAATTTAAATCTAAATGCTAGTATTATATATATACCCTCTATTGGTTTAAAGCTAAATGGAATTACTGTTTAGGAATTTTCATAAAAATTGCCCTAGCTAATTTCCTAAAAAAATTGCTAATTATTTTTCCTAAATGCTATAAAATGCCTACTGCCCTAAAAAAATCTAGGGTTCATATGAACACCTAGAGTTCATATGAACATCAACACAGTATCAACATATATATAATTTCCCTAGCAGAGAGAAATAGGAGAGTAGGGGACAGGAGAGGCATAGCCTTACGGTCGGCGGCGAGGGCAGGCTCTGGCTCGGGCAGCGGCGGTGAGGTCGAGGGCGGAGGCGGTGAGCTCGAGGGAGGCGACCGTGAGGTCGACGACGGCCTCGGGCGGCGGCTGTGAGGTCGAGGGGGCGACCTCGGGCGGCGGCGGTGTGGTCGAAGGCGGCGGGCGGCGGCGGTGTGGTCGAAGGCGGCAGGGCAACGGCAGCGATGGAGCAGTTGGGGGACGGGGGGGAGTAGAGAGGGGGGGAAGGACTTAGCGAAATTTTGAGTCCGGGCTGCCGGGATTTGAGTCAAACTAGCAGTAGCGCGTTTTTTCGAAACGCGCTATAGCTAAGATAGCTATAGCGTGTTCCAGAGAAATGCGCTACAGCTATCCCTTTCTGTTTTCTTTTTCCTTTTCTTTTGTTTTCTTTCCATTTTCTTTTTTACATTTCTCCTTTTTCCATTTCTTTCATTTTTATTTACTTTTCTACTTATTTTTCTATTTATTTTCTTTTACATAGCAGTAGCGCTCTACAGCAGAAATGCGCTGCTACAATGTTTTTAGCAGTAGCGTGCTTCTGGGAGAACCGCTACTACTATTTCTAGCCTACCGGCACTAGTGAGGGAATTTTAGTAGTAGCGCTTTTCTGTGAAGACGCGCTACTGCTAAAATAATGGTTGCAGTGTGGTTTTGCAACAAGCGCTACTACTATGTAGCGCTAGCACCGAATTTTGACCAACGCTACTGCTATACCTCTGTGTATAGCATTTTCCCTAGGAGTTTGATCATTTGCAAACTTACCTTAGTACAGAAAAAAATTATGGTTTAGAAAACATAAGTATTAAGAAAGAACAACATGTGGTCGTATACGACGAATATGTCTTTCCGAGATGAACACTAGATACTTACAAAAACTTGAAAATGTCTAGAGAACTTGAATTGCTTTTTAAGCATGCCAGTGAATTTGTGTGGAAAACCGACTCAGCAGTCTGCAAAATAAAAACCAGTGCTACATAAAAAGGAAAATTTTGAGCAATAAACTTGGTTTTTCATCATACAGTTTAAATCATATAAATTTTCTCACTAAAGTCTACAGACATAAAATTCTTGAAACAAAGTTTGTAATTTCTTATGATTTTGAGCATTTAGAAGTATTTTTCACACTGGAATAAATGCTCTCAGGTGGACCTTTGAATCACCGACATATTGAGTTGTGACTAATATGTAATGTCCACTTATCTTTTCTTAGAAGCACAACGAAACATTTGTATAAACTGATTTATAGTACCAAGTAGCATGATGCATAATTAATTCTTCAGAGTTGCCAACCATAGTTGTTCTCATGGTTGCTGGAATGTGAGGAATTAAAAGCTCAACATTTCTCACTAGCTGCCCTTATAAATGCCGAGAAGACAATAGTCATGTTTCAAACGTTCACTGAAACCACACTTACCAAAGGGGAGGATCTAGATTGGTATGCCAAGACACTATATTCCATCAGTGCGTCAATCTGGTTTCCCTTGGTTGTTTTTTTTTGAGAAATATTTCCCAGGATAGTTACACAAGTAAAACCTGAATTCCAATCGCTATCAAGCGTAGTGCACTTTAAAAATGTCTAGGATTGAGAGGAACTGGGAAATATCATCATGCTACGGCAGCTGTACTTCTAAAATGCCGGTCGTTACCGATCTCGATTTGGTGGTACCATGCGAGTGCAAAAGGCAACAGCCACACACCAAATTGACAGGAGGACTGGTGCTGATGGAACCACGCTACTCACAATCTAGGCATGCTAGCTTGTGACCGGTCGTCCGCTGCTTGACACTGTAGGTGCGGAACTCTTACCGGCCGGTGTGGGCGCGTGGCCGCTCGCCGGGTTACTGCTCGGCGCTCCCCGTGAAGACACCATGAACGTGGTCGAGCAGGACCATCCTAGCGGAGCTGAGCATTTGGCCAAGAGTGTTGGCCGAAGCCCTTTCCGTTTCTCCCAGATTTTCGTTGGACACACACGAGCGCGCATACAATTAGTCCTGGGAGAGCTTAACAAGAGCAGAGGAAAACAGAGTAGTAAAGAAGAGGAGCCACACAAACGACAGCTCTTTCTCTTCGTTTTCGGCTAATTGCTTCAGTGTGTTACGCATCTGCACCGCGGGATCCCTAAACCGTTCGCATCCGTCCGGTGGTCCGGATGCAATTTGCCATCCAATAAAGTATCTCATTGGTTTGTGAACCGGTCTGGATGCTCGTTTTTCCGTAAATCAGAGGTAAATCAAGATGGGTTCTGCGATTTGCGAGCGTCCTGGCCGCTCCCACGTATGTGTACGACACCACTGACCGACTCACAAACGTCTCCTGCGATTTGCGAGCGTCCTGGCCGCTCCCACGTATGTGTACGACACCACTGACCGACTCACAAACGTCTCCCATGCCTGCGTCCACTCCCGCATTAAGCAGTTATCATGCATTCATGCCGCTTAGCGTCGCAATCATGCCCGTGCAAAGCGGATATGACATCTCAGTGGCTTCGACATTGAAAAGGTGTGCCGGCAGAGAGCATTGCCCATGTCGCATCCCTTTCTTCATGCCTGTTCAATGCGGGAGCGACGAGATTGGACGGGATGGGACATATTGCTACTTCATTGAAACAGCTACCCATCCGTCCGCCCACCGGCATTGAACAGGTGCGCCGCCCGAGAAACCCACTCCAGCACCTTCATTCAAACACTGTCACTTAGGCTGGCCGGCGCACGCTATTTATACCTTACCACACCGGCACGACCGCACCACACCACCTCTGATCCTCCTCATGCACCACCTCCGCCATGACCGCGAGATCTACCGTGTTGTGGGCTAGCCTCACAACAAAACAAAAGCACGAGATAGCGGCCCTTGCGGCCGGCTGGCAAGGCCGTAGTGCGTAGTGGATAAGGGTCTTCGACGACCCGACGATGGATAAGGCCTCCCATGACGAGCCGGAGCCCTTGCCCGCGTCGGTCCATGCCGACTTCACCCTGGAGGAGGCATAGGCGCATACCAAGGCCATCATGGCGGAGGTGTAGCCGACCCTGCAACCGATGTCGACGTTCCAGCAGGTGCAAGAGGAGCAGCGCTACAACCTCGACCTCCTTGCGCATCATTGGCTGGCAGAGGGGCAGATCTATGGTGAGTTCACAAGCGAGGAGTGTCGGTGTCAAAACCGACGGATCTCGGGTAGGGGGTCCCGAATTGTGCGTCTAAGGTCGATGGTAACAGGAGGCGGGGGACACGATGTTTACCCAGGTTCGGTCCCTCTCTATGGAGGTAATACCCTACTTTCTGCTTGATTGATCTTGATGAATATGAGTATTACAAGAGTTGATCTACCACGAGATCGTAATGGCTAAAACCCTAGAAGTCTAGCCTGTATGATTATGATTGCCTCTACGGACTAAGCCCTCCGGTTTATATAGACACCGGAGGGGGCTAGGGTAATACAAAGTCGGTTACAGAGAAAGGAATCTACATATCCGAACGCCAAGCTTGCCTTCCACGCCAAGGAGAATCCCATCCGGACACGGGACGAAGTCTTATATCTTGTATCTTCATAGCCCATCAATCCGGCCCACGTCATATAGTCCGGACAGCCGATGACCCCTTAATCCAGGACTCCCTCAGTAGCCCCTGAACCAGGCTTCAATGACGAGGTGTCCGGCACGAAGATTGTCTTCGGCATTGCAAGGCGGGTTCCTTCTCCGAATACTCCAAAGCATCATTCAAATACAGAAAATGTGTTCGGCTCTACAAAACAAGTACCACACACAATTGCAGAGAGTATAGTATTCCACGAGTCCAATCGACTGACAACTTTTTGTAGGGTGACATCACGTCGCCGCTCGGCCATTATTCGAACCGTTTTTTAGCCTGTCGCTTCTAATTTTGAGATGCGGTTTCATTGGCACGTCTTGTCAAAGCAGAGATCGTGTCCCCTTATTACGGGATTCTCATCAATACGGGCATGGGTAACCTAATCGTGCCATCTGCACGGCCCTTGGGGAAGCGCTTGATATTCACCTCCTTTATAAAGAGATAAGTATTCACCCCTTTTCACCCACACCTTCTCTCTCTCTGCCTCCCCCATTCTCGAGCTCCAGCGCCAAAGTTCTCATCTTTGCCGCCCCAAGAACGCACTCCAATAATGTCCGAATCCGGAGAGCAGGGCAAGTGGATGGCCTCCTCCGTTAAGGAGAAGGACATAACCCAGCTCCGGGAGGCCGGTTATTTGGTCAAGGAAATCGCCCACCGACTTCCGGCCAAGGGACAGATCGTCCCTACCCCGGACCCCATGAGAGGGTTGTATTCATCCCCCACTTTATCCGCGGGTTGGGATTTACTCTCCACTCTTCGTCCGCGGACTCATGTTCTACTATGGGTTGGATTTCCACGATATGGCCCCCAGCTCCATCCTCAACATCTCGCCATTCACTGTCGTGTCTGAGGTCTGCCTCCGCATCCCACCCCACTTCGGATTATGGCTAAAGATCTTCAATGTGAAGCCAAAGGTGGTGAGTGGCCAACACGCAGAGTGCGGAGGCGCCGTGGTGAGCAAGATGCCCAATGTCACATGGCCTGAAGGCTCCTTCGTGGAGACCGTCAAAGGGCGGCAGAAATCATGGTTCTATATCACAGAGCCGCGTGGCACCACCTGGGCCACGGCTCCCGAATTCAAGTCCGGAGCCCCGATGCGGCTCACCTCCTGGCCAGAGAAGGGCCTGGACTGGTCTTCGCCGGATGAGGTGACAGCGCTTCAGACGCGCATTAAGAGCATGACAGACAAGAACATCAAGCTTGTTAATGTCATCCAGGTGATGCTTATTCGCCGGATCCTTCCGTGCCAACGCCGGACTTGCCATTTGTGGGAGTATGATCTGGCCAAGCACCAGACCTTGCTGCAGTTCTTCAACACTACGCATGAAGACATTTGGAAGCTGCTCTTCAAGGCCAACAAGACGCGGCCAGCTACGACCGAGGACCGCGGGCACGACTTGGCCCATCCCGCTAGTCCGATAAGTTTTTTCATGTTTTCAAGGTGTATCCTTTACTTGCATACTCGAGGAAGACGCCTAAGCCTCCCTACTAATTCTCTCAGGGCTGGACAAAGAAGGCGGAGCGGATTCACTGTCCGGCTCCGCTGCCCAAAGACCCAGAAATTCCGCTTCTGACGAAGATGCTGGTTCCGGCGCCCTATCAAGCGCCGGAGAAGAAGGCCAAGAAGAAAGCCAAGGGGTCCAGAGGTGGTCTCTATCGCAAGGGTGCTTCAGACATGACATCCAAAGACACCGAGACTCACTCCTTCCCCGCCGAGGATGAAGAGGAGGAGGAAAGCATCTCTCCCCCTGAGGGGGGATGGAAGAAGAGGGCGGCCTCCATGCGTCTGGAGGCCGAAGCGTCCAAGAAGGGGAAAGCTTCCCTCCCAGACAACTCCACAGCAGCCACCGACAACAGTTCGGAATGGCGCCCCAGGGACAAGCCCCTGGCCAAATCATGAGTACTCAAAAACCCGGACACATTCATATATCCGGCCTCACTACTTCATAGTATTAACGTGTTGAATCATGTATTTGCAGTCCGGCTCGGTCCAACCTCGAGCGATCCTCATCTTCGGGGGATTCGCTGGACCCGGAGGCGATGGACAGCGGGACCCTTCCGGCGGCCTCCTCTCCCAAGGCCATGGATAACACCGAGGTGTTGTCCCAAAGGATCCCATGCCAGGGAGAGACTCAGGAGGCTGTCAAGGCGGCGCCGGAGGGTGAAACCTCAGCCGCCGACATGGGGGAGAAAATCCCCATGGAGACTGGCGACGGGGGTTGTCGGTGTCAAAACCGACGGATATCGGGTAGGGGGTCCCGAATTGTGCGTCTAAGGCTGATGGTAAAAGGAGGCAGGGGACACGATGTTTACCCAAGTTCGGGCCCTCTCTATGGAGGTAATACCCTACTTCCTGCTTGATTGATCTTTATGAATATGAGTATTATAAGAGTTGATCTACAACGAGATCGTAATGGCTAAAACCCTAGAAGTCTAGCCTATGTGATTATGATTCTGCCCTATGGACTAAACCCTCTGGTTTATATAGACACCGGAGGGGACTAGCGTTATACAAATTCGGTTATAGAGAAAGGAATCTATATATCCGAATCATCAATCTTGCCATCCACGCAAAGGAGAGTCCCATCCGGACATGGGAAGAAGTCTTATGTCTTGTGTCTTCATAGCCCAACAGTCCGGCCCATGTTAATAGTCCGGCCGTCCGAGGACCCCTTAATCCAGGACTCCCTCAGTATCCCCTTAACCAGGCTTCAATGACGATGAGTCCGGCGCACAGATTGTCTTCAACATTGCAAGGCGGGTTCCTTCTATGAATACTCCACAATAATCTTCGAACACGAAAAATATGTCCGGCTCTGTAAAACAAATACCACACACAATCGTAGAGAGTATAATATTTCACGAGTCCAATCCGCTAACAACTTTTTGTAGCGTGACATCACGTCACCCCCGACCATTATTCGAACCATTTTTAGCCTGCCGCTCCATATTCCAAGGTGCGATTTCATTGGCACGTCTTGTCAAAGCAGAGATCGTGTCCCTTTATTGTGGGATTCTCATCAATACGGGCATGGGTAACCCAACCGTGCAATTTGCACGACCCTTGGGGAATAGGCGAGTTTAAAGGCGAGTGAGGAGGCGCATGATATTCACTGCCTTTATAAAGGGATAAGGATTCACCCTTTTTCACCCATGCCTTGTCTCTCTCTCTCTGCCCATTCCATTCTCGAGCTCCAGCACCCAAGTTCTCATCCTCTCCGCCCCCAGAAAGCACTCCAGCCATGTACGAATCCGGAGCGTAGGGCAAGTGGATGGCCTCTTCCGTCAAGGAGAAAGACATTACGAAGCTCCGGGAGGCCGGTTACTTGGCTAAGGAAATCGCCCATCGGCTTCCGGCCGAGGGACAGCTCGTACCCACTCCGGAGCCCCATGAGATGGTGGTGTTCATCTCCCACTTCGTCCGCGGGCTGGGATTCCCTCTCCACCCGTTCGTCCGTGGACTTATGTTCTACTACGGGCTGCACTTCCATGACCTGGCCCCCAACTCCATCCTCAGCATCTCGGCATTTATTGTCATGTGCGAGGCCTTCCTCCGCATCCCACCTCACTTCGGACTATGGATAAAGACCTTCAATGTGAAGCCGAAGGTGGTGAGCGGTCAACAAGTAGAGTGTGGAGGCGCCATGGTGGGCAAGATGCCCAACATTATATGGCCCGAAGGCTCCTTCATGGAGACTGTCAAAGGGTGGCAATCAAAGTGGTTTTACGTCACAGAGCCACACGACACCACCTGGGCCGCGGCTCCCGCATTCCGGTCCGGGGTCCCGATGTGGCTCACCTCGTGGCAAGAGAAAGGTCTGACCTGGTCTTCTCCGCACGAGCTGACAGCGCTCCAGACGTGCATTCAGAACATGATAAAAAAGAAAATCAAGCTCGTCAATGTGATCCAGGTGATGCTTATTCGCCGAATCCTTCCGTGCCAATGCCGTACTTGCCATCTATGGGAGTTCGATCCGGCCAAGCACCAGACCCTGCTGGAGCTCTTTGGGACTACACGCAAAGACATCTGGAAGGTGCTCTTCAAGGCCAACGAGGCGCGGCCAGCCACGGTCGAGGATCGTGGGCACGACTTTACCCACCTAGCTAGTCCGGTATGTTTTTTCTTGTTTTCAAGGTGTATCCTTTACTTGCATACTCGAGGAAGGCGTCTAAGCCTCCTTATTGACTCTTTCAGGCCTGGACAGAGAAGGCGGAGCAGACTAACTATCCGGCTCCGCTGCCCGAGGACCCAAAAATCCCGCTTCTGACTAAGATGCTGGTTCCGGTGCCTTATCAGGCACCGGAGAAGAAGGCCAAGGGGACCAGAGGTGGTCTCCGTCGCAAGGGCACTTCGGACACGATGTCCGAAGACGCCAAGACTCATTCCTCCGTCGCCGAGGATGAGGAGGACGAAGAAGAATAAAGCCACCCCCTGAGGGGGGAGAAAGAAGAGGCCGTCCTCCACGCGTCTGAAGGCCGAGGCGTCCAAGAAGGGGAAAGCTTCCCTTCCGGACAGCTCCATCGCGGCCACCGACAGCAGCTCGGAGTGGCGCCCCAGGGACAAGCCCCTGCCCAAATCGTAAGTATCCGGACACATTCATATATCCGGCCCCTCTACTTCATTGTTTTGACGTGTCGAATCATGTATTTGTAGTTTGGCTTGGTCCAACCTTGAGCGGTCCTTATCTTCAGAGGATTCGCTGGACACGGAGGCGATGGACAGCGGGACCCTTCCAGCGGCCTCCACTCCCAAGGACATGGATGGCACCGAGGCGTCATCCCGAAGGATCCCAGGCCCGGAAGAGATTCAGGAGGCCGTCAGGGAGGCACCGGAGGGTGAAGCCTCAGTCGCCGGACACATGGGGGAGAAACCCCCCATGGATACTGACGATGGGGGCCATATCCAATTCGGCCCCCAGCCGAATACAGTTCCGGAGACCCATATGGCTTTGGAATCAGGCCAGCCGCCTCTTTCAAAAGAAGGAGGTGTGCCTATTCCGCCGATGACCTCTGTCCATCTAGAGGTACCGGATAATTTGCTGGAAGCGCTGCGAGGCACTTACATTGTTGAGGAACACCGTACCCTTATGGGTACGGTGATTGAGAGGATTCAGTCCGCGAAGAGCAGACTGACCGAAGCATGCACAAGCCTTGTAACAGGCTTTGAGGTAAGCAATGTAATAAGAAGAATGTCACAGTATAGACAGTAGCCCCTGATACTGTGTCTGGTGTTCGGAAAGAAAAGCCGAACAGAGGATCAAATAATTTTCGCAGGAGACTAACCTAACATGTCTATGTGAACAAACAGGCGTCACTGCTGGCTGTGACCTCTCATACTGCTGAAGTCTCTAGACTGAAGCAGAGTTAGGAGCGGACTTAGGAGGAGCTCGGCTGCATGAAAAAGCAGCTGGAAGATAAACAAGGTATGCAATAACCTTGTATATATTCAGGAAGGATGAATGATTTGTGCTGACTAAAGTGCCATTTTATTTGGTAGGAGCGGAGACCAAGGTGGAGACCCTCAAGAAGGCGCTAGCCAAGGCCGAGGAGGAAGTGGCCAAGGAAAAGGCCGCCCGTGAAAAGCACGAGGCCAGGGTCAGTGAGGTCCAACAGGAGCTCTAGGACGCCGTCAACAAGTGCGAGTCCTTAGAGCTCGACCTTATGGATCAAGAGTCTGAACTCACCAAGGCCCGTCAAAACGTGCACGATGCCTAGGTTAAAGCCCAAGGCGCCCTCCAGGAGATCCAAGAGGCCAGAAAAATCGCGGCGGGTAAGGCCTTTATTATGCAGAGCAAATATGTGAAGAAAAGGTTCCTCTTACTAACCCGGATTTGGAGTTCTCCAGGGGCATTTGCGGATCTGCCACGCAACATTTCAGATGCTGCGGAGTTCTTCCGAGCCAAAGAGGGGAGCTCTACGGAGAAGCTATTTTGGTCGCAATACCTTGCTCTAGAATATTCGGTGCCTTTTAACGATCAGCTGAAACAGCTGGTCAAGCTGCATAGGGTGGCCGAACTAGCCATGAAGGATTTAATAATCCAGCTATGGCCTGCCGAAACTATGCCTAGCAGCCACTTCGGGCTCGTGAAGTGGCTGGTCAATGCCTGCCCTCGGCTTGATGCCATCAAGCGGTCGGTCTGCATCGAAGGCGCGTGCATGGCCTTCGCCCGAGTAAAGAAGCATTGGGTGAAGATGGACGTCGTGAACGTTGCGACCGAGGGACCGCCAGTGGGCAAGGAGCACCGCACGCCCGGGCTATATTTTGACAGTGTCCTGGACGGATCCTGCCATGTGGCGGAGCAATGTGCTAAGTGTTGGGGAACGTAGTAATTTCAAAAAAAATCCTACGTACACGCAAGATCATGGTGATGGCATAGCAACGAGAGGGGAGAGTGACCGTCCACGTACCCTCGTAAACCGTAAGCGGAAGCGTTATGACAACGCGGTTGATGTAGTCATACATCTTCACGATCCGACCGATCCAAGCACCGAATGTACGGCACCTCCGAGTTCAACACACGTTCAGCTCGATGACGATCCCTGGGCTCCGATCCAGCAAAGCTTCGGGGATGAGTTCCGTCAGCACGACGGCGTGGTGACGATGATGATGCTCTACCGGCGCAGGGTTTCGCCTAAACTCCGCGACGATATGACCGAGGTGGAATATGGTGGAGGGGGGCACCGCACACGGCTAAGGAACGATCCGTAGATCAACTTGTGTGTTATGGGGTGCCCCCCTGCCCCCGTATATAAAGGAGGGAGGGGGAGGTGCGGCCGGCCCCCTTGGGGTGCGCCTGGAGGAGTCCTACTCCCACCGGGAGTAGGACTCCCCCCTCTTGCCTTGGTGGAGAAGGAAAGGGGGGAGGGGAAAGAGGAAAGGGGGGCGCCCCCCCCCCCTTCCTTGTCCTATTCGGACTAGGGGGGGAGGGGGCGCGCGGCCTGCCCTGGCCGGCCCTCCTCTTCTCCCTCATGGCCCACTAAGGCCCATTAACCCCCGGGAGGGTTCCGGTAACCCCCCGGTGTTCCGGTAAAATCCCGATTTCACCCGGAACCTTTCCGATGTCCAAACATAGGCTTCCAATATATCAATCTTTATGTCTCGACCATTTCGAGACTCCTCGTCATGCCCGTGATCACATCCGGGACTCCAAACAAACTTCGGTACATCAAAACTTATGTACTTCGGTACATCAAACGGGTTCGAGAACTATGTAGACATGACCTAGAACCATTCTCAGTCAATAACCAATAGCGGGACCTGGATGCCCATATTGGTTCCTACATATTCTACGAAGATCTTTATCGGTCAAACCGCATAACAACATACGTTGTTCCCTTTGTCATCGGTATGTTAGTTGCCCGAGATTTGATCGTCGGTATCCAATACCTAGTTCAATCTCGTTACCGGCAAGTCTCTTTACTCGTTCCGTAATGCATCATCTCGTAACCAACTTATTTGGTCACATTGCTTGCAAGGCTTATAATGATGTGCATTACCGAGAGGGCCCAGAGATACCTCTCCGACAATCGGAGTGACAAAACCTAATCTCGAAATACGCCAACTCAACATGTACCTTCGGAGACACCTGTAGTACTCCTTTATAATCACCCAGTTACGTTGTGACATTTGGTAGTACCCAAAGTGTTCCTCCGGTAAATGGGAGTTGCATAATCTCATAGTTACAGGAACATGTATAAGTCATGAAGAAAGCAATAGCAACATACTAAACGATCAAGTGCTAGGCTAACGGAATGGGTCATGTCAATCACATCATTCTCCTAATGATGCGATCCCATTAATCAAATGACAACACATGTCTATGGTTAGGAAACATGACCATTTTTGATTAATGAGCTAGTCAAGTAGAGGCATACTAGTGACTATATGTTTGTCTATGTATTCACACATGTATCATGTTTCCGGTTAATACAATTCTAGCATGAATAATAAACATTTATCATGAAATAAGGAAATAAATAATAACTTTATTATTGCCTCTACGGCATATTTCCTTCAGTCTCCCACTTGCACTAGAGTCAATAATCTAGTTCACATCGCTATGTGATTTAACATCAATATTCACATCTGCATGTGACTAATACCCATAGTTCACATCATCATGTGATCAACATCCAAAGGGTTTACTAGAGTCAATAATCTAGTTCACATCGCTATGTGATTAACACCCAAAAGAGTACTAAGGTATGATCATGTTTTGCTCGTGAGAGAAGCTTAGTCAATGGGTCTATCATATTCAGAGCCGTATATATTTCGCAAATATTCTATGTCCACAATGCTCTGCACGGAGCTACTCTAGCTAATTGCTCCCACTTTTAATATGTATCCAGATTGAGACTTAGAGTCATCTGGATTGGTGTAAAAGCTTGCATCGTTGTAACTTTTACGACGGGCTCTTTTATCACCTCCATAATCGAGAAACATCTCCTTAGTCCTCACTAAGGATATTCTTGACCCATGTCCAGTGATCTACTTATTAGATCAAAATTGTATTCCTTTGCCAAACACAGAGCAAGGTATACAATAGGTCTGGTTCACAGCATAGCATACTTTATAGAACCTATGACTGAGGCATAGGGAATGACTTTTCATTCTCTTTCTATTTTCTGCAATGGTCGGGTCTTGAGTCTTACTCAACTTCACACCTTGTAACACAGGCAAGAACTCCTTTCTTTGACTGTTCCATTTTGAACTATTTCAAAAATTTATCAAGGTATGTACTCATTGAAAAATCTTATCAAGCGTCTTGATCTATCTATATAGATCTTGATGCTCAATGTGTAAGCAGCTTCACCGAGGTCTTGCTTTGAAAAACTCTTATTCAAGTATCCTTTCATGCTATCCAGAATTTCCATATCATTTCCAATTAACAATATGTCATCCGCATATAATATTAGAAATGCTACAGAGCTCCCACTCACTTTCTTGTAAATAGAGGCTTCTTCAAAAGTCTGTATAAAACCATATGCTTTGATCAACTCATCAAAGCATATATTCCAACTCCGAGATGCTTGCACCAGTCCATAGATGGATCGCTGGAGCTTGCACAATTTGTTAGCACCTTTAGGATTGACAAAACCTTCTGGTTGCATCATATACAACTCTTCTTTAAGAAAACCATTAAGGAATGCAGTTTTGTTTATCCATTTGCCAGATTTCATAAAATGCGGCAATTGCTAACATGATTCAGATAGACTTAAGCATAGATACGAGTGAAAAACTCTCATCGTAGTCAACACCTTGAACTTGTCGAAAAACTTTTGGTACAATTCTAGCTTTGTAGATAGTAACACTATCAGCGTCCGTCTTCCTCTTGAAGATCCATTTAATCTCAATGTCTCGCCGATCATTGCGCAAGTCAATCAAAGTCCATACTTTGTTTTCATATATGGATCTTATCTCAGATCTCATGGCCTCAAGCCATTTTGTGGAATCTGGGCTCATCATCGCTTCCTCATAGTTCGTAGGTTCATCATGGTCTAGTAACATGACTTCGAGAACATGATTACCATACCACTCTGGTGCGGATCTTACTCTGGAAGACCTACGAGGTTTGGTAGCAACTTGATCTGAAGTTTCATGATCATCATCATTAACTTCCTCACTAATTGGTGTAGGAATCACTGGAACTGATTTCTGTGATGAACTACTTTCCAATAAGGGAGAAGGTACAATTACCTCATCAAGTTCTACTTTCCCCCCACTCACTTCTTTCGAGAGAAACTTCTTCTCTAGAAAGGATCCATCTTAGCAACGAATAATTTGCCTTCGGATCTGTGATAGAAGGTGTACCCAACAGTTTCCTTTGGGTATTCTATGAAGACGCACTTCTCCGATTTGGGTTCGAGCTTATCAGGTTGAAACTTTTTCACATAAGCATCGCAACTCCAAACTTTAAGAAACGACAACTTAGGTTTACTGCTAAACCATAGTTCATACCGTGTCGTCTCAACGGATTTAGATGGTGCCCTATTAAACGTGAATGCAGCTGTCTCTAATGCATAACCCCAAAACGATAGTGGTAAATCGGTAAGAGACATCATGGATTGCACTATATCCAATAAAGTACTTGTTATGACGTTCGGACACACCATTAAGCTGTGGTGTTCCAGGTGGCATGAGTTTGTGAAACTATTCCACATTGTTTTAATTGAAGACCAAACTCGTAACTCAAATATTTGTCTCCACGATCAAATTGCAGAAACTTAACTTTCTTGTTACAATGATTCTCCACTTCACTCTGAAATTCTTTGAACTTTTCAAATGTTTCATACTTGTGCTTCATTAAGTAGATATACCCATATCTGCTCAAATCATCTTGTGAAGGTCAGAAAATAACGATACTTGCCACGAGCATCAACACTCATTGGATCGCATACATCGGTATGTATTATTTCCAATAAGTAAGTAGCTTGTTCCATTGTTCCGGAGAATGGAGTTTTAGTCATCTTGCCCAAAAGGCACGGTTCGCAAGCATCAAATGATTCATAACCAAGTGATTCCAAAATTCCATATTTATGGAGTTTCTTCATGCGCTTTACACCGATATGACCCAAACGGCAGTGCCACAAATAAGTTGCACTATCATTATTAACTTTGCATCTTTTGGCATCAATATTATGAATATGTGTATCACTACGATCGAGATCCAACAAACTATTTTCATTGGGTGTATCACCATCAAAGGTTTTATTCATTTAAACAAAACAACAATTATTCTCTGATTTTTAAATGAATAACCGTATTGCAATAAACATGATCAAATCATATTCATGCTCAACGCAAACACCAAATAACATTTATTTAGGTTCAACACTAATCCCGAAAGTATAGGAAGTGTACGATGATGATCATATCAATCTTGGAACCACTTCCAACACACATCATCACTTCACCCTCAACTAGTTTCTGTTTATTCTGTAACTCCTGTTTCGAGTTACTAATCTTAGCAACCGAACAAGTATCAAATACTCAGGGGTTACTATAAACACTAGTAAGGTACACATCAATAACATGTATATCAAATATACCCTTGTTCATTTTGCCATCCTTCTTATCCACCAAATATTCAAGGCATTTCCGCTTCTAGTGACCATTTACTTTGCAGTATAATCACTCAGTTTCAGGCTTTGGTCCAGCTTTGGGCTTCTTCGCGGGAGTGACAACTTGCTTGCCATTCTGCTTGAAGTTCCCTTTCTTTCCCTTTGCCCTTTTCTTGAAACTAGTGGTCTTGTCAATCATCAACACTTGATGCTCTTTCTTGATTTCTACCTTCATCGATTTCAGCATCACGAAGAGCTCGGGAATCGTTTTCGTCATCCCTTGCATTATAGTTCATCACGAAGTTCTACTAACTTGGTGGTGGTGACTAGAGAATTCTTGTCAATCACTATCTTATCTGCAAGATTAACTCCCACATGATTCAAGCGATTGTAGTACCCAGACAATCTGAGCACATGCTCACTAGTTGAGCGATTCTCCTCCATCTTTTAGCTATAGAACTTATTGGAGACTTCATATCTCTCAACTCGGGTATTTGCTTGAAATATTAACTTCAACTCCTGGAACATCTCATATGGTCCATGACGTTCAAAACGTTTTTGAAGTCCCGATTCTAAGGCATAAATCATGGTGCACAAAACTATCAAGTAGTCATCATATTGAGCTAGTCAAACGTTCATAATGTCTCCATCTGCTCCTGCAATAGGTCTGTCACCTAGCGATGCATTAGGGACATAATTCTTCTGTGCAGCAATGAGGATAAACCTCAAATCACGGATCCAATCCATATCATTGCTACTAACATCTTTCAACTTTGCTTTCTCAAGGAACGCATTAAAATTTAATGGAACAACAACACGAGCCATCTATCTACAAACAAATATAGACAAGCAAAATACTATCAGGTACTAAGTTCATGATAAATTTAAGTTCAATTAATCATATTACTTAAGAACTCCCACTTAGACAGATATCTCTCTAGTCATCTAAGTGATCACGTGATCCAAATCAACTAAACCATGTCCGATCATCACGTGAGATGGAGTAGTTTCAATGGTGAACATCACTATGTTGATCATATCTACTATATGATTCACGTTCGACCTTTCGGTCTCCGTGTTCCGAGGCCATATCTGTATATGCTAGGCTCGTCAAGTATGACCTGAGTATTCCGCGTGTGCAACTGTTTTGCACCCGTTGTATTTGAACGTAGAGCCTATCACACCCGATCATCACGTGGTGTCTCAGCACGAAGAACTTTCGCAACGGTGCATACTCAGGGAGAACACTTCTTGATTATTAAGTGAGAGATCATCTTAAAATGCTACCGTCAATCAAAGCAAGATAAGATGCATAAAGGATAAACATCACATGCAATCAATATAAGTGATATGATATGGCCATCATCATCTTGTGCTTGTGATCTCCATCTTCGAAGCACCGTCATGATCACCATCGTCACCGGTGCGACACCTTGATCTCCATCATAGCATCGTTGTCGTTACGCCATGAATTGCTTCTACGACTATCGCTACCGCTTAGTGATAAAGTAAAGCAATTACAGGGCGTTTGCATTTCATACAATAAAGCGACAACCATATGGCTCCTGCCAGTTGCCGATAACTTCAGTTACAAAACATGATCATCTCATACAATAAAATATAGCATCACGTCTTGACCATATCACATCACAACATGCCCTGCAAAAACAAGTTAGACGTCCTCTACTTTGTTGTTGCAATTTTTACGTGGCTGCTACGGGCTTAGCAAGAACCGTTCTTACCTACGCATCAAAACCACAACGATAGTTTGTCAAGTTGGTGCTATTTTAACCTTCGCAAGGACCGGGCGTAGCCACACTCGGTTCAACTAAAGTGAGAGAGACAGACACCTGCCGGTCACCTTTAAGCAACGAGTGCTCGTAGCGGTGAAACCAGTCTCGCGTAAGCGTACGCGTAATGTCGGTCCGGGCCGCTTCATCTCACAATGCCGCTGAACCAAAGTATGACATGCTGGTAAGCAGTATGACTTATATCGCCCACAACTCACTTGTGTTCTACTCGTGCATATAACATCAACGCATAAAACCTAGGCTCGGATGCCACTGTTGGGGAACGTAGTAATTTCAAAAAAATTCCTACGTACACACAAGATCATGGTGATGGCATAGCAACGAGAGGGGAGAGTGACCGTCCACGTACCCTCGTAGACCGTAAGCGGAAGCGTTATGACAACGTGGTTGATGTAGTCGTACGTCTCCACGATCCGACCGATCCAAGCACCGAACGTAATGCACCTCCGAGTTCAGCACACGTTCAGCTCGATGACGATCCCCGGGCTCCAATCTAGCAAAGCTTCGGGGATGAGTTCCGTCAGCACGACCGCGTGGTGACGATGATGATGCTCTACCGGCGCAGGGCTTCGCCTAAACTCCGCGACGATATGATCGAGGTGGAATATGGTGGAGGGGGCACCGCACACGGCTAAGGAACGATCCGTAGATCAACTTGTGTGTTATGGGGTGCCCCCTACCCCCGTATATAAAGGAGGGAGGGGGAGGTGCGGCCGGCCCCCTTGGGGTGCGCCTGGAGGAGTCCTACTCCCACTGGGAGTAGGACTCCCCCCTCTTGCCTTGGTGGAGAAGGAAAGGGGGGAGGGGAAAGAGGAAAGGGGGGCGCCGCCCCCCCCCTTCCTTGTCCTATTCGGACTAGGGGGGAGGGGGCGCGCGGCCTGCCCTGGCCGGCCCTCCTCTTCTCCCTCATGGCCCACTAGGGCCCATTAACCCCCGGGAGGGTTCCAGTAACCCCCCGGTGTTCCGGTAAAATCCCGATTTCACCCGGAACCTTTCCGATGTCCAAACATAGGCTTCCAATATATCAATCTTTATGTATCGACCATTTCGAGACTCCCCGTCATGTCCGTGATCACACCCGAGACTCCGAACAAACTTCGGTACATCAAAACTTATGAACTCATAATAAAACTGTCATCGTAACATTAAGCGTGCGGACCCTACGGGTTCGAGAACTATGTAGACATGACCTAGAAACATTCTCGGTCAATAACCAATAGCGGGACCTGGATGCCCATATTGGTTCCTACATATTCTACGAAGATCTTTATCGGACAAACCGCATAACAACATACGTTGTTCCCTTTGTCATCGGTATGTTACTTGCCCGAGATTTGATCATCGGTATCCAATACCTAGTTCAATCTCGTTACTGGCAAGTCTCTTTACTCGTTCCGTAATGCATCATCCCGTAACCAACTCATTTGGTCACATTGCTTGCAAGGCTTATAATGATGTGCATTACCGAGAGGGCCCAGAGATACCTCTCCGACAATCGGAGTGACAAAACCTAATCTCGAAATACGCCAACTCAACATGTACCTTCGGAGACACCTGTAGTACTCCTTTATAATCACCCAGTTATGTTGTGACGTTTGGTAGTACCCAAAGTGTTCCTCCGGTAAACGGGAGTTGCATAATCTCATAGTTACAGGAACATGTATAAGTCATGAAGAAAGCAATAGCAACATACTAAACGATCAAGTGCTAGGCTAACGGAATTGGTCATGTCAATCACATCATTCTCCTAATGATGCGATCCCAATAATCAAATGACAACACATGTCTATGGTTAGGAAACATGACCATCTTTGATTAATGAGCTAGTCAAGTAGAGGCATACTAGTGACTATATGTTTGTCTATCTATTCACACATGTATCATGTTTCCGGTTAATACAATTCTAGCATGAATAATAAACATTTATCATGAAATAAGGAAATAAATAATAACTTTATTATTGCCTCTAGGGCATATTTCCTTCACTAAGGTTGTCATCTTTGAATGAATACATTCATGTTGTCCTGTCATGTACTATGAAACAAGATCGTTATGTAATATAATGCTTGTTATTTAAAATTTTACCGCCTGTGTGGCCGTATTGTGAAATCTGAGAGTTGGCCAGTCGTCGGCTTCCGCCCCCATGTAGGTAGTACGAGGGTGTTCGGGATAAATCTAAACACTCTTTACTCCAAAGTTTGGTCCTTAAAGTAGGTGTTTAGCACAACGAACCAGGCAATCAGACTATGGCTTTATCACCCTCACTTAGCCATAGGAGTTTGACAATAGAAATTTAGGCGCAGCCCCTAGTGTTCGTAAGTCCGAATTTGGGGTACTTTAAACACCTGATCAGACAAAAACTGATTCCTCGCATAATGCAAAAAAATGGCTAAAGATTTGTAACCTCTCGAACAGCTGACCGGCTCACGCCGCATCATGACAGTCAGTTTTCGGCTTTCTCTACTGAGGTGCTCATCCGGATGAATTAGGACACAATCGCAGTAGTTCTCCCTTTACTACCTTAGCCGATATAGCGGAATGTAAGGTAGCAAGCACAGGAGCCGGGCAACCCAACTATTGACCAAAGACATGATTCGGAGCCGATGCATATAATGATATAAGTTTGGGGTGCTGCACTACACTGTAAAAAAGTGTTCGGACTTTGTTGCCGTATTATGGCGCGTAATGAAGCCCCTGGCGAATTAAGGCGTACCCGAGTGTACAAGCGCAATTTGATAAGAAAATCAAGAAAAATAAAAAATGAAATAATAGGCTAATGCTGCAAAAATTGGCCCGCAAACTATTTTTCATTGTAGTTTGATTAATACGTCAAAGCGTATTTTGTACAAGTAGTGCGATAAACAACAGGGCTATTTGACATGCCACAACCAAAGGAGAGCTGCGTGCGGGTCCTCAAAAATAGGTATAAAGATCGTTTAAAGAGACCACCTGGAAATTCCCTTATACATCAATGCTTCTTGCCGTCTTGGTGTATCCGACCCTCTATAGGTCCGTCGATGAGGTCACCAGGAAGGACCTGGGAAAGAAAAGAGACCTAAAAAAAGGAAAAAGAAAAGGTATGCGGGTCTAGGAGTGGTTGAGCCTTACTATGGACCCTGATCTAGCCGTGCATCCGTCTATGCCCATGGTATTTTAAGTGTATAGTTATGTACGCGTGGTACGAATGTTGCCGCTTGGTCGGGACTGGGACGGAGGCTAGATTGCTTGTCAAGCTCTTGACGAGCTGGACTGTCCTGCTGTAGGGTAGTTCAGACTCGTTTGACAGTGTCTGGGAGCTTGGTATCCGAATTAAGGTTCTTCCTGAAAAGGCTGCTCTGTACTTCTCTTGCAAGGGCCACGGTGTGCCCCTCGGTGTGGAGGGAGCATTCCCTTTTTCCATTGGCTGTTATGACACCGCATGGTCCAGGCATTTTGAGCTTGAGATAAGCGTAGTGCGGCACCGCATTGAATCGAGCAAATGTGGTTCGTCCGAGCAATGCGTGATAGCCACTCGGAAAGAGACGATATCGAAGATCAATTCTTCGCTTCGGAAATTGTCTGGGGATCCGAAGACCACTTCCAGTGTGATTGAGCCGATGCAGCAGGCCTCTACACCTAGTATGACACCTTTAAAGGTGGTTTTGGTGGGCTTGATCCTTGAGGGATCGATACCCATTTTGCTCAATGTATCCTGATAGAGTAGGTTCAGGCTGCTGCTACCATCCATGAGGACTCGCGTAAGGTGGAATCCATCAATGATTGGGTCGAGGACCAGTGCGGCTGAACCGCCATGACAGATACTGGTCGGATGATCCCTACGATCAACGGTGATCGGGCAGGATGACCATGGGTTGAACTTTCGGGTGACTGGCTCCATCGTGCAGACGTCCCTGAGCGCGCGCTTGCGCTCCCTCTTGGGGATATGGGTAGCGTATATCATGTTTACCATTTTAACTTGGGGGGCGGGACTTCTTCTTTCCCCCTGCGTTCGGTGGCTAGGGCTCCTTGTCATCGTCCTCGCTTTGTGACCCCTTGTCCTTGTTCTAAGTATTTAACTTGCCGACCTTTTTAAAAGACCCAACAATCTCTATTGGTATGGTTGGATTGTTTATCAGGAGTGCCATGGATTTGACATGGACGATCGAGTATGCGGTCCAAACTAGAAGGACTCGGATTGTTTCTTTTATATGGCTTCTTCCGCTGACTAGACTTAGAGCCACTGAATCTGGCATTGACCGCCGTGTCTTCAGTGTTGTCACCGTTGCTTCGTCATTTGTGGTTGTTGCGTCGGGGCTTTCCGTTGCTGTTTCTGGCTTCAGAAGTGCCAGGTTCACTTGCATTCTTATTTCTACGAGCTAGCCAGCTATCCTCGCCCGCGCAGAAGCGGGTCATAAGCGTTGTGAGGGCTGCCATGGACTTTGGATTTTCTTGGCCGAGGTGTCAGGCGAGCCATTCATCATGGGTGCTATGCTTAAAGGCCGCTAGGGCTTCGGCATCCGGACAGTCAACGTTCTGGTTCTTTTTAGTTAAGAACCTAGTCCAGAATTTCCTGGCTAACTCTCCGGGTTGTTGAACTATGTGACTTAAGTCATCGGCATCCGGAGGTCGGACATATGCGTTGGGATTTACGGTAGGGTGCGTCGACTTCAAATTAAAAAAAATCATACGCGCAGAACAACCAAGAACATGCTACGGGAGATGGATCACAGTTCGTTAGCACTAGACGCGCAGTGCCGTGTAGCGAAAGAAGAGTTGGGGCAGCGCGTCCGCGTGGATCGTCTCCTCCTCGTTCGATCTCCCTCGAACAGCCGGTCATCCGATCCCACGTACAAGTTCGCCGGAGCGGCGCAAGTGCACCGCCTCTAACGGTATCCGCGCGTGCAGGAGGAACACCGTGCGGCGGACTGCTAGGTCCGATCACACAGTCGGCGGTGAGTGGAGGTGGCTATTTGCAACACATGCAAACCCTATTGACAGCGCCAAAGCAATCAACCACATGAGTGTGCCGCACCTCCACTTTATATAGGCGTCCGTCGCGGGCTCAACACTTGGGCCTCGCACGGACCCTAAAGCCCACATGTCTACTCGGCCACAATCCGAATACAGCTCGGATCACATCCGACCAGTGTCCTCGGATCCGACCTCGTAGGTTCCTTCCCTTAAGCGCGCGACCCCTAAGGTTCAAGTCAGCTTGGTCGCAGTTTGGATCACCTCCGACCTGCACGGTTGGTAGCGGCCTCTAGCAAGGCGTGCCAACCACCAAGCAGACTATGGAGCTGGTTAGGCGAACCTGTACAACGTGTCACACTTCTGTTCCCTTTGCCTCACGATATATGTTGTCGGGCTCTAGGCGAGACTGTCATCCTTGTGCTAGCCCGACCTCTTTCTCGTTCCAGTGATACCGACCACAAACCGGATTATCTCATAATCCCTGTCTCATGGCCATGCTTATCCTGGTCGGATCACACGAGGGGCCCAGAGTATATCTCTCCTGATCGAGGGGCAAATCCCATCTTGCTTGACCACTTCTCGCAGCATGAGTCTGGACAAGCCCGAAACCTACCTTTGTAACTACCCAGTTACGGAGTAGCGTTTGGTCGGCCCAAAGCAGGTCTGTCACCATCCCGAGTACATGCGTCAGCTTAGGTCTTAGGACATAGAACGTATGTTGTACTAGAGACTCACAGATGCCATATTCATATCGCTGCGTCTCATAGTTGGGTCTGTCCGACTCGGACTTATCTCGATTGAGATCCGACTATGTCGAATCCGACCAGACCTTTCCAAGTCCATATTACCCGGTTAGCATCCAATGCTTCATGGCTAGTGAGACCAAACCATCGATCGTGTCATATGCTAGTCTAGTCGGTTGCGCGTCCACACAGCCCTTTCGACTAGGGACCTTTTAGGACAGTCATCATACAATGCATAGTCCCACAAACAAGTCACGTACTTGCTGATACACATCATTGATAATGTCCAAGGACTATCTTCATTCATAAACACATAGGAAATATCATCATACATGATTGCCTCTAGGGCATATCTACAACAATATGTACCTTGGAAGTTGTCGAGGAAGGCATCTTCCAAGTCTTCCCAGCTGCCGATGGAGTTTTCGGGCAGACTGTTCAACCAGTGCTGAGCTGGTCCCTTGAGTTTTAGTGGGAGGTATTTGATGGCATGAAGATCATCACCGCGGGCCATATGAATATGGAGAAGGAAAACCTCAATCCACACTGCAGGGGTCTGTTGTTCCATCATATGATTCGATGTTCACGGGTTTAAACCCTTCCGGGAATTCGTATTCCATTACTTCATCAGTGAAGCAAACGGGGTGTGCGGCGCTGATGACCCGCAAGTGTACGGGATAGTTGTAGCCTCTTTCGATAAGTAAGAGTGTTGAACCAAATGTGGAGCTAAAGGTAGAACAAATACTCTCTCAAGTCCTATCGGCCACTGATACGACTCTACGCACGCATGACGTTCGCTTTACCTAGAACAAGTATGAAACTAGAAGTACTTTGTAGATGTGATAGGATAGGTTTGCAAGATAATAAAGAACACATAAATAAAAAGTAGGGGCTGTTTAGATAAAGAAGCAATAAAGTAAATATAGTGAGTGTGGAAAAGTGGTGGTAGGAGTTGTGAAATTGTCCCTAAGCAATTGACTATGTTACTAGACCGGTAATCACTATTGCAATTCTATTTGAGGGGCATAAGCTAATATACTTTCTCTACTTGGATCATATGAACTTATGATTGGAACTCTAGCAAGCATCCACAAATACTAAAGATTCATTAAGGTAAAACCCAACCATAGCATTAAAGTATCAAGTCCCCTTTATCCCATACGCAAACAACCTACTTACTCGGGTCTGTGCTTCTATCACTCATGCCACCCACCATAAGCAAATCATAAACATATTGCAAACCCTACAGCGGGACTCCCTCATGCTTGCATGGCACGGAGGGCACAATAGGACAGCACCAATAATAAAACATGCAACTCAAACCAATCATAGCAATTCATCAATCACCGATAGGACAATGGAAATCTACTCGGACATCATAGGATGGCAACACATCATTGGAAAATAATATGAAGCATAAAGCACCATGTTCAAGTAGAGGGTACAGCGGGTTGCGGGAGAGTGGACCACTGAATATAGATGGGGGAAGCTGATGGAGATGTTAGTGAAGATGACGGTGGTGTTGGTGTAGATCGCGATGATGATGATGGCACCCGGCGGCATTCCGGCGCCACCGGAAGCAAGGGGAGAGAGCCCCCCTTCTTCCTCTTCTTCCTTGACCTCCTCCCTAGATGGGAGAAGGGTTTCCCCTCTGGTCCTTGGCTCCCATGGCTTGGGAGGGGCGAGAGCCCCTCCGAGATTGGATCTATCTCTCTGTTTCTGCGTTCTCAGATTCTACCCCTTCACCGTTTCTTAAATATCCGGAGATCCGTAACTCCGATTGGGGTGAATCTTTCGCCCAGATCTTTCTCATAAAATTAGCTTTCTTGTGGCAAAAGAAGAGCGTCAACCGCCTTACGAGTGGCCCACAAGAGTCCAGGGCACGCCCAGGGGGGAGGGCGCACCCCCCTGTCTCGTGGCCACCCCGGACACTGTTTCGCGTTGATTTTACTTACCAAAAATCATAAATATTCCAAGAAAAATCTCCGTACGTTTTTATCCCATTTGGACTCCGTTTGATATTGAGTTTCTGCGAAACAAAAAACATGCAATAGACAGGAACTGGCACTGGGCACTGGATCAATATGTTACTCCCAAAAAATAGTATAAAAAGTTGCCAAAAGTATATGAAAGTTGAAGAATATTGGCATGGAACAATCAAAAATTATAGATACGATGGAGACGTATCAGCATCCCCAAGCTTAATTCCTGCTCGTCCTTGAGTAGGTAAATGATAAAAAAGATAATTTTTGATGTGGAATGCTACCTAGCATAATCTTGATCATATGTCTAATGATGGCATGAATATTAAGACACGAGTGATTCAAAGCAATAGTCTATCATTTGACATAAAAACAATAATACTTCGAGCGTACCAATAAACACTACAAAAAATACACTTTCGTGATGATACGTGTTTGTCACAGTAGGTCGCGTTTTTTGTCATGCATGTACATCCATGACAAATTTATGACAGAATCAAGATAGTCATACCTGTGCTGTCGTAGAAGTGTTCCATGAAATTACCAAAATTATCATCACGGAAGTGTCCACTTCCATGACGATAAATCGCACGTCACAGAAGTGCTTTCGTCAAGGGTGACCGACATGTGGCATCCACCGTAACGGAACGCCGTTAAGCTATCGGGTCGGGTTTTGTATCCGATAACCCGTTAACAGCCCCGACCACTGGGAAATTTCCACGTGTAAAATTCTTATTGGCCGGACGAAACACGTGTCAGCTCGTCAGTGGGTCAGATAGGCGCCTATGATATGCCGACACGTGCCACGGCCCACCACTGGCCCATTTAGCTTACAAAGCCGGCCTGTTTGACTTGGTCAAAAGTTAACAGGCTGGCCCATGAAAAGCCTGTTAATGGTCTCTTTCCAAATAGCCCATTTTACGGCCCGTTAGGCACTAAAGGAAATCGGCCCAACAATGTCATGTGGCCCGTCGAAGATAACACCAGCCCATTTCACTTTCGGGCCATGTATGGCCCACGACGTCTTTCGGCCCATATGAGGCCTTCGTATCTTTTGGCCCTTTACAGGCCCACGGTGACTCTAGCCCATAATGAACAGTAATTTTCTTTGTACCCGTTAACGGCCCGTGATTTACATGGGCCGTTTCCAGCCCGTGTTAGCTTTCGGCCTATTGACGGCCCATACGTTCTTGGGCTCCTTTTCGGCCCTCGATTACTTCCGGCCCGTTACTGGCCTGTTCCCCTAATGGGCCAAATTCGGCCCATGGCAAGAGTCGGCCCGTTACTGGCATGTTCCCCAAATGGGCCAAATTCGGCCCATGGAAAGAGTCGGCCCGTTACTAGCATGTTACCCTAATGGGCCAAATTCGGCCCATGGCAAGAGTCGGCCCGTTTCTGGCCAGCCTGTCCTATATTCTGGCCCATTAACGACCCGTTATGCCTGTGACACAATTAAGCTTTTGCAGTCCTACGGCCTGTTAACGACCCGTTACCGTGCTGGGCCGATACCAATTACACCCGATTACGGCCCATGTAGACCCATTTATCCGACGGCCCAAGGCCCAGCCATTACAGGCCCATTTATCGACGGCCCGAGGCCCACCGATTACAGGCCCATTTATCGACGGCCCGTAGGAGACCCATGGATCCTACGGCCCGTATATGGCCCATGGGTAGTTGCGGCCACTAGCAAACCAGGGAAAAAGAAGACTAGGAAATAAATAAGGCCCAAACTAACACTAGGCTATTAAGGTGATTGCACAGATTACATCCACTCGGCATCAAAGATCGCCACCAGTGCAAATATAGGGAACACCCTACAATATACAAAAATGGCTTGTTGTTTTCTTTAGCCGTTGGCTGCACGTTAAGAATAAATTTTGTATCGCACCAAAACAAATTACAACTATATAACAAAAGGAATGTTGGCATAAAACTTAACATTCTAGCAGATAAATGCACCACCAGAAGTTCAGAAGCTCGGTTCATTTGACCCGACTGTTACGTTTTCATGCTGTATTGTGTGATGGAACACCATAACCCTCGCCTTCATTTCCCCTAGGCTCCTGAACAACATAGCAAATGTCTGATAGTTTGGTTTCAAAACCATGCATATCATGACGACATTGAGCAATGTTTCTCCTTGTTTCACAAAGGGCCTCTGTTAGGGAATGGACTTGTGTCTGGAGCGCAGATACAACATTGCTTTGAGATTGCATATCTTGATCATGAGGCAGTTTGGACGATATTGCCTTAACAACCAACCCAGTATTACGCAGGAACGTGCTTTTGGCACTGTTAGTGGACAGGTCCCACTGCAGCAAGAGCTGACATTGCGGTTATAGTTGCCTCGCCACCTTCAGAAGGTGGTGGTTCCACCATTTTTTCCATAGCTCACTGAAAAGTTGAGGTTTTACATTAGTAGTACCAGAACAGAAGATATTAAGGAGGTAGCAAAACCAAACAAAATAGCTTTGGTCTATATACAGAACTTATTCTGGTGAACCCATGTAAAATATTAGTTGTATTTTATTGCAAAGTACATAATAAAACCAGGTTCCAAATATATGACCATGTACGATCGCTAATGTATTGTCTATTTCTTCACATTGTATTGAGCGCTAAGGATAAAGAGACGAAGTTTATAATACGGTAAGCATAGTATGACATCATTCATATCACAAAACAACTGAGAACAGACAAACAGGCAATTGTAACGTTGTGTGGGCAAGTCCAGCACGGAACTAGATTACGGGTCAAGACCAAAGGAACATCACTCCTCCCTTTTAAACCTTGTATGGTGCAACGATACGCTAAGACAATTGTGTATAAAATTTAAAGAGTAATTGACATTGGTTGCAAACCGTGCAGCTCAAGGCACAAGTCAGAGTAAGTAGTAGTTAAAAGGCATGAGGATTAAGGACTTACAACAGCGGCTTTGACTGGTGTAGTCATGCCCTTCTTCTTGCTGGTGTGACAGTCCTTGAAGATTTCCACAACATTTGGTTCAGGTACTTTTTGGTCCTTGCGGGCTTTCCTCTGCATTTCGAACAAGTCAATATAGATCTGATAATATGGTACAGCGAAAAGAGTGAAACATCAGCTAATTACAAGAGCCTCGCAGTGTGCAATATAGCTACGAGATCCTGTCGTCTGTTGGAATTTCACATTCGTACGGTTGGCCTTGTTCTTTGAATAGTTCACCTACAAGAAGATAGATTTGTGTGGCACATGCGTCAATAGGACTTCAACATGTGATCTGATCACATATATATAATGTACCTGATACTTCAGATTAGACCAGTGTTTAACAAGGCCCCTCTAGTCTTCATCCGATATATTTTCCACTGGAGATGTTTGGGAAAGTTCACTGTTAGCCTTGCCTTCAAAGTGAGTTTTCCTCAAGTTATACCGATACTGTCGCAGAGCAGACTTGAAAACATGGGTGCAAGCTTGTCTGGTTGCATCATCTTGGCTTTCCAACTTGAACCTCATCTGTTGAAAATTATGGGAGTCTCATTATCAGCAACCTAGAAAGTATGGGACAGAGCAAGACGATATTACTAGTTTCCATACATAACCATACATACAGATGAATGGTCGAGGAAGGTGTTGAACTGGGTTTCGTCTTTGTCATTCCTGTACTGAATCCATGTTGGGAGGATACGTACATGACACCTAACGGCAACCGCTGCCTCTGATACTAACTTGGCTGACTCTGTAGCATCACGTGGCCTTTTTTAAACCTGCCTCAAAACGGATCTCCATTCTTCCTCCTCTAGATTTAGTTAACCTATCGAGCATTATCCCTGATGTTTGTTTCCTATTGCGCCTAGGTGCTAGTCCAACAACAAACATAGGAAGTGTTAGTGTGCATCAAACTGTGAGACTACATATAAAGAAGCATGCAACTGTAACTTGACTCCAGCAACTACCTTCTTGCTGTTGAATCTCACAAGGTTCATCTGATATTGCCAACTCGTCTTGTGTCAAGAGTGCTTGGGAAGTAGTGTCAGGTGGCAAGGGAGCTTGGGAACGTGCTGCTAGCTCAGTTGACGCACGAGTATGTCGTGCAGCTGGTAGTACTGTGGTAGGTGTTGCAAGAACTAGGGTTGTCTCTGCTTGTTTGGTGGCTGCTATTTGTTTCTGTTTGGCTTTTTTTGCAGCTCGTGTACCATGGGATGCCATGTTTGTAGAATTTTCCGTTGGACTTTCACCTTTTATTGCACCATCAGTACCAGCAGAATCTGCAGGATTCATCCGCTTCTCATTCCCTGCCATTCCCTGTTTCTTCCTCTTTCTCTGTGCCATGTTAAGTCAAGCCGATAAGAAAAACGAATAACAATTTAGTTCTTCAGAACAAATTGATGCGTGATGCAGACGAATAAAACTTTAATGTTACACAACCACATGATAGGAGGATGTAATATGTATGAAAAACAGGACAGAAGAGATAACCAGAACTATAATGTGTAAACTAAGAAGAAGAAATTTCACCAAATTAGAAGCATTGCAATGGAAGGTAGACACCATATGAAAGATGCTACAAATATCGCTCTGCCAAGTTAACAGTGTCTCAGCATAAATGGCGTTTAAACAAATGTGAAGCAGTACAAGAAATAAATCATATGCAAGATCAAACAACATCACACTACCATGTTAGAGGTCTCTCGTCATTAGTGCCATTGCATATTCACAGCATTGCATATTCACAGCTTATGATGTGTAAACTAAGGAGAAGGCATTTCAACAAATTAGAAGCAATGAAAGCTAGACACCATATGAAAGATGCAAATAATATCACTCTACCAAGTTAAAATTGTCTCGTCATAAGTGCCATTTCAACAAATTAGTAGTACAAGCTAGAAAAGAATGTGAGATGTAACCTATATCACAATCCGAAGTCAAACGTGTCTTATGATAAGTGATTGTTGCAGGTTACACAACAGTAGTAATTTGATGTAAGAACATGGTGTGCTAGACAGATATTGTATGTTCTAGAAACAGGAACACGTGTCTTATTCAAGTATAATGTGTAAAGTAAGCAGATGGAATTCAACAAAATTAGAAGCAATACAAGCTAGACATCACACATAACATGCAACCACATATAACAATGCCAAGTTAGAGGGAGCACCAGTGATGCTGCACTAGGGGAGACGTGCTCATCATAAACACAACTTTGTTGAGTGTCTATGCATGTGTTGTCTTGGAAATCATCTTGGGGTGTGGAGGAGTAGAAACTGTAGAGGCCTCCATTTGGAAGGAGCACCTTTATCCGCTGCCTTGCTAACTTCCTTCCGCTTTATTGATTTTGAATTGTCAAGTAAAACCGATAAGAAAAAGCAATAAAATTCTCTCTTCAGAACTCATTCATGCATGATACTGGCAATCACTACTTTGATGTAAGGCAAACACATGACACCAGGATGGAATATTTACGAAAAACAGGACGGCATGGCATGTTCACAACTGTTTGTGTAAACTAAGCAGAAACCATTCCAGCAAATAAGAAGCAATGCAAGCTAGACACCACATGAAAGATGCAACCAATATGACTGCCAAGTTAAAAGCGTCCCATCATAAATGGAATTTCAACAAATTAGAAGCAGCGCATGCTATAAATCATATGAAAGATGCAACTAATATCGCACTGCATATACTAAAGGTGTCTCGTCATATTGATTGATGCGGGATACAAAAAAGACAATAGTTTTATGTAAGGACATGCTTAATAGACAGATGTACTATGTACTAAATACAGGAAGGCATGTGACATTAATAGGTATAATGTCACATTTACAGGAGTATAAGCAAAGCAGACTAGCACATGCAGTTTAACCAGATTGGAAGAATTACAATCTAGACACCATATGCAACGTGCAACCACATATCACTCTGCCAAGTTAGAGCAAGCACCTACAATGCTAGTGTAGGGGAAATGCTGTAATCAACTACAGAGCTACGTTCACTATCTTCATCTAGCATTTTTGTTTCTTGAGAATCATGTCGGGAGGGTGACGCTGCATTCTTTAAATGAGGAGTAGTCCCCTTGCCTGCCTGCCTCGTCATAAGTGATTGATGAGGGATACACAAGAACATTAGTTTGATGTAAGAACATGGTTAATACACAGATGTACTAGTATGTACCAAAAATAGAAAGGCATGTCATATTCAAAGGTATAATGTGTAAGCTAAGTAGATGCAATTTAACCAAATTGGAAGCAATACAAGCTAGACATCCAGCTGGAGTGGTGAACATGATCATCTAGGACCTAAGAGCCTGGTGGGACGCGGGCTGCTTCGCCACCATCGCGGCTTTTTAGTTGGCTTCCAGGTGATGCCTGTCTTTGCTGGGCTTGTCACTGGCTCGGCCAGTGCCCTGACTAGCTATTTGTCTTCTGGTGCTCACGGGATGGTGATTCATGTAAAAAATATCTTTCCTTATCTTAATAAAGACCGACTTCGGCCTTTCGAATACAAGCTAGACACCATATGGAACATGCAACCACATATGACACCGTGAAGTTAAAGAAAGCACCTGGGATGGTGGTTCATTGCGAGCGAGGTCATCAACTCCAGAGCAACGTTGCCGTGGCTGTATGTCGGCGAAGGGGAAGCAGATCCAAGGCGGCGAAGGACGGCGTAGCAGGAACAACTCCAGTGCGGTGGAGGGCGAAGTTGGAGCAGCAACGGTGAGGCGCAGGACGGCATGGTTGAACTGGCTCGGGTACGGATGGCCCGGCCTCGGCTTCAACTACTAGCCGTGGAGGGTGTTGCAGTTGAGGTTGCGGTGGACGACGACGTCGGGGTGTCGGCTCCGACGTGATGGAGGAGGGCGGCGGTTGATGGGTGGGATGGGGTGGCGGATGGAGGACGCTGGGGTTTCGCGGCTGGTGGAGAGGTAGTTTTGGCGCCCACGGAGTACGAATGGGGAATCGGACGGGTGGGGGGAACCATGTTTCGGTCTAGGACGCGCTTGTTTTTGGCTTTTTTGAACAGAAGATGGGACGCGCTTGTTTGAAATTTGGGGAAAGTACAAACTTTGCCCCGCTCTTAAATTTTGGACCTACTGCGGGTCAGGGGTAGGATGGTAATCCCAGGTGTCCCAAATAGTGGGCGGGAGTGATTTCGGCCGCGCGCATGTGTGCTTAGGCAGCCATTGTGTATGAATGGTTTTCGGAGGCGGTTGCGTGGCGTCTAGATGAAGCTACAAACCTACCCCGGTTTAGACCTTTGGACATCGGGCCGGTAGGTTTCACAGGTCGGAGTTATTAGAAAAGTAATTTCCTTGTACTACCAAACATTGGTCTCACGCAGTTTTGGGTGAGTAGAGGCTCTTTTGGCGCTTCGTTTGAAATTTTGAAACACAAGCATTCACGTTTAGAGTACTCTTGAACTATGAGGATTGACCTAAATAGACAACTTTATATTTGACCTTGTATGTTTGAAAACCACATTAAATTATCCGCTTCCTTTTGAAATTTTGACACTTGAAAATCCTATAACTACGATTATTTTGGAATGGAGGAGCTAAATTTGAATCTATTTTGTACATGACTACATATGCTATTACGTACAAAATCAGAGCAAAGATTGGTACCCCCATAGTTTAGGTATGGTTTACAAATGCCACGATATCATATTCAAATAATTGAATGGACTTCATGTTGAATTCGATTTTTTTAAACAACCTTAGGTTGAATTCAAATGTATGCTAGTTCATAGGTAGCTATTTATAAATGTCCATTGTGTAACTTTTGTATGTATAATGTGCTTTACACACACAACATGAACTATACTCACGTTTATATTCGATTGCTAAAGCGATGCATTGTCTGGAGTTCAAAATTGTAACTATGTGGATCAATTGTGTCGAATAATAACATAGACATGCTCAAATTCGATAGAATCTAGATGTTTGATGGATCAATGGCCGCTCCTTACGCGAATTGCAAATATCATGATCCCATCCTAATATTTGGATACAATTTATATCTTTAATCAGTGTGTAGAGCAGTCTTTTATGTGTAGTTTCACTCTCCATCGGTGGTCTCTCACACATGCTCACACACTCTCTCCCGAGGTGTCTTTCTCGCACACATTCTATAGATATAACCCTCCCTCCCTCTCGTAACCATTTACAACTGTTTTCACTAACCTTTGTCACAAGCACTCTTCCTCTCGCAAACATACACACGCACAATCCTCATCGACCCTTTCTATATACATGGACCTGCCTACGTGTCTCATGTACGCACATTATCTTTACGCCTGTCTCTCACGCATTATCTCACGCCTCTCTTCCTAATCGACGAGTATGATTCTAGCAGAGCATTCTGTAGGATGCCCCTTAAAGTTAGGTCGGATGAATAGTAATATCAGAGATAAAGGGTTTACCTTAGTCCGAGAACCTAGGGTTACAAATCCTAGCCGGCTTTGTCAGTGGACACAGAGTCCTTCACAATTCTGCTATCTTTGTCTTGTACGACTAGTCATCCATGGTTCTTCCTAAATGTGTCATGGGCCGACCAATGTGGCGCAGGACGGAACCGAACGAAGGGCCTCACCTCGACCCACCGGACCTCACGCGGTGACACACCCTCTGCCCCCACGTCTCATTATCTTCTCACACCCACACATACCTACATAAACACCACACACACAGAAAATTTCTCCTGGTGCCTCTGTTCCCTCCCCCCTTGCATATACACACTCAAGGGAATGGAATCTCCTGTCGTGACGTCATATTCGTCTCTCTCTCTAG